>NC_091474.1:77054348-77357473 GCF_036971445.1 Narcine bancroftii
ATTCAGGGAATGGAAATGTTTGAACGAGAAGATCGAATGGTTGACTGACTGCCAAATGATCATGGGGTTAAGTCCTCAAGGCAGGCTGTCATTCAAACAGGACTTCCTCTCTAAGTCTTGGATGGGTTTTCACATGAAAAGCAACACAGAGGTTTAATCTCACCCATACTTCAACGGTGCCCATGACCAACTGAACTTTTACTGTTCTTATAAAGAGGCTCTTCGATTCAAAGCATTTGCACCAAAGTTTGATGGTTCTTCCTCTTTGCCAACAGTTGACACTAAAAGCAAATTGTGAATTTAGCTAATATGTTCTGGTCTCTAAAATATGTGAGTAAAAAACATGGAAGTCTGCAGACACAATGATTGATGTAAAAAGACAATGCTGGAGAAACTCAGCAGGTCAGGCAGTGTTCTTTACATATTGTAGCAAAGATAAAAATGCATAACTAACATTTCAGGCTTGAGCTCTTCATCAAGGTATGGAATATATATTTGTTTCTGAACAAGTCCGGGAAGTTTGGGGGGGGGGTGGTTACAGGATCAAGCCAGCAACTACAAAGAAGGCATGTCAGGGGTAAAGATGAACAATTACTTTAACAAAATTTCACCATCAAACTTTAATTCAAAATCCCCCCCCCCCACTTTTATAACAATGCCCACTGGTTAATATACAAATTTCTATCAGTGTAAAATTAATAAATTCCCCAGCCTAAATATAAATGTGTCTAAGTTGTATTTCCAACCAGCCCACAGGAAAAAAAAAGACACAAAACACATAACTCTCAAAACTTTGATTGTAATCGAAGTAAAGATCGTAAACAAAATTCAGTTTGCTTGGTAAACTGAAGCCAAAAGATCTTTTAGAGAGAGAGAGCACAAAATTCTTGTTGCTTGCAGAGAGAGGAACAAATGCCATGGTCTGGATCCTTCTGGCTCCCTTCACTACTATGCTAATGTATGCCTTTCTAAGCCTGCCAGCAGATCAGCGGCCCTATATGACCAACATCCCTTCTTCCTTGCCACATGCGATTGCCGGGCGACGCCATTGCCCCCGCAGCAACTTCAGGCCTCAGCCCTACTTCTGGCCTCGCCAGCAATGATCGCCGCGTGCTCACCATGCATCCAGACCAGCCCCGGGCCACGCCAGCTCTGCTCTGATATGCGCCACATCTGCAGACTACAATGGCATCACTTCCACTCCATGGACTGACATCACATTCTTTTTAAAATGCCCAACATTCTAAACTGCCTCCCAGACAATGACTCTGCTTGGACCACCTTCCACTTCACAGCCACACCCAGTGGTGGCCTGACCTCCAAGTCCAGAAATTTCTCGATCATCTTCTGCACAAGCCCAGTCTGTCTCTCACTCTCAGCAGTCTACCTTCACCTTGGCTCTCAAAGGTAAACTGTCGCTTTTTAAACCTAAAACCACACAACTCTGTAACAGGAGGATTATTATTGACAGCAGACAGTGCTAACAAACTTCCTGCATCAAATACATTTATTTCTTGCTTCAGAGAAAACAAAAATCAGTGGAAGGAATGGATTAAAAATAACCACAGTAACTAGCCTCAGATGACAGGAAGAGTTCTCTTGATTGACGTTCTTTGGAACACTTTGATGTCCCTTCATGTGGTCGAACTTAATACTGGGTGGGAACCAGACAGAAAAGAGGAGCATTGCATGCCAAATTCAGTCTATCAGTACAAATGCAATGAAAGCCCCACAGGGAATTCTGGATTTTGTGCTGATTTAGCATGTGCATCTGAGCCACGTGGATCCTTGCTGTGTGTGTGTGTGTGTGTGTGTGTGTGTGTGTGTGTGTGTGTGTGTGTGTGTGTGTGTGTGTGTGTGTGTGTGTGTGTGTGTGTGTGTGTGTGTGTGTGTGTCACTTCATATTACACTGGAAAATGAAGATTTTGCTTCCTGAACACTTTTGGATGTATTTTATGGATTTTGGGCTGCTGATCACAAAAATTGCATTAAAATTTCCCTGTCATGTATTTTTTTAGATATAACCTGTATTTGTGATTTTCTGTCATATTTTAAGTCTACTTCAAGCATTGAAAACCATGAACTATAACACGTCATTGAAAATTTATTTTCTGCATTTGCACTTGGACTACTTCCCTAATGATCTTGGTGTCGTCAGTGACAAACATGGTAAAAGGTTTCAACAGGACATTGCCACCATGGAAGGTAAACTGGAATCCATCAATGCCAGCGGACTATTATTGGACACCGACACGAGAGGCATCAGATCTGAGTGTAAACGAAAATCAGCGGCAAAACATTTTTAGCCCAGTTGAACTGACGCAATGTGTCAGCATCATTATGCGATTAAACATGTTAAATTTAATAAAAGTTAATTTAATGTTTCTCCAACTTCCTACATGATACAGCAAATCTGAAATTATCTTTGTGTTCAGCTTGAAATTGTTTTTCATAATCCACAATTTTTTTTTATCAGTAAGCAAACTTCTGGAGGGAAAAAAATTGTTGTCCAGTGATCTCTGCTTTAAACATTTTAAAGTTTACAAACTTTCAAAACCTAACATGTTCTCTTGGCCATACTTGCAGAGATCTTCACTTTCATTAGAAACCAGGACAGAATTATGCCATATAATCTAATTTTTAAAGAAGTTTTTTTGACAAAGATGCAGCCCATTACCATTAAAACATGAAAGTCTGCAGACACTGCGGTTGAAATAAAAACATGATGCTGGAGAAACTCGGCAAGTCAAACAGATAAAAGCAAAGATAAAGATATATAACTAATGTTTTGGGCTTGAGCCCTTCATCAAGGTACAGTATGTATACCTTGATGAAGGGCTGAAGTCTGAAACATTGGTTATGTTGGTTTATTTTTGCTATGTAAAGTACACTGACCTGTTTAATCTGTCCAGGATTGTTTTTAACCATTAAAACCATGCCTCCCACTTTTACATCCAACACCCTGGATGAGGCAAGGAATTTTGAGGCCTTCTTTAATTAACCATAACCATAACCATAACCATAACCATATAACCGTTTACAGCACGGAAACAGGCCATGTCGGCCCTTCAAGTCCGTACCGGTTCACTTGAACAACTCCACTAGCTTCTCCGCAAACTCCTGAGGATTAACCTACAAGAAGATGGGTAAATGATTCTCAAATTAATACCCAATGGATTCCTTTGCTTCTAACATGAAGATCATTTCCGCTCAGATGTTCAGTCATTTTAATCGATGGAACAGCGGACTTCAGTTGTAATTTCCCTCCGCAACCATGAATTCTGTCAGGCATTGGCGGCTGGAGCACAGAACAGATGTGCTTCATAATGTAAGGGATTGGAGAGGTGCCAGATCGTTAAACCCAGCTTGTTGTGTTGACTTGGATACTTGCCTGGACGGACAGTGATATTTAAATGAATTGTTCATATCTGAATACAATTGTTGCTCAATTTATGTCTGCCCAACATCGATAAGGAAAGAGAAGGTGACCCTTGCATTACATATTTGATCCAACTCCAAGTCAGTTATTCTGAGCTTTGATTGGTTAACCGGTTTAATGTTTCATTGCCTGCAATTTATTGACAAATTAGGGCAGCATGGTTGGTATTGCGGTTAGTGCAATGCCGTTACAGTGCTAGCGATCGGTACTGGGGTTCAAATTCCGTGTAAGGAGCTTTTACGTTCTCCCCATGTCTGCGTGGGTTTTCCCCGGTTGCTCCGGTTTCCTCCCACCCTTCAAAATGTACTGGGGGTTGATGGTCAGTTGGGTATAATTGGACAGCACAGGCTCGTGGGCTGAAATGGCCTGTTACAGTGCTGTATATTATCTAACTGTTTATCCTGTCCCATTGGAAAGGATGACTTGGATTGTTTTGGATGGTCCAAAAAGCTAAAGGCAAACTAGAAATAATCTCCCTGCTAGAAAAGTGCAGTTTAGAACAATGGACATCACCCTGATATTGGTGTAACAACACAATCCCAGCTGAGGCAAGTGATTTTGAGTTGCAGGTAGGCCAAGTAAGCTAAGTGGGTTTTCACACTATTATAAATGAAAGATTAGAGCTGAGGTGATCACACTGAGGAGCTGTGTATGATACTGGATTCCTGTCCACAAAATGGACATGTTCCAACAACAAATGATGCAAATGAAACTTCACCTGTAAAACAAAAGTCTGGACACACTGAGGTTGAAATTAAAACACAACGCTGGAGAAAGTCAGCAGATCAAACAGTATTTTATATAGCAAACATAAAGATACATAACCAATGTTTAGGGCTTGAGCCCTTCTTCAAGATGGGAGCAAAATGTAGATAGGTGCCCAAAGGAAACTCAGCTGGTCAAACACTGAATCTCAACCTTCTCTCAAAGTATAACTGCTGGCGAGCCTTCTTCATGATTGCATCAACATAGAGGCTCCAAGACAGCCTCAGATGTTGACACCCGAGAATTTGAGGTTCTTGACTCTCTCCACTGTGACTACAACAGGAATTGGTCAGTGTGGACTGAGAGCACAGGCTATTTGGCAGAAGAGTTGAGGAACAGTGGAAGACTTTCAAAGATTTTTTTCACAGGGCTCAACAAAAATAATTTCCTATTTTTAAAAATAAGGGCAGCAAGAGAGGGAAGAGTCAGCCTTGGTTAACTAAGGAAATAAAGGAAAGTAAAAAAAATTAAATGTTCATGTGTACAAAGTCGCCAAGAGTCGTGGGAAACTGAAGGATTGGGAAAAATGTAAACAAAGGACAACTAAACGGGAAATAAGGCAAGAGAAGAAGGATTGAGGATAAATTGGCACAAAATGTAAAAGCAGATAGCAAAAAAAGTATACAATAGAAGAGGATGGCTCGAGTCAACAGAGTCTCTTGGAAGATGAGAAAGGGAGATTGATATTGAGTAATGAGGAAATAGCTGAGGCTTTGAACAGATATTTTGTGTCCGTCTTCAAGGTGGAAGACATGTTCAACTCGCCAAAGAGTGGTGATATGGATGTGAAGGGAGTTGAGGGCCTCGATAAAATAATTATTATTCAAGAGATGGTGTTGAGCAAACTAATGGGACTGAATGTGGACCAATCCCCTGGTCCTCACGGGATGCATCCCAGGGTTCTGAAGGAAATGGTGGGAGTTGTAGTCAATGTATTGATCGTCATTTACCAAAATTCTCTGGACTCCGGGCAGGTCCCGGTGGATTGAAATACACAAAATATCACACTACTTTTTAAAATGAGAGGTAGGCAGAAGACTGATAACTATTGGCTAGTTAGCTTTACGTCTGTAGTCAGGGAAATGCTTGAAGCTGTCATTAAGGATGAAATAGCGGGACATTTAGAATGAAGGGATTCCATCAGGTAGATGCAGCACGGATTAAGAAAGGGCACGTCTTGTTTGACAAACTTGCAGGAGTTCTTTGAGGATATAATGGGTGTGGTAGATGGAGAGGAACAGATTGATGTTGTATATTTGGATTTCCAGAAGACCTTTGATAAGGTGTTGCACAAGAGACATAAGATACAGATGAATGGAGTCAGAGGAAGTATATTGGCATAGATTGAGGATTGGTTAACTAGCAGAAGGAAGAGAGTCAGGATAAACGGGTGTTTTTCTGATTGGCAGACAGTGGTAAGTGGGGTGCCGCAGGGGTCGGTGCTGGACCCACAGCTGTTCACCATTTACAATGATGATTTGGAAGAGGGGACAGAATGTTGTGTAGTCAAGTTTGCAGGTGATGGTGAATTGAGAGGAAAAGCAAATTGTACAGAGGATGTGGATAGGCTGGAGGAGGATATAGTTAAGTTAGGTGAGTGGGCAAAGGTCTAGCAAATGGAGCAAAATGTTAGTAAATGTGAGATCATTCACTTTGGCAAGAAAAATAGAAGAGCAGATTATTATTTAAATGGTGAAAAACTGTAGCATACAGAAGGACTTTGGAGTGCTTGAGCACGAATCACAAAAAGTTGGGTTATTAAGGCAAATGGAATGTTGGCTTTCATTGCTAGAGGAATTGGATTCAAGAGCAGGGAGGTCATGCTGCAACTATACAAGGTATTGGTGAGGCTGCACCTGGAGTACTGCGTGCAGTTCTAGCATTGGAGACAGTCCAGAGGAGGCTCACCAGGTTGATCCTGGAGATGAGGGGGTTGACTGATGAGGAGATGCTAAATCGTCTGGGATAATACACAATTGAATTCAGAAGAATGAGAAATCTTAGCTATAGAAGCAAAGTTATGAAAGGGATAGATCAGAATGAAGCAGGAAAATTGTTTTCACTAGTAGATGAGATCAGAACCAGGGGACACAGCCTCAAGATTCAGGGGAGCAAAATAACCAGCCTAATATGAATCTTGTATTGCTTTAATTACTTTCTGATTCCATATTTTCAAAAACTGATTATTAGGAGTAAAAGAAAAATGTTTATTCTGATATCGAGGTGTTTTTGCTGAAATTTTCCCCTCGCTACCATTTATTCCATAATTCAATTAAATCAGTGGACCATTATCAATAATTAATAACAGTATTCCATTTATAAATAAATTGCATCATATTTTTCTCACCAATATAAGATAATTCAATATTAGCCCATACTAAAAAATTATCCAAATCATACATTCTATTAACAAACCTCAATTGCTCTGTTTTCAGGGAATAAAAGAAAAATTCCAATTTTTTTTTGTTATTATCAAGTTAAAGCATTGTACTGGATAATTTTGGACATACTTTCAGATTACCAAGACAATCAAGTTTTTAAACTTTACCAACAGAAGGTGGTAAAAAGAAAATTTCTTTTTGAAATGTATAAACTGTTAACAAGTAAAATGTCTGAATTAGATATTCATGAATCGAGATTGAAATGGGAAGGGGATTTGGGAATTACTATCGACCATGATGATTGTAGATCTATTTGTAAAGATAGTATGTCTAAGATTATAATGACCTAACCTATATCAAACATTAATAATTTTTTTGCATCAGTTGTACTTAACTCTTCAGAAATTTAAGAAATATAATTTGTTTTTCAGATTTTTTTTATGTTTTAAAGAAGAAGGCTTTTTTTTACATTTGGTTATGTGATAAGGTTAAACTTTATTGGAGACAGCTAAGGAATTTTTAGAGAAAGTTTTAAAGATTCAATTACCAATGGACTCAACATTATTTTTATTAGGTAATGTTAAAAGGTTAAGTTTGATTTTTGAGGTTGACCAAGTATCAAATTGCATTTTTTAAGGTTGGCGATGGTGGTAGCAAAGAAATGTATAGCTGTTATTGGGAAAAATGAGATTGATTTGGGTTTGCAGTGGTGCAATCTGGAATTGAGGTCATGTATTCCACTGGAAAAATAACATATAATGTAAGTGATTTTTTTTTCTAGTGTGGAACCTCTATTTGGACTATGGGTTTAAAATCTTGAATTCCCTGAAGCTCATCATGGTGGTGTTGCTGTGATCCATGGTGGTTTACTGTATTTTTTAATGTAAATCTCCATTTTATTTCTCCTTTCTTCGGAGGTGAGTTGGGGGAGGGGTTTTATATTTGTACATTTAAAATTTTTAAATATTCAAAAAAAGTTAGGGGAGTAGATTTAAGACTAAGATGAGGAAAAACTGTTTTCCCCAGAGAGTAGTGAATCTGGAATTCTCTATCCAGGGAAGTGGTTAAGGTGACTTCATGAAACATATTTAAGGTTCAGTTAGATTTTTACATAAAGGGAATTAAGGGATATGGGGAAAGGCAGGTAGGTGGAGTTGAGTCAATCATCAGATCAGCCATTGAATGGTGGAGCAGGCCTGACGGGCTGGATGGCCGACTCCTGCTCCTATTTCTTATGTTCTTATGAGGACTTGTTCGTATTCTCCTGATTTCTTCCTCAAGTCAAAAGTCTTCTCCTTGGTTTTGCTGACGTTGAATGCCAGGTTGTTGCTGTGACACCACTCAACGAGCGAGGGGTGGTGATGGAGGCTGGAACAATAGGGAAATTTAAGAGACTCTTCAACAGGCTCATGCATGAAAGAAAAATATAGGGTGATGAAGCAGGGAGGGTTAATTTTTCTTTGGTATATGCAAGTTGCACCATTGTGGGCTGAAAGGCCTGTACTGTGATATTCTAACCATCTTGAACGCTACCTCATTGCTGTCTGTGATTCTGCTGACAAGCTTGGTGTCATCAGCAAATTTGTAGATACCATTTGAATTGTGCCCAGCCACACATTAAACTTTCATTTAAAATCTCTAAATGATTCAAGTTGATGGCAATTTTGAAACTATTATTCAAGTTTGTGGAAATTTCAGGCCGCCTTATAGGATGGAGGTGAAGTGGGATCAGCAGACCAAGTGAGGCATCATGATCCCTGACACAAACAAAGCCATTGGAAATTGGGAGGAAATTTCTCTATTTGCTGGAGTCACATTTGCTTATTTCCAAGATCGCTGCTCTTTGGAGGCCGGGCGACTCGGGAGACCAAAACATGGCTTGTGCTCTCACCAAGGTGATGCCAGGGTGACGTCCAAGATGTCTCCGTGATGTCTCCAGACAAGCTGACAACCAATTTGCCTGGCAGTCGCCGAGGCGTCTCTGGCAGTCACGGTGACGTCGCCAAGGTGTCTCCGGGCCAATGAGAAGTCCTTTTACAAGCATCTTTGACCCAGACCATAGAACCATAGACCCATACAACACAGAAATAGGCCCTTCTAGACCATGCCAAACTATTACCCTGCCTCATCTCACTGACCTGCACCCAGTCCATAGTTCTCCATACCCCTCCAAGCATGTACCCAACCAAATTTACAATTGAGCCTGCATTCACCACTTCAGCTGGCACTTCGTTCCATACTCCAACCACTCTGTGTGAAGGAGTTCCTCCAATGTTCCCTCTAAACCTTTCCCCTTTCACTCTTAACTCATGTCCTCTGGTTTATCTGGGCAACATCTAAGTAAATTTTTCTGCCCTCTATCTTCTTGACACCTTTCCTGTAATTAGGTGACCAATGCTCTATATTTGGCCTCACCAATGTCTTGTACAATTTCACCATAACATCCTAACTCTTGTACTCAATACTTTGATTTATAAAGGCCAATATGCCAAAAGCTCTCTTTACAACCTAATCTACCTGTGACACCACTTTCAGGAAATTGTATATCTGTATTTCCAGATCCCTCTAACCTACACACTCCTCAATGCCTGCAGTGGTTAATTATTCATAAATATCATTTGCACCACACACCTGTTTGGCAATGAATATCTCTCTCAAAAGTAGAAGACACCTGCACAAAGTGAAGGGAAGAAGGTTTAAGGGAGAATCAGAGCTAAGTTTTAAGAGTTGTGGGTGCCTGGAATACATTGCAAGGGGTGGTGGTGTTGGAGGCAAGAACAATAGGGAAATTTAAGAGACTCTTCAACAGGCTCATGCATGAAAGAAAAATAGAGGGTTGTGAGGTTTGGAGGGTTCATTTTTCTTTGGTGTATATACAAGTTTCCCCATCATGGGCTGAAGGGCCTGTACTGTGATGTTCTAACTATCTTGACATTCAACTAGGCTAAACCCTCATTCAATCCATCACTGGTGCTCTGGCATGCCCTCAATACAAATCACATGGCAGTAACTCTCCAAAGACGTGCTTCATCACCTGTCAAACCTGTGGCCTCCACCATCCCATTCAAATGGATGTGCCTCTGGCAGATGGATCCATCACAACTGCAGGTTGCTCTCTGCCCTGGATTGTTGGATCAAAGTCCCAGAGCTTCTACGCAACTGTGCATGAGAACACATTCACCACTCAAAGCATTGGATCAAAAGAGTTGTTTACCACCTTCTGAAGGACAATTAGAAACAGACCGGGCCAGCAGCCAACACCATGCACATCCCACAACTGTAGATAAAGGCAGGCAGAGGCATACTCAAAGCTCTGATTACACAAGCCTCTGTTGTGGCAGAGGATTCCAATATGAATATGGCTTTAGAAACTCCAATGAGCCATTTGAAGGGAAAATGAAATATCTCTATACTATCTGCAGAGGTGAGATGTAAATCAGATTAAATGGTAACTTTGTAAAAACACAATGCTGGAGAAACTCAGCAGGTCAGACTGTGTACTTTATGGAGCAAAGACAAAGATACATAACCAACATTTCGGGCTTGAGCCCTTCTTCAAGGTAGCCAAAACGTTGGTTATGTAGCTTTGCCACTAAAGTATGCTGTTTGACCTGCTGAGTTTCTCCAGCATGGTGTTTTTACTTCAGACACGGTGTCTGCAGATTTTCGTGTTTTACTCCTCTCTTTGAAAGATCTTGTTGGCTTTCGAACATTTTACTTGGCTTGTGCTAAAATAAATTTTTTATGATACATTTTATTCTTTTAAGATTTCCTTTTCAGACTATGCACCGGATGATAAAATTTTGCCCTGCAAAAGTATTGTGCAGTTTGGGCATTGCTTAAATAAAATAGAGGGAGAAATCATTTGAGCACTGTGCAATGGAGTCAGCTAATGAATAGATTTTATATCCTTTAATTTTCTTTGATTCATCAGTCTTAAGGGGGTGTCAAAAGGGGCCAACCAGATTGCGAGAACTGCATTAATCTACAAAAACAGAATGATGAGTTGTTAGTTCTTAGAAAACCCTTATCAAACAAAAAGGCTTCAGTGTGATTTATCTCTGGTGAAAGCTGCTTCAAGCAAAGCAAGCCTTAGGAAGACAGCAGAGCACACCAATCTCAGACCTCTGGGACTCTGCTTTAATAGAGAGAATTGTATGGTCATACTTAAATGAAGATTTATGAATATCGGTGGGGATTTATATTTACTTTCCGTCACAGATTGCTACAAAGCCACCACATTAAACCACTCATAACAGAATGCTTTACTTCCTCTGGATCATGGAGGCTTCAAGAAGGCATCCTGCTTCCAAGCTGTCATGGCATGAATTGACAACTGATTAATGATAACAAATCAGGGAACTGAAGGTTGAATCTCCATAGCTTGAAAATTCAATTTTATTCTGAAATGGAGAAGTGATGAAAAATATTGCAATTAATTACATCCACTCAAATTTTGCAACATCACAGAATATTTCCCATCAGCCTGGCAGTTGCAATGAAAGGACTGTAGGTAGTTTAAGTATGAACCAATGTCCATTCATGTCCAGAACACTCTCCATAACTTTGCTCCTTACATTATTACAAATGGAAAGGGAAAGTGGTTTTATTTCCATGCAACTTCCTATTGAATGACTGAGACTTTGATCTTCCTGTTTGAGCTGGGAGTGAGTTGACGTCACTCTTGCCATTCATACAGGTAGTCCGCTTGGTTTGTCCCAAAGGATATTAGATGGAAATTCTCAGTGAGTCAGTTTTTGGATTGTGGGAGGAGGCCAAATTATGGAGTCAAGGATTCCAGTAGGTTGGTGAGGTACAAACTAGAGGACATGGGTTAAGGGTGAAAAGGGAAAAGTTTAGGGGAAACTTGTTCACTCAGAGTGTGGAACAAGTTGCCAACTGCAGTGGTGAATGCGGGCTCAATTTTAACATTCAAGGAGAATTTGGACAGGTACATGGATGTGAGAGGTATGGAGGGCTATGGATTGGGTGCAGGTCAGTGGGACCATCTAGAATAATAGTTTGGCATAAGCTAGAAGGGCTAAAGGGGCCTGTTTCTGTGCTGTAATGTTCTATGGTCAGATAGCAGCAGTGGAAAGAATCACCAATTCCTAGAACAATTACAATGCAGAAGAGGAAGATTTGGTTTGTCAAATTATTTGAATGCCTTATTTGAGGGAAAAAAATGGTGGCATTAGAGAGGTTCAGATTTATGAGAATTATACCAGGGATGGAAGGCTTAACATATGAAGAATGTTTAATAGTTCCTGGACTGGGGCTGACTGGGAGGATGGATCAGCTCATGATAGAATGGTGGAGCCGATTTGATGGGCCATTTGGCCTTTTTCTGCTCTGATATCTTGTCATCTGAATGTCTACATATTATTTGTCTGATGCTTTACCCCATGCAGTCCTACAATCCTACGTTTGCGCTGTCTACAAATTTAGAAGCGCACATCTCAATGACTGTCCGACAATTCTTCTCCATATTGAGTTTGTTCAGCTTTTGTTAAAATAAGTTTGAATTATAAATTTACACTCCTGAGATTCCCTTTGCAAATCAGGTATGTTATGTCGGACTAGGTGTTAATATCCCTTATTGGACTCCTGAGACTTGCTGCAGGGTAGCCAAAAGTGATGGCTCAGTTTAGATATTCCTTGACCCTGAGATATAGTGAGAAATAATTTGTGCAGTGTCCCATGGAATAAGCTAATAAATCAATAATCTATCCTTTAATTTTCTTTGATTCATCAGTCTTCAGGGGGTGAGAAGCATGACAATATTCCATTGCAAAGCCAAGGAGACTTCCACTGTACACTTCTCTCCAATCAGTTAACTTTTGATTACAACTCTCCATTCCCTGTTGATAAACCCATTTTCCATCCACACTGCTACCTCTACTGATTTTATGTTCAATTCTGATGACAAGCCCATTATGTGGTGCCTTTTGAAGATCCATTAATGCCCCAACTGCATGTCGCTAATCAACCTTCTCTGTTACCTCTAAGTTTGGGGCTACATGGTTGGCGTAGCAGTTAGTGCAATGCTATTACAGTGCCAGCAATTGGGACTTGGGTTCGAATCCCATGTTATCTGCAAGGAGTTTGTACATTCCCTTTGTGCCTGCGTGGGCTTTCTCTGGGGACTCTGGTTTCCTCCCCCGTTCGAAATGACCCAGAGGTTTTGGGTTAATTGGGTGTAAATGGGTGCCACAGGGTCATGGGCCAAAATAGCCTGTTACCGAGCTATAGACAATAATGAATTTGACATGATTTTCCTTTAACAAAGCAATGTAGACGTTCTCTAATAAAACCACTTGCTTATAATTTGTAGCACGGTAGGTAACAGGCCATTTCAGCCCTTCTAGTCCACACCAAGCTAAGTACTCTCCTCTCGTCCCACCTACCTGCACCCTGCCCATAACCCTCCATTCTCCTCCCATCCATATACTTAACCAATTTTTCTTTAAATGACAAAATGGACCCTGCCACCACTACTTCTCCTGGAAGCTCATTCCACACAGCCAATCCTCTCTGAGTAAAGAAGTTCCCCCTCATGTTACTTCTAAACTTTTGCATCTTAACTCTTAACCTCTTGTTTCAATCTCTCCTGGTCTCAATGGGAAACTCAGCAGATTGCCAGGAAAGGGTGGATCACTACTTGATCTTTGGAGTAATGAATCGAACAGCCATTAACATTGTGCTCACCACATCTGCCTGCTCGCCTTCAGCACCCTGAGGATAGAGTGGAGGAATTATGCACAGCTTTCTGAGCTGAGTTTCTCCAGCACTTTTGTGCATTCCACTCCACCTCTTCAACAAATGAAAAGCAAAAAGGGCAAACCCTCTCCTGAATCCCTGCACATCTTGATATTGTCATTTCACTCCTGAGCATGTTAAAAACACAAATGCTGGAGGAACTTAGCAGGTCTCACAGCGTCCATAGGAGGTAAAGACATATAACCAACATGAGCCCTTCTTGTTGTGACTAAAGAGAAGGCAGGTGTTTGAATAAAAAGGCTTGGAAGAAAGGTAGAGAGGGCAAGGGGAGGAATACATGCCAACAGACAAAATAATGTTTGATTTCTGAATAATTCAACATCGACCAAGAAAACCAGCATAGATTTGCGTACATGAAGTTGACTATTTACTAAAATCCTCAAATGCACTGAAAAATATCAAAACTGCCGCTGAATTTGTTGAATTCCAAGGGAATTTGTGATATTGATGAACCTCCACCAAGAATGTACCTGTGGCCTCTGGATAACACTGGACAACGAAGACTTTGCGTCCTGAACACTTTTGGATGTATCTCATGGATTTTGGGCTGCTGATTATGAAAATCACTAAAATCTTCCTATTGTATACCAGATTTTAGATATAATTTTTGAGATTATTTGCCATATTTTACATCCACTTCAAGCATACAAAACCACGAAGTGCAAATGTCATTGAAAATTCATTTTCTGCATTTGCACTTGGACTTATTCGCTGCTGATCTTGGTGCCGTCAGTGACGAACACGGTGAAAAGTTTCACCAGAACATTGTGACCAATATTGGCCAATTATTGTTGGACACTGACATGAGAGGCATCAGATGCTAAGTACAAATGAAAATCAGCAGCGAAACATTTTTTAGGTCAGTTGAATTAGAGCAATGTGTCAGTGTCATTATGTCATTAAACCTGCTAAATTCAACAAAGGATCATGTTTCTCCAAACTCCTACAAGATGCAGCAAATCTGAAATTATACTTGTGTTCATCTTGAAATTGTCTATCATTGTGGTGATACAACCACAACACTGGCCACACTCCTACCAACCTACTGCAGGGGGCAATCACTGTTCCTGCAGGTAGGCAACCTGGGAGGCTGGCCCCACCTGCGTGCTGTCAATCTGCTGGTGAACCTTTGCGTTAAATCTCCACACCTTTCGTGCCCCTTTGTGTAAGAGCATGATCAACACTCCATGCTATCTTGAGGCATAACCTCACCAAATCTTCTGTACGTTCATGCTGTCAATCACTGGCCTGTATAGAGACTTATTACTGCTGTCCATTTTGTGAAAAGAAATGTTCCTTTGATTTTAAATGTCATCTTCCACAAACCTTCCAGGAAACCCATGGCCTTACTATTTTTATCTGCCCTTCAGCATCTTTCCAATAGTATGAAGCTTCTATTGCCTATCTGTCCACCTCCCTGTAGTGTTGACAGCCTTTCACTCAAAATAAATGGTTAATATTTCATGATGCAGCCCCCTCATATCAAGAGGGTTTCTGATGATCATTTGTATTAACGCCCTCGAAGATGATGTCCAATTCCCACTTTAAATAAATAGGTGACTGAAATCAGTTTCTCAGTTGCAGTTGTCTCTAGCTGTTGGTGGTTATTTGATAAAGATTTATTTGAGATCATAACTAACAGAAGGCAGTGCCTTGGCTTGGGGGGGAATGGAGACTCATACAATTAACAAATCACTGCAAAGAAATATTAGTTCAAACTAATCCCACTTACTGCACCGTAATAAAGATGTTGACGGAAACACATCCCCTCTACACACACTGTTCTGTCGACAGCACTGATCTGTGAGCAACAAAAGTAAGCTTGCGGGAGGCAGAATCTGAACTTGCTGGTCAAGGTTAACGTAGCTTGATCCCACTACAAAGCAGCTCCTGCAGGCATTTTTGCTGAGCGAGCAAGTTCGAGCTGATCAATGCGAGGAATCTTGTTCTTTACCTTGAACTGCAAAGGTGACCCCAGCCAACAACATTTATATTGCTGATGCTCCCAAGTCCTAATGAGGAATTCAGAATTCTGGAAAATGCACCAAGGATGTCCTCTTGTATTACCGCAGGTTGAAATGCCACAATGAAGCAATCAACTTTGATCCTGGGACTTCCTTCACTGCTAAAGGTGATAACTAGACGTTGCCTCAAGATATTTTGTTCTAACAACAATTTTTTTTCAAAATGTTGGCTTCCTAAAAAAAATTGTGGATCATGACCGAGCACTGCTGCGCGAATAATTCTGACGCCAAGTCCGCAGGCTTTAATCGACTTAAACTTGTACACACCAGTCTCAGTATACTGCTGGCTCCGTGCGTCTGACTGTCCCCAAAGGGGCCTGCTCAAGTCTCTATACGGGCCAGTGATTGACAGCATGAACGTACAGAAGATTTGGTGAGGTTATGCCTAAAGATAACATGGAGTGTTGATCATGCTCTTACACAAAGGGGCACGAAAGGTGTGGAGATTTAACACAAAGGTTCACCAGGACAATCCCAAACTCTGGTCGTGAGGTGAAATGTAAGATGTTGATCATGGGATTTTGTTGCATCAGCCTGATGCCTGATACAAGTGCAAATGAAAATTGCTCAGGAAAGAAATTGTTCTGACTTCCAGCAGTAGGCTGAGCCAGGGCTGAGAGAATTCCTGGTCAAAAACTGGTGGCACAGTGGTGCAGTCATAGAGCCACTGCATCACTGGTAGCTCATTCTACACTCTAACCACTCTGTAAAGAAATTCTCCCTCGTGCTCCCCTAAACTTTTCCCCTTTCACCCTGAACACATATCCTCTGGCTTGCATCTCATCAACGCTGCGTTACTGCTCCGGAAACCCTGCTTCAATCCTGAAACATCCAAGTTGCCTCTTCCCAGGGTGCACCACTAAGGTTTAAAACTGACCTCCACTCATTGGCTCCCAGTACTGCTGACTCCTTTTGAGAGGCTGTGTGAACCTACTCCTCTCATGGTTTCAAGCAATTCCTTCTGGTCTTTCTACTCTTCACCTACCCACCCAACCTAGTCAATTACAAAAATGAAACACCGAAGCAATTAAAAAAAAAACTAACCAAAGGCAACACTCACTGAACTTCACAAGCCACAATTGCAAAGGTTCTGTACCCTTTCCCTGTTCTGTGCATTGGCACCTCCATACCAGACAGTGATGCAACTCGTCAATGGTCTCCATCGTACACTTGTAGAAATTTGCAAGACTCCTGCAAACCATGGAATGGCCTGATTAGTGCAACACCTTTTCAGTGCCAGTGATTGGGATCAGGGTTGTACATTCCCCCCATGTCTGCATGGGTTTTCTTCAGGGGTTTCAGTTTCTTCCCACAATTAAAAAAAAACATACTGGGGTTTAGGTTATTGGGTGGGCCGGCGTGGGCTCGTGGGCCGGCGTGGGCTCGTTAACATGCTATATGTTTAAATTTTAAAAATCTTTGTCATCCAAACCTCTTTAAACTCATCATGAAGTGTAGCCACTGGCGAGCTTCTTCTCAACTGCATCAACATGAAGCCCTTGGTCTTCAGAGATGTTGACCCCCAGGAATCTGAAGTTTCTGCCCTCTCCACTGCTGACCCCTTGAAGGACTGGTTTGGGTTCCTCTGCCTGTGAACCCAGATCAAACAATGTCTCACACTGGACACCCCACAAATACACTAGATATAACTTCAGGATGAACCCCAACTCAACAACCTTTACAAATTATTTAAATGTGATACAGTCCTATAGCCAAGTTATTGAGCCAGAAATCAGACTAAGCCAATAAATAAATAGGAAAATTTAAGCCAATATAATTTCAATCATCAGCCATAATATTACCTGCATCATTTATACAAAATCAGTTTTCAACTGATCTTAATATTGTCACATACAAAGACATTTCACATCAATTAACACTAAACATCATTGCTGTGATATTAACATTTCACTACATATTTTAATAATTTAAGTGCATCTTGCTGACGTGAGTATGAAAACTGCAAATTATTATTCCAAAATTGGATCCGATTAAATGTTTAATAAGTAAGTACAATATTTTGGAAGGAAGCTATCTAATTTAAATAATTAATGGTCTCTCAGATGCCAAAGCCTCTCTTCTTGGACCATGTTTCCACCTGTCATTTTTTGTTGTAGATAAAGAGAATATCTTCATCTTGAATAAGATAAATGTGTATAATCCAGCCGAAGCCACAGCTGTTTTCTCAAAAGTAGTGTGATCCAGCAGAGAATCCTAAGTCAAGCAGCTCCAAGAAAGTGAACGAGAGATTATCCCTTCACATTTGAAGAGGAACTATGCTTGTCATCTAGATCAATGATCTAGATCAGTGGTTTTCAAACTGCCCCCACAAACTCTCATACCACTTTAAGTATTCCCTAAGCCATCGGAGCTCTGTGATTAGTAAGGTGGGATGTGCGTGGAAAGAAAAAGTTTGAAAACCACTGTTTTAATCATCCCTAATTGAATTATTACATGGACAGTCTCAGAACTCCAAAGGAAATGGGCCCGTGACAATTTTTCTCCAGCAAAATATTTCAGTAACAATTGGGTCCAGACCAGTAGTTCTCAACCTTCCCTTCCCATTCAGAAAGAGACCAATGCAATTGAAAGAGTGCAGAGAAGATAGAGTAGGATATTGTTGAGAATTGAGGAATTGAGTTGCGGGAAAGTTTAAGCACATAAGAACAAAAGAAATAGGAGCAGGAGTCGGCCATCCAGCCCATCGAGCCTGCTCCGCCATTCAATAAGATCACGGCCGATCTAATGATCGGCGCATCTCCACCTACCTGCCTTTTTTCCATATCTCTTCATTCGCTTATTATGTAAAAATCTATCCAACCTGGTCTTAAATATATTTACTGAGGTCACCTCCACTGCTTCAATGGGCATCGAACTCCATAGATTTTCCACTCTCTGGGAAAAGCAGTTCCTCCTCATCTCTGCCATGAATCTTAAGGGTATGTCCCCCTAGATCTTCCCCACCAATGGAAACAACTTGCCTACCTCTTTCTTATCTCTGCCTTTCATCATTTTGTTTCTACAAGATCCCCTTTCATTCTTCTAAATTCCAGCAAGTACAGTCCCAGACAGCTCAATATCTCCTCATAGGCTAACCCTTTCATCCTTAAACAGGTTAGGACTTTATTCCCTGCAGCAAAGATGAATGAGGAGAGATTTGATAGAGGTATTTAAAATTAAAATGTTAATGGATAGAGATTGGGTAAGATACAAACCAGGGTTAAGTGTGAAAGCGGAGAATGAGGGGAATTTCTTCACACAAAGTGATGGGAGTGTGGAACGAGCTGCCAGCTGAAGTGAGTGCAGGCTCAATTTTCACATTTAAGAAAAATCCAGACATGTCCATGGATGAGAGGGGTATGGAGGGATGTGACTGGGTGCAGGTCAGTGGGAATTGGCAGAATAATAGTTTGGCACAGGCTAGAGGAGTTAAAAAGCCTGTTTTCTGTGCTCCCATGTTCTACAGTATTTTTTGAAAATTTTATTTATTTAAAAAATCATTAATAGAAAAACGCTAGACAATCCAATCTAAGTAATTTTATATAATTGTATATAAAAAAGAAAATTAAAAACATAAACACAGGAAAAAAACAAAAAAATACACCCCTCCCACCCCATCAACCAGCTCTCTTAAGGAGAGCTTAAACAAAAGGAAAAATATATAATATATCAAAGTACATCTAAATGCTTATATTCCAAATACGGTAACCACTTATTGACAAAAAAAGAATAATTATCATGCAAATTATATGTAATTTTTTACATAACAATACAAGTTTTCAATTCATTATGCCATCATGTTATATTAATCACTATGTTATCTTTTCATGTACTTGCTTCACATTTTTGAGCTACAGACAGTACTAAACGTACAAATGCAATTTTAAATTTATCCAGTCCTAATCCCTTTAAAGGAACCATGTAACCCATTAAAAAAATAGATGGATCTAATGGTAACTTAATGTTATATAATTTTTTCAAAATTAACCTAATTTCTTTCCAAAATGATTGTACATAAACACAAGACTAAACAGCATGTAAAAAAAAAGTACCAGTACATACACCACATCTAAAAACAAGAAACCGACTTACAAAAACCATTTTTTTCAATTTCTCTGCCGTTAAATATAATTGATGCAAAAAAAATTATAATTAACCATTCCATACTGTACATTCATCAATTTAGTTTCACTGTCATAGCACATATCTACCCAATAATCTTCAGGAAAAACAAAAGCTAAATCATTTTCCCACTTAAGCTTGGACTTCTCCCATTCCAGTTTATTCATACTGTCTTGTAATACTTGATACATAACAGAAATATAACACTTTTTTGGTATAGAAGAAATCAAAGATTCAAATTCCGTCAATACAGGTAAAGTCATCTCTCTACCATACATATCTTTCACCAAAGCTCGAAGTTGAAAATAAACAAACAAAGAAATTTCAGCAATATCAAAACATTCCCTCAAATGATTAAAGGAAAGAAACCGTCCTTCTACAAAACAGTCCACCAATGTCTTTATACCCTTAAAATCCCAACTCTTTAAATAATTAGTAAATATTGAAAAAGGAATAAACTGATTATTATATTATGTGGTTAAAATTGACAATTTATCTTTTGATCCAAAAATCTTATTTCTTTTAGCCCACACCTTTATTAAATGCTTTAATATTGGCATATTATATAGAAAATAGGTGTAGGAGTAGGCCATTTGGCCCTTCAAGCCTACACCGGCATTCATTTTGATCATGGCTGATCATCCACTCAGTATCCTGTTCCAGCTCTCTCTCCATACCCCCTGATTCCCCTAGTCACAAGTACTAAATCTAACTTTCTCTTAAATATAGCTATGGAATCTGCCTCAATCACTTCCTGTGGCAGAGAATTCCATAAATTAATCACCCTCTGAGTGAAAAAATTCTTCCTCATCTCAGTCCTAAAGGACTTCACCTTTATCCTTAAAGTGTGACCCCTGGTTCTAGGCTTGCTCAACATTGGGAACAATCTTCCTGCATCTCGCCTGTCAAATACCTTAAGAATTATGAATGTTTCTATTAAATCTCCTCTTGATCGTCTAAATTCCAGCGAGTATAAGCCCAGTCGTTCTAGCTTTTCTTCATATGCAAGTCCTGCCATCCCTGGTATCAATCTGGTAAACCTTTCTGCACTCTCTCCATGGCAATGATGTCCTTCCTTAGATAAGGAGACCAAAACTGAACACAATACTTATATTCTATTGATATATAAATTGATGCACCTCAATTTCAGAAATGCAAGCCATCTCAACTTTCGCCCAACTTGGGGGTTGGTCTAAATCCATGAATCCACGAATAAATTTCAACTGGGCTGCTTCATAATAATTTTGAAAATGAGGTAATTGAAGCTCACCTAACGCATACTTCCAAGTAAGTTTATATAATGCTACCCTCGATAATTTACCTTTCCATAAAAATTCTCTCACGGTTTTATTAAAATCTTGAAAAAATCCCTTTGAAAGAGGACACAGTATTAATTGAAATAAATATTGAATTTGAGGAAAAATATTCATCTTAATACAATTAACCTGACCAATTAAAGTTAACGGGAGATCTTTCCATTTAATTAAATCTGCTTTAATCTTTTTTAGTAAAGGAACATAATTTAACATATAAAGATTGATAATCAGCTTAATCAGATTAATAATATTTAATTTTATCAGTCCATTTCAATTTTATATCTTTATATTCTGAATAATCTCCTTCTCCAACTGGCAAAATTTCACTCTTATCCCAATTAACCTTGTATCCAGATAATTTTCCCTATTGCAAGAAACATTCCTGCAGATGTGGCATTGATCATTCTAGGTCTGTCAAATATATCAAAACATCATCTGCAAATAAGTTAATCTTATGCTCTTCATCCATAACTCTCATCCCTCTTATCTGTTCATTCTGTCTTATTGTTTGAGCTAACGGTTCAATAGCCAATGCAAACAAGGCTGATGACAATGATGACCTTTGTCGAGTCAAACGTGTCAATTTGAACGGTAATGAAACTTGACCATTTGTCACCACCCTGGCAATCGGGTTTGAATATAAAGCTTTAACCCAACCAATAAAAAAGGGCCAAATTTAAACTTCTCCAATTCCTTAAATAAAAATTCCCATTCAACCCTGTCAAAGGCTTTTTCCGCATCAATTGGTTGGGCTACTGTTGATGTGCATTGACCAAAGTAATCAATCGAAGGATATTATCTGATGTGTTTCTATTCTTAATAAACCCTGTTTGATCAATATGTATCAATTTAGGTAAATACTTGGCAAGTCGATTTGCTTACACTTTTGCTATAATTTTGTAATCTACATTCAGTAGAGAAATAGGCCTATATGAAGACACTTGCAACGGATCTCTATCTTTTTTCAGAATTACAGTAATTAAAGCACTGGAGCAAGATTTTGGTAACTCACACTCTTCAGTTACTTGTTGTAATACATCCTCAAACACACAGGATAAATTTTTATAAAATTCCACAGAAAATCCGTCGTCCCCCGGTGACTTTCCATTTGGCGTCTCCTGTATAGCTTCCTTAATCTCAAATTCTGTAAACAGTGCTTCCAATTTCACAACATCTTCCTCCTTTCATGCTGGTAATGTTAATTTAGATAAATAAGATTCAATAGAACCACTATTCTGTTTCCCCTCAGAAGTATATAATTTTTGATAAAATGAATAAAATTGGTCATTAATTTCCTGAGGTTTATAGGTAACTATTGAGTTTTTTTTTTCACAGCATTAATAATCCATGAAACCTATAACGTCTTTAACTGTCATGCAAGTACCTTATGTGCTCTCTCGCCCAACTTGTAATAATGCTGCTTTGATCGATTAATTAAATGCTCAAATTGATAAGTTTGCAATGTGTTATTACATAGTTTCAGATTAGCCAAAACCACTTTTTAAAAATCTTCTGTCACATCTTTCTGAAATTCCTTCTCCAATTCAGCAATTTCCTTCTCCAGTTCTAAACTCTCTGCCATATACTGTTTCTTAACTTTAGAAGTATAACTAATAATCTGTCCTCTTAAATAAGCTTTTAGTACATCCTTTAACAAAAAATGACTAATTACAGAATTATCATTCTCAGTCAAGAACAAAGTGATCTGTTCTTTAATAAAGGTAACAAACTTTTTTTTTCAACAACATTGTGCTAAATCTCCATCTATAAGATGAACGTACCACTTCTGAACTTGCACAAGAAAAAAA
The DNA here is from genome assembly GCF_036971445.1 of Narcine bancroftii. Classification (NCBI taxonomy): domain Eukaryota; kingdom Metazoa; phylum Chordata; class Chondrichthyes; order Torpediniformes; family Narcinidae; genus Narcine; species Narcine bancroftii. Next base: position 77,076,984 of record NC_091474.1, read on the forward strand.
AAATAAAGAATGGTCTGATATAATCCTGCTTTTATATTCTGCCTGTAATACTCTTCCTTGTAAATGTGCAGATACTAAAAAAAATCTATTCTGGAAAATGAATCATGTCGGGACGAATAAAAGGAAAAATCCTTCTCCGTAGGATTGACCGTTTGCCAAATATCCACCAAATTTAAGTCTTTCATCAAGGCCCCAATTTGCATTGCCATCTTTGATTTCTTTATACTTTCTGGAGATCTATCTAATAAAGGATCCAGAACACAATTAAAATCTCCCCCAACTAAAATATTTTCATTAGCCTGATTTAACAACAAAAAAAAGTATCAGCAATAAAATGCTCATTGTCTACATTAGGTGCATAAACATTAAGCAAATCCGAGATTCAGCAAAAATTTTACAATTCACCCATAAAACCCTCCCAGCATTTCCTTCCATAGATTGTAATTCAAAGGGCAAATTCTTATGAATTAAAATTGCTACACCTCTCGCCTTGGAATTAAATGAAGAAAAAAAAGCACTTGACCAACCCAATCTCTTCAATTTGAGATGTTCTTTTTCAGTCAAATGTTTTTCTTGCAAAAAAGCAATATCAATTTTCATTTTCTTAATATAAGCCGGAACTTGTTTTATCTTAATCAGGTTATTTAATCCCTGAACATTAAAAATTGTAAATTTTAGATTAGACATCCCTACAAATTAACAATATAATCACTCATACAAATTGCTCCCCTTATAATATCTTACAATCACTATCCCTCCCCTAAATATTTTTTTTAATATTTCAAAACAATTTTTTTTATTAACACCCCCAAAAAAACTACCCAAAGGTAGTAACACCCTAAAAAAACTGGGTGTTGTAAACCTCAAAGATTTCAGTGCCGTCCACACCCCCCACCCCAGCCAGAAATACATTATTCACATCAACATAATCAAATATAATAAATATATTCAACTCATTGACTCCAATCCCAATGATTGTTCTGGGTCTTCAATGTCAATAAGACTTTGAGTTAACACTTCTTTATTTCCATTCTTCCCAATCCCATTGCCATTTCCATTACCATTTGCCTTCCTTTTAGGCGATGGCAGCGAGAATCGACCATTTCCTCACAACTCTGGTAGTGAATTAGCAAAAATTAATGCATCATGGTCATTTTCAAAAAATTGAGATTGAAAATTACCAAAAAAGACTTTTAACACTGCAGGGTAACGAAAAGCAAATTTGTAACCCTTCCGCCACAACACTTCTTTAGGCGAATTGAATTCCCAACGTCGCCTAATAATCTACTGACTCAGATCTGCATTTATATTTTTAAAAAACTGTTATTTTGAATCATCAATGGAGTTTGACTTTGTCATGCCTTCTGCACCACTAACCGTAGTATCATTTCTCTCTCCTGATATTTCAGACAACGGATTAAGTCCGCCCGTGGCGGTTGTCCCAGAAGCAGTTTCCTCCGCAACGCTCTAGTGCCCGGTCCAACTCTAGGCCTTCCGAAAAAACCTCCTTGCCCAACATCTCGGGAATCTATTTCTTAAAAAAATTTATTGGATCGGAGCCTTCAATATCTTCTGGAAGACCCACAATCTTCACATTATTTCTTCGACTTTGATTTTCCAGTGAATCAATAATTCCTTCTTCTGAATTCCCAAGTCCACAAAAGAATCTTCCAAGTTCTCCATTTTTTCCCATTACGTTCAACTTGCTTTTTACATTCAAAAAAAGCTGTTTCAATTAAAAAAAAATTTCTTGCACTGTATCCACTGATTTGATACATTTATTAACATCACTTTTAACTGCAGTCATATCTTCAGACATAGTATTCATTTTAGTTGTCACTTCCAAAAATCCTTGAGTCATTTGTTTAAACATATTATCCATTTGATAAGCAATCCCTTCCAAAACAGCACACATAGACTCCACTCCAGATTCCAGTGCCTCTTTTTGAGGCCTACCTTCTCCAGTCTCCACTTCCAGTTGCTCCTGCATGCTGCCCAGTAGAGGTAAGTCTTCTTCCTCTTCATATGTTGTTGGTCCCTTTCTGGTACAGCTGCGGGTCTGAACACCCAATGATGGCACCCCAACCACATCGGGACGCTGCCACTCGGGCCCCCCCACAACCCACAGCTGATCCAACAGCTCCCGAACCCTAGAGGCACCGCACATGCCCGGTAAGGCTAGGGACTGCAGAGGTGCATCTTCTGACTCTGTGTGTCCCCTGCCCATCCAATGGCAGCGCAGGCTCCTCTCTTGGCTGGGGCGTGCAGTTCGGCACCAACCGAGCTTGTCGTCGAGCCAGCACCATCTTGTGAAGGCAGGATTGGCGGCAGCGTCGTACTCAGCCGGGCAGGGGTCCTCTGTGCCTTGGGAATTCCTGAAGTAGACTCCATGGCTTCAGTTAAGCAGGTAGGCCTCAATTCTTCAGCACTCTTAAAAGGTATTTTCTTCTGCAATTGAGTTTTCATATTTTTTTACATTAGTAGCCATTATAACCCACTAATGTTCCAAAAAATAAAAATACAACTTTTAATCACTTTTATAAACTTTAAAAACAGGTACTTAAAAAATTAGCTGAGGAAGGGTGGGATTGCACACCTGTCCTCTACGCCATCTTGCCACGCCCCCCTGTTCTAAGGAAAAAAAAGTGAATGTGAAATTGAATAGCACCTTTTGCATCCCTTTCATTGACATTCCAAAGCACTGTTCAGCCAATGAATTACTTACAAAGAAACAACTGGAATATAGCATGAGCTGTCAAGTTGTACACAGGAACATCGCACAAATAGATGTGCGTGAAAAATGGTAACGATTCGTTAGCAACATGTCCTCCTCTCTGAAATGTTCACATCCACCTGAGACAGCAGATGGTGTATTTGAAACATTTCACCTCAAATAGTGCCTCATAATGCGGGTGTTGCTTCATGATTTGTGCTCTTCCTCAGCTTTATTCAGCTATTGCCCCCACTCCACCCACCGTGGACTCTGCTTAAAGTTTACGGGCCCCTTTCCCAGGGAAGCAGTCAAGTTTTGGTTTCTTTCGTATTTCATGAAAAATATTTATAAGAGTAAAACAAAGTCTGCAGACACTGTGATTGAAGTAAAAACACAATACTGGAAATACTCAGCAGGCCAAACCGTGCACGTTCTAGAGCAAAGATACATAATCAATGATTCAGGTTTGAGCCCTTCGCAAAGATGTGGCAGGCGCCTGAAGGAAACTTAGCAGGTCACACAGTGTAGTTTATAAAGCAAAGATAAAGATACATAATCAATGTTTCAGGTTTGAGCCCTTCATCAGCAGACATTTTGCTCATACCTTGATGACGGACTCAAGCCCGAAATGCTGGTTGTCTTCATCTTTGCTCTATAAAATACACTGTTTGACATGCTGAGTTTCTCCAACATTGTGTTTTTACTAACAAATATTTGTTAAACAAGATGAAAAGAAAATGAGGCTTTTACTTAAATGTACTCAGAATCAGAATTTATTGTCATGAACAAGTCATGAAATTCGTTGTTATGAGGCAAAACAAAAAATAAATAAAAATAGAGCACAAAAAGTCAAAGTAAGGCAGTATCTTTGGTTCATTGTTCATTTGGGAATCTGACAGAGGGGAAGAAGCTGTCCCTGGGCCCCTGAGTGCTCATCTTCAGGCTCCTGTACCTTTTTTCTAATGGTAGCAGAGTGAAGAGGCCATGGCCTGTATGGTGAGGGTTCTTTAGGATACAGGCTGCTTTAACACACCACCTCTTGTAGATGTCCTCGATGGTGTGGACTGGTGCCCGTGATGTCACAGGCCAAGTCCTTTCTTGTCCTGAGAGTTGGCACCTCTATACCAGTTACCTGAATGCCTGTGGAAGTTTACAAGAGTGGACTGTTGAATCTCACAAAATATTGCCGCTGTCGAGCCGCCTTCATGATTACATTGATGTGGAAGTTCCAGACACATCCTGGGAGATGTTGACACCCAGGAATTTGAATTTCTTGACCCTCTCCTCTACTGAGCCCTCGATGAGGCCTGGATCGTGTTCTCCTGACTTCCTGCTGAAGTCCACAATCATCTCCTTGGTTTTGCTAATGTTGAGTGCGAGGCTTTTGCTGTGACACCACTCAACGAGCCGATGTATCTCCCTCCTGGATGCTTCCTCATTGCTGTTTATGATTCTACTGACAACCATGATGTCATCGGCAAACTTGTAGATAGCATTGGAATTGTGCCTGGCCATACAGCCATGGGTGTATAACGAGTAGAGCAGTGGGCTAAGCACCATCCTTGGGGTGCACCTGTGTTGATAATCAGTGAGGAGGAGATGTTGTTTCCAATTCTTACAGACTGGTCTTCCGACGAAGAAGTCAAGGATCCAGTTGAGAGGGGGAGTGCAGAGGCCCAGGGATTGGAACTTCTTGACTAGCACTGAAGGAATAATGGTGTTGAAGAAGGCTGAGCTGTCGTCTATGAAGAATCATCGTTTGCATGAGTTGCTGTTCGAGGTTGATCCAGAGCTGACTGGAGAGCCAGTGATATTGCATCTGCTGTGGAGCGATTGTGACGATAGGTGAATTGCCTTGCCTCTGGACTCAAAGCCTGAAGCTTCTGTCTCAGAATGAGAGTACCACCCACAAGGGCACCACCAGTCTCCAATGTCATCATACCATGATGAAGGGCTGAGGTCTTTAATGATGGTGATGTACCTTTCTTTGCTATATAAAGGATACTGTTTGACCTGCTGAGTTTCTCCAGCAGTTTTTAGTGTTTTACTCCAACCATGGTGTCTGCAGACTTTCATGTTTTACTTCTAATATTAATGGTCATGGAGATGATGTACAACCTACATAACTTTTACCTCAGTTATCAAAAGAGACAAATATTCATTTCTTTCATGATTATCGAGCTGAGTGGTCCGATTACAAACAGTGATGGTTTCATTAACGGCAATTGCAATGGCAGGAGAAACTAACACTGCTGTCTTTACAAAATCCGGTCCTCAACAATTGGATTGCAGGGTATCTTGGCTGAATCTGTCAGCTTCTGTTAGGATCAGTTAATGCAAACCACTCATTTCAAGCTCATATTTTTTAATTCTTCCTGAGCATGTTGCTTCAATCCTAAAGCATTTGTCAGACAAATAAAAATTAAAACGACAGTAATTTTCGGATCTGCATGTGGGATTGACTGCATTATTCTCCAAAGAACTGCCACTGGCTCAATGGGCTGAAAGGTCTTTTCCTCTAATGTGAATTCAGTGATTCTGCAAATGTAGACACGGTGCCAGGAAATGATCTGTTAATGCTGCACAAGAGATATTGATACTCCCAGACGGGATCATTGTTGGTCTCCTCAAAACCTCCTACTCAGAAAAACAAGCAATCTGCTTCTCATTAAAGATTCTTCTCACATCCAGTCAGATGCTGTGTCTTGGCTGTCCATTTACCTCTCCCCATCCTGAAATCAAATGCTAACTAACATGCAAGTCACATCCCTGTGTTCTAGTGCTGCAGTGAGCTGAATCATGCTCGCTCTCGCAAGCAGATAACAAGAGCTAGAGGGAGGGGAAGCGGAGAGAGAGACAGAAATGGCGACAAAAGCAGAGAGATGGTGTCAGAGAGAGCCAGACAGAAGGAGATAGAAAAGAGAAAGTTGGATGAGGACAATGTGAGAGAAAGAGACAGAGAAGAGAAAGAGATCAAGTTAGAGAAACGACATTCTGGTTTACTGAAACTGGTGTTTTCTCTAAGTTGGAATCTTTTGCCAGCATTGCACATTTTGCACTCATTTCTCATTCACAGCCAGCAGGTTTCCTTTGAACACTGCAAAAGGTGCAAATAATGGGTGTGTTAAACAGCCTGCCCTCAATGCAGAAACACTCCTTCCATATCATTATCATCGGTCGACTGCTCAAACGTAATTCTTAATCATCTCTTCCTATTCCTTGTCGGCCACCGCAAGCAGTTCTCCCGTGCATCGGGTGGAACAGCTTCTTTCTCTGAATGTCAGATCAATTTCCTCCAGGGTTAAGTGAGTCTCCCAATAATTGAAAGTGAATTTAGAATCCAAAATTTCCTTCTCTATGTTAATTCCTGGGGTCTGAAATGCATGTCATTTTCACCCCTGCCTTTTCAAATTGCTTTGGCACAATTGCATTAAGCCCCTATTATTTTACCCTGGGTGTTGACTGTAACAGGACTGGTGTATGTTTACAGGCAATATACTTATGATTCAACAAAACCAACAGAGAGGCCTCGACCTGAGCCAATGCGAGGGTAAACATGCTCCTGACTGTTATATTCTTGCACCAACAAGGCAAAAAAAAGGCCTTTACGTTCAGCACCAGAGGCCTAATGGAGGCCTCTGGGACCAATGTCAAAGTTAGGGTCCTAGTGGAGAGGAGAAAGCAGAAACAGAAATCCACACACTGCCAGGAGTCAAATGTCACAGAACAGCACCAAGAGAACATCGAGACAGAGGGAAAGCTTCACTATCTGGGGCGTGCCCATTAGTCAACTGCACCGGTTAGCCAAGTGTTAACTGTGCGTTCACAAAATCAATCACACTAAAGGTTAGAGAATAAGGGAGAAGAAATTCTGCAGCATTCAGTCATCCGCTGGCAGTCGGCAATGTTTAGCAGGTTAGGAGAAGATGCAAGTGATGGACAAGGTCAGAGAACGCCCAGGCAATTTGCCAGTGTTGAACATAGATGGAACACTACAGCACAGTGCAAGCCCTTTGACCCTCAATGTTGTGTCGACCCATATAGTCTTTAAAAAAAAACAAAACCCTTCCAACCACATAACCCTCTATATTACGTCTATCCACGTGACTCTTTGAGTCTCTTAAATGCCCCTAATGTTTCAGCCTCCACCACCACCCCATGCAAGATAATTAAGGCACCCACAACTCTCTGGGTAAAAAATGTTCCTCTCTGTCTCCCCTAAACTTCCCTCCCTTCACTTTGTACAGATATCTTCTGGTGTTAGATATTTCTACCCTTGTATGCAACATTTTTACACTGAGGAAAAGATTCTGTCTGTCAACTCTATCAATGCCTCTCAGAATTTAATTACCTTCTATCAGGAGTTCCTGAAACCTTTTTGTGTTAGGTTCTGGGAGCAGGTTCCAGAACCCCAAGGAAGGATAACATTAGTGACCAGGGTTGGTTTAAAAGTATGCCAGACTGATAACAGTGGTGAAAAGAGGCATGTCTCTCCAAACACAGCCCTGTTGGTCTGCGTCCTCCGGCCCCCCAGTCTGGGTCTGCGTCCTCCAGCCCCCCCCAGTCTGGGTCTGCGTCCTCCGGCCCCCCAGTCTGGGTCTGCGTCCTCCGGCCCCCCAGTGAGGGTCTGCGTCCTCCGGCCCCCCAGTGTGGGTCTGCGTCCTCCGGCCCCCCAGTCAGGGTCTGCGTCCTCCGGCCCCCCAGTGTGGGTCTGCGTCCTCCGGCCCCCCAGTGTGGGTCTGCGTCCTCCTCCGGCCCCCCAGTGTGCGTCTGCGTTCTCCGGCTCACCAGTGTGGGTCTGCGTCCTCCGGCCCCCCCAGTGTGGGTCTGCGTCCTCCGGCCCCCCCCAGTCTGGGTCTGCGTTCTCCGTCCCCCCAGAATGGGTCTGCGTCCTCCGGCCCCCCAGTCTGGGTCTGCGTCCTCCGGCCCCCCAGTGTGGGTCTGCGTCCTCCGGCCCCCCAGTGTGGGTCTGCGTCCTCCGGCCCCCCAGTGTGGGTCTGCGTCCTCCGGCCCCCCAGTGTGGGTCTGCGTCCTCCGGCCCCCCAGTGTGGGTCTGCGTCCTCCGGCCCCCCAGTGTGGGTCTGCGTCCTCCGGCCCCCCAGTGTGGGTCTGCATCCTCCGGCCCCCCCCCAGTGTGGGTCTGCGTCCTCCGGCCCCCCCAGTGTGGGTCTGCGTCCTCCGGCCCCCCCCAGTGTGGGTCTGCGTCCTCCGGCCCCCCAGCGTGCGTCTGCGTCCTCCAGCCCACCCCAGTGTGGGTCTGCGTCCTCCGCCCCCCAAGTGTGGGTCTGTGTCCTCTGGCCTCCCAGTGTGAGTCTGCGTCCTCCGCCCCCCCCAGTCTGGGTCTGCGTCCTCCGGCCCCCCAGTGTGGGTCTGCGTCCTCCGGCCCCCCAGTCTGGGTGGGCGTCCTCCGGCCCCCCAGTCTGGGTGGGCGTCCTCCGGCCCCCCAGTCTGGGTGGGCGTCCTCCGGCCCCCCAGTCTGGGTGGGCGTCCTCCGGCCCCCCAGTCTGGGTGGGCGTCCTCCGGCCCCCCAGTCTGGGTGGGCGTCCTCCGGCCCCCCAGTCTGGGTGGGCGTCCTCCGGCCCCCCAGTCTGGGTCTGCGTCCTCCGGCCCCCCAGTGTGGGTCTGCGTCCTCCAGCCCTCCCCAGTGTGGGTCTGCGTCCTCCGCCCCCCCCAGTGTGGGTCTGCGTCCTCCGGCCCCCCAGTCTGGGTGGGCGTCCTCCGGCCCCCCAGTCTGGGTGGGCGTCCTCCGTCCCCCCAGTCTGGGTGGGCGTCCTCCGGCCCCCCAGTCTGGGTCGGCGTCCTCCGGCCCCCCAGTCTGGGTCTGCGTCCTCCGGCCCCCCAGTGTGGGTCTGCGTCCTCCAGCCCTCCCCAGTGTGGGTCTGTGTCCTCTGGCCTCCCAGTGTGAGTCTGCGTCCTCCGCCCCCCCAGTCTGGGTCTGCGTCCTCCGGCCCCCCAGTGTGGGTCTGCGTCCTCCAGCCCCCCCAGTGTGGGTCTGCGTCCTCCGGCCCCCCCCCAGTGTGGGTCTGCGTCCTCCGGCCCCCCAGTGTGGGTCTGCGTCCTCCGCCCCCCCCCCCCCCCCCAGTGTTGGTCCACTGTTGGAAACGTTCTGTGCTTCTGAAGGGAAGTTATTGAATTGAAACATGAATCCTTTCATCATTCCCCAAGTGATTTAGCATCATTTTCTCTTCTTAAAGAACATTAAGAGAGAGTGATATATGAGCAGTCCAGCATTCTATTCCATGCCATATCTCCTTGCGCTGCTGGAGTTTCCCCAGCCCTTCCATTCAGTTCCAGCTCTGTGTGACACTCATCCTTTCACCTTTCCATGAAATCCATCTCCTGATCATTAGCATGTACTGACTCTCCAGATGTTCACCTACACAGAGTAACTTACAGCAGCCAATAACTCGCCAACCAGGATGTCTTTGGGACGTGGGAGGAGAAGGAGCACCCAGAGGAAACCCACATATTCACCATGAGAATTTGCAAATTCTGCACAGACAGCACCCACAATTAGGGTTGAATTTTTCATGTGGAGCTGTGTGGCAGTGGCACGAACTGCTGTGCCACTCCTCAATTAATCTGACCTGTTTGATAAATTAAGTTGTCCATCCGTGGAAATGCAGGTTACTTCTGGACCAGACATTCTTAACAGGGGCCATACAGCCCCCTTCTTTACCCCACCACCCAAAGGGGGCCACTGGACATTTAAGGAAGGGGGTGGTCACGGACTGAAATCATAAAAATGTTTTTACGTCGTCAGTAGGAGGGAAGAAACCAACTAAACCTGACGGCTTCACAGGGAAGGGGAACCATAAACTTTGAGCAGGGTCTTAAGGGGGTCATAAGAAAGGTTGAGAATGGCTGCTCTAGAAGATGAAACCCCAAGATGGAGCAAGGGGAAGAAATTATTCCCTTAGCAAAGGCATCAAAAACTTCGGCACAAAAATTTAAAACAAACCAATGGAGAGGCCACGACAGAAGATCTTGATGTTGTGATGGGGATGGTGGCCTGGAATGTGCTGCTTGAAAGGTAGAGATGCAGAAACCTTTGCCACACTTGAACCCTAACACCTGTTATTGTGGAGGGTGGAATTTAGCTGGGTAGTATTTTTACAAAATGACACGGACAAGAGGTGCCATATGGCCTCTTTCACCATCACACATTCTCTCTGCTTTCTGAGATGCAGAAAGCTGGGCTGGAAACCAAAGATGGAAGTGATTGACGGGCAGAAATCTGTTGGTGAAACTCAGGTCAGTACACACACCAGGAGAGAGAGAACGAACTGTCACCTCAAACCTGAGACTGCAATGCAGCCTTCAAAATCCACCAGATCCAGCTTCAACAGTGTCATCAAGAACCGCACTACGGAGAAGAGGTGGAAAGTCTCCTGATTTGGTGCAATAGGAACAACCGGAGTCTCACTGTGGACAAGATAAAGGAGATGACTGTGGAATTCAGGAGGACCATGCACAACCACCCTCCACTACACAGCAATATCTCTAGTGGAGAGAGCAGAGAGCACAAAGTTCCTTGGAGTTCATTTAATTAGTGAACTATTGTGGACGCACAGCATCTCCTCACTTGTCAGGAAGGCTCAACAGCAACTGCACTTCCTGAGAAGACTGAAGCGGGCAAGGGTACCGGCCACCATTATGTTAACCTTCCACAAGAGCTCTATCAAGAACATCTTGGCCGGCTGCATCACAGTGTGGTACGGTTGCTGCAGAGAAATAGATTGGAGGTCAATCTACAGGACCACAAGAGTGGCAAAGAGGATCACTGGAATCTCCCCTCCCCCATTGACATGATCTACTGGGTGCGTTGTCTGAAGAGCACACGCAAAATCATTGAGGACCTCTTTCCCCCTGCGCATAGCATCTTTCTGCTGGTCCTGTCAGAGAAGAGATCCAGGAGGATCAGAGCCAGCACCACCAGGCTGAGGAACAGCTTCTTCCCACGAGCAGTGAGAACGCTGAACGACCAAAGGAACGGCTTACACTAACCATCTGAAATTTGTATATTCATGAAACAATATTTATTTATTTGTATACATGAATACTTGTCCTGCATATGTATTGTTTGTCTGTATGTGTGTTATGCTTGGTTGTGTGTCTGTGTGTTTTGCACCAAGATTGGAGAACACTGTTTTGTCCAGTTGTACTTGTACAATCAGAAGGCAATAAACTTGACTGAAAACATTCTCATATCTATCGTGTCTAATAACACTTGCTTCAATGTCATGTCCAGTTGGAGTTCTATGGACTGGGAGTCACCTGTGACAATGCCTCATCAGAGCATTGCATGTCCTTGATGCCTGGTGACATTCATGCAAGGGATTGACAATAGTGGCAGTGAGTCTGCCAGGCGACAGTCAACCTTGATGTCCATGAGGTGTTATTAGTGTTTCACAGCTTCATTCGTCCAATTAAACATCTTGCTTTTTACCTCCAGAGAGCATCAGTCCCTACTGTGCCCTAGCACAATTAGACCACCACCACTTCCTATTAATTGAATCCCTTCAAACCATAAAACAATACAGCACAGAAACAGCCATTCAGCCCTTCTAGTTGTGCCAAAGTATTGTTTTGACTAGTCCCACTGACCTGCACCCACTCGGCACCTGTTCAAATTTTTCTTCAAGGTTAAAATTGAACCACTTCAGATCTTTCCACACTCCCATGACTTTCTGTGTGAAGAAGCTCCCCGTCATATTCCCCCTAAACTTCTCCCCTTTCACTCTTAACCCATGTCCTCTGGTTTGTGTCTCACCTGTCCTCAGTGGAAAAAGCCTACTTGCATTTATTTTATCTATACCCATCATAATTGTGTACACCTCAATCAAATCTCTGAAAAAACACAAATGCTGGAGAAACTCAGCAGGTCAAACAGTGCCTTTAAGTTGCAAAAGTGAAGATATATCACCAACGTTGCTGAGTTTCTCCAGCATTTGTGTTTTTTCACTTAACCATGGGGTCAACAGAATCCTGTGTCAAACCTCTCCTCATTCTTCTACATTCTAAGTCTAACCTGTTTAATCTTTCCCTGCAACTCGGTTCCTCAAGTCCCAGTAGCATCCTAGTAAATCTTCTCTGCAATCTTTTAATGATATTGATATCTTTCCTGTAGTTAGGTGACCAAAACCACACACAATACTTCCAATTTGGCCCCACCAACTTTACCTATACCCAATACTTTGATTTGTGAAGCCCAATGTGCCAAAAGCTCTCTTTCCAACCCTATGTCCCTGTTTCAGGGAATTATGTATCTGTATTCCCAGATCTCTCTGTCCTACCACACTCCTCAGTGCCCTACCATTTACTCTGTGTGGCCTACCTTGGTTTGTTCTTCTAAAATGCAACAAATACAACTTGACACGGATTTTGCATGAGTGGAGGTTAATGCTGGAAATTATAGAGCATTAAGAGAAATTTTGGGCTTGCTGAGTGTAGGGGTGTGGAACGAGCTGAAGTGGTGAATGCTGGCTCAACTTTGACATGGAAGACTAAACTTTATAGATTGAACTGTTTGATTATCTCTGTTTAGAAAATATAACTAGTAACAAAATAAAAGATCCTTAGAATTCATTGTCAAATTAATTAATGTATTGAAAGAGGCAGCAAATAATTCAGCAGAATGAAGTAACCTTGGAATGCATTACATCCCTGCATGACTTTGTGTCACAATTGCTTCAATTATTGATATCACTGATGACATTGTTCAGTGGGTTTATTGTATTGTATATGTTAAACGTTTAATGGGTTTGGAGGGGGGTGGGAGGGAAGGGAGGGGGGAAAAAGGGGAGAAAATGACAGAGTATATTCAGGAGGGAAATGTTTGTGTGTATTTTGATTAATATGGTTCATAGTGTGAAAAATAAAATTAAAAAAAATTATTGATATCACTGAACCAAAATTAATGGAAACTCTGGAGTGTTCAACATTCACCACCTCTCAACGTGTTGGTCAAGCTTCAAATGTAATGGGGTTCAGCGACACAGTAGGAAAATAGTTCAACTCCGCCTTCAGTCTTGAGCCTGAAGAATGCATTCAGTTCCTAACTTGGCACTTGGGGAAAATAAATTTGTTATGTAATGGTCCAAATTATAATGACCAGAAAACCACTGGGTTGTTGAAAAATTCCATCCTGTTCGCTAAATTTAATGCGGAAAGGAGTAGTTCCAAGATATGTTCTATAAATGCAGCTCCAAATTCAATCTAATTTCCTTTTAACTACCCTCTGAAATGTGCCACATTGAGATCACAATATGGCCAGGGTGACAATGCAATTCATTGCCATTCTGCCATTCAACTACTGGTGCTCTATTTATATTAAAAATCATCCAAAGCTCATGCAGTTCTTTCGCGCAAGCCCTCCCTCTTGTTGCTAATTTTAGCTCCACTTTGATGACAATATAAATCATTGCAAACCGTTTCATGAATACGTCTGCAATTGCAAGTCCTACCACTAGGCTCCGCTGATTGACTTTAGAAACCTTCTCTTCATCATCAGCGTTTTAAAAGCCCAACTATTAACCAATCAAGGATCTCATTGTTGCAGGCAATTTAACAAAGTTCAACCAAAATGTTCATTCCCGCAAAGCTTTGTGATTTATTTTGACCTTGTGGGAAGTTAGGCTGGCTTGCAAATGTTGGCACTGGTGGTTTCTCTTCCCTCCTGTGCCGTAATCAGTGCCAGCATCAAGAACTCCTCACAAACCATAGGGTGAGGTGGAGACTAAGCTCCCTCAGCAACGTCTGCAGGTCCTCGACAAGCCCAGTTACCCAATTAGTACTCGATGTGAGCAGCTGAGTAGTTGAACTTGCACCACTCGTACTTAGATTGAAACTAGCTAAATTAATTTCACTTAAGAATCTCTGAAGCCATGATAGAAAGAAAACATTCCCGCACTTGTGTGGGTTGGACTCAAACTCGGCCACTTTCTGAGGACTCATTAATCTTTATGATACAATTATCCATGACATTTATAATACTGTGATTTGAGTGATAAAACTGGACAAGGACAATTTTGCTTCTTGAACACTTTTGTGTGTATTTCAGGGATTCTGGGCTGATGATCAGGAAAATTACCTTAAAAGTTTCCTATCATGTACTGCTTTATCGATCTAACCTATTTTTGTGATTCCCTGTCATATTTTAAGTCTACCAGCACACTACCCACAAAGCAAGTTGTTTTAGTCAGTCCAAGTATGCCTGGGCATACACTCAGTGAAGGTGCTATGCAAATGTTGTCTTATCCTGTGCATGCTTTGTCAGGATAGTTGCAGACAGGATCCAAAAGCAGCTCACATGTACAAATGCTGTGCATTACACTGATATCGATTGAATGTATGCCGATGCCCATGTTCTTCAGGCAGTAGCACAGTGAGTGAACTTAACAATAGCAATGGTCTTCAGGAAGATTCAATACTTCAATATCTCATCAATATTCACAACAGCTGCATTTGTGGTGAGTATTCACTTAAGGCTCAAAGACGCAGCATGACTGCGCATATTAAGAAAGCCTCTGAGCTCTACTTTGGTTGTAAAATTGGTGACCAAGACAAACCCTGGGCTCCTCACATTGGTTGTGCAACATGTGCAGTCAACCTGAGAGCTTGGCTCAGCATCATTATGTGATTAAATATGCTACCTTCAATAAAAGTGAATTTAATGTTTCTCCAACTTCTAATGTGATACAGCAAATCTGAAATTATCTTTGCATTCATCTTGAAAATATCTATCATAATCCCTATTTTTTTCTTTTCAGAAAGCAAACCTTTTTGGGGTGAGGCGGTGGGGGGGGGGGGAAATTGTTGTCTCGTGTAATTGTACGACTGACAAGACATATAGTATATCTCTCAGATATAAAAAACAAGAAAGTATCTGAAAAAACAACCGCAGCACAAACTAATTCAAGAATTAATTTTCTGAATTGCTGCACTGACAACTTGCAGTGTGACGTGATCCCTCAAGCACGTCACTTGGCACCACAATCAAAACTCATCTTCCGATCCTGCACGGGAGAGAGAAGGGTTAGTGGCAATATGCAAGGCTATAATTAAACCATGGGAAGATCATTGATACAGGGGGCTCATTGACTGCAGCGCGATGTTCAACACCATCACACCAGCAATCTGTGTGATCTAACTAAAGCATCTGGGACTCTGCTCTGCAACTGGATCCATGCGTTCTACATCAGCAGACCCCAGTCAGTGAGGATTGGCAGCATCATTTCCTCCTCACTGATCATCAACACAGAGGCACCTCCAGGAGGTGTACATAGTCCCCTGCTTGAATCATTCTGTACTCAGATTGCATCGCCAAGTTTGGCTCTCCTGTTTAATTTGTTTAATTTGCTGACACACAACCATTGTTGGCTGAATAACAAGAAATGATATGTCTAGTATGCATGGACCAAAGAGGGGCTCTGAGGTTGAAGAATATGCAGGTGGCGGGTGTTGGCGACTCGAGGCAAGGAACCCATGCAGGCTGTGGGCTGCTGGCAATTGGCTGAAGGGGTACCAGGTGTTATTACTGGGATGCGAGAAGGAGCCCAGGGTGCTGAAGGGTTCCTGATCGTGTCAAAGGTTCAGATCTGGAGCTCGGGTTACTGATGGTTTGGACTGGGCTCTGTGTGACTACAGGGGCTGTGGGAGCGCTGGAGGAAAATCCATGGACACTCGGCGACTGAGGGGACTCACTTCTGCTTTTCTTTCTCTGACTGTAAGAGGTGCTTCAGGCAGTTTCTGCCAATGGCGAATTCATCTGCCTTATGGCAAATAAAAACAAATTTTGTATAATATTGCACTGTCTTTATTACATGACAATACATTGAATCTTGAATCTGGATTATGGTTGAAGATTGAGAATTTGGTTTGGTGGTGCCAGAACAACAAACTTGTTTTTTTTTAATTTTTCATTTTTCACGCTAAGAACCATACTGACTAAAATACATAGACAATTTTCTCTTGAATATACACAGTGTCATTTTCTCCCCTTTTCCCCCTCCCTTCCCTCCCTCCCTCACCCCCCCTCCCCATTCATTCAACGTTCAATCTATATGATACATTAAACCCATTAAACAATGTCATCACGTATTAAAAATAAACAAGAAATTTGTGTCTTCTACTTTTACACACTGGGTCAGTTCTTCTCCTTCTGTCATTTTAGGTGGTGGAGGTCTGTGGTAGGATTTCTCTATTGTGTTCCATGTATGGTTCCCATATTTGTTCGAATACTGTGATGTTATTTCTTAAATAATATGTTATTTTTTCTAATGGAATACATTTATTTATTTCTATGTACCATTGTTGTACTCTCAAGTTGTCTTCTAATTTACAGGTTGACATAATACATTTTTTGCTACAGCTAAGGCCATCATAATAAATCTTTTTTGTGCTTCCATCCAAATCAAGTCCAAGTTCTTTATTTCTTATATTACTTTGAAGAAAGATCTCTGGGTTTTTTGGTATGTTGCTTTTTGTGATTTTATTTAATACCTGGTTTAGATCTTCCCAAAATTTTTCCACTTTTTCACATGCCCAAATTGCATATACTGTTGTTCCAATTTCCTTCTTTCAGCGAAAACATTTGTCTGATACTGTTGGGTTCCATTTATTTAACTTTTGGGGCATGGTGTATAGCCTGTGTAACCAATTATATTGTATCATGCATTACCTCGTGTTTATTATATTTCTCATAATTCCGGAGCATAGCTTTTCCCATGTTTCATTCTTTATCTTTATGTTTAGATCTTGTTCCCATTTTTGTTTAGGTTTACAGCTTGTTTCCTCGTTCTCCTTTTCTTGCAGTTTGATGTACATGTTTGTTATAAATTTTTAAAATATCATTGTGTCTGTAATCACATGTTCAAAATTATTTCCTTCTGGTAACCTCAGACTGTTTCCCAATTTGTCCTTCAAGTAGGTTTTCAGTTGGTGGTATGCATACATTGTATTGTGAGTTATATTATATTTGTCCTTCATTTGTTCAAAAGATAATAATTTATTTCCCAAAAAACAATTTTCTATTCTTTTGATCCCTTTTCTCTCCCATTCTCTGAAGGAAAGGTTATCTATTGTGAAAGGGATTAGTTGATTTTGTGTCAATATTAATTTTGGTAGTTGGTCATTTATTTTATTCCTTTCCACGTGAATCTTCTTCCAAATATTGAGAAGATGGTGCAATACTGATTAATTCCTTTGTGGCACCAACTTTTCATCCCACTTATATAGTATATGTTCAGGTACCTTCTCCCCTATTTTATCTAACTCTAATCTGGCCCAATCTGGTTTTTCCCTTCTTTGATAAAAATCTGATAGGTATCTTAATTGTGCTGCTCTAAAATAATTCTTAAAGTTTGGTAGCTGTAAGCCTCCTTGTTTGTACCATTCTGTTAATTTATCTAGTGCTATCCTCGGTTTCCCCCATTTCCATAAGAATTTCCTTATTATTTTCTCTAGCTCCTTGAAGAATTTCTGTTAGGTGAATTGGTAATGATTGAAATGGGTATTGTATCCTTGGGAAGATGTTCATTTTAATACAGTTTATCCTTCCTATCAGTGTTAGTGGTAAGTCTTTCCAGTGCTCTAAGTTGTCTGTAATTTTTTTCATTTTTGGCTGATAATTTAGTTTGTATAGATGAGATTATTATCTAGTTGTATACCTAGGTATCGAATTGCTTGTGTTTGCCATCTAAATGGTGATTCTTTCTTAAACTTTGTGAAATCCGCATTATTCATTGGCATCGCTTCACTTTTATTTGATCTTGTACCCCAATACTTCTCCATATTCCTTCAATTACTTATGTAATTCTTTTATTGACATTTCTGGTTCTGTTAAGTATACTATGACGTCACCTGCAAATAGACTGATTTTATATTCCTTCTCTTTTATTTTTATCCCTCATTTTATTTTCTGTTCTTATCAGTTCTGCTAGTGGTTCTATAGCTAATGCGAACAGTTTGGGAGATAGTGGACATCCCTGCCTTGTTGATCTGCTTAATTTAAATTGGTTTGATATATATCCATTTACTGTCACCTTCGCAAATGGTCCCTTATATAATGCTTTAATCCAATTAATATATTTCTCTGATAGGTTGAATTTCTGTAGTACTTTGAATAAATAATTCCATTCTACTCTGTCAAAGGCTTTCTCTGCGTCTAAAGCAACTGCCATTGTAGGCGTCTTATTTCCTTGTACTGCATGGATGAAGTTAATGAACTTACAGATATTGTCCATTGTTCATCTTTTTTTAATAAATCCAGTTTGATCTAGTTTTACTATTTTTGGTACACAGTCGCCCAATCTGTTTGCTAATAGTTTAGCTATTATCTTATAATCTGTGTTAAGTAGAGATATTGGTCTATACGATGCTGTTGTTAGTGGATCTTTCCCCGTCTTTGGAATCACTGTAATTATTGCTGTTTTGCATGAGTCTGGCATGTTTTATGTTTTTTCAATCTGGTTCATTACTTCCAGGAGAGGAGGAATTAATAAGTTTTTAAATGTTTTATAGAATTCTATTGGGAGTCCATCCTCTCCCGGCATTTCATTGTTCGGTAGTTTTTTGTCCTGTATTTCTTCTATTTCAAATGGTTTTATTAATTTATTTTGCTCTTCTGTTTGCAAGTTCAGTAGTTCAATTTTAGTTAGAAATTCATCTATTTTATCTTCTTTCCCTTTGTTTTCAGTTTGATATAGTTGCTCATAGAATTCCCTGAAGTTTTCGTTGATCTCCGTTGGGTTATATGTAATTTGCTTGTCCTTTTTCCTTGATGCCAATACGGTTCTTTTAATTTGTTCTGTCTTAAGCTGCCACGCTAGTATTTTGTGCATTTTTTTCTCATAGCTCATAATACTTCTGTTTTGTCTTCATTATGTTCTTCTCCACCTTATATGTTTGTAATGTTTCATATTTTTTTTGTCTGCCAATTTTATTCTTTTAGTTGTATCTTCCTTTATTGCTAATTCTTTTTCTGTACTTGCTATTTCCCTTTCCAACTGTTCTATTTCCCAATTGTAGTCCTTCTTCATCTTAGTTACATAACTTATTATCTGCCCTCTGATGAATGCTTTCATTGCATCCCATAGTATAAACTTATCTTTCACTGATTCTGTATTTATTTTAAAGTACATTTTAATTTGTCGCTCAATCAATTAATTAATCCTGTCTTTTAAGTAGCATAGAGTTTAATCTCCATCTATACGTTTTCGGTGGGATTTCCTCCAGCTCTATTGCCAATAACAGGGGTGAGTGATCCAATAACAATCTAGCTTTATATTCCGTTTTCCTAACTCTCCCTTCAATATGGGCTGATAACAGGAACAGGTCTATTCTTGAGTATTTTTTTATGTCTACCCAAATAATATGAATATTCCTTTTCCTTTGGGTGTTGTTTCCTCCATATATCCAAAAGTTGCATTTCCTGCATCGATTTAATCATAAATTTGGTTACTTTGTTCTTTCTGTTAGTCTTTTTTTCAGTTTTATCCATCTTTGAGTCCAAATTAAGGTTAAAAATCCCCTCCTATTAGTATATTCCCCTGCGTATTTGCGATCTTCAAAAAGATATCTTGCATAAATTTTTGATCTTCTTCATTAGGTGCATATACATTGAGCAAATTCCAAAATTCTGAATATATCTGACACTTTATCATTACATACCTCCCTGCTGGATCTATTATTTCCTCTTCTATTTTGATTGGTACATTTTTATTGATTAATGTAGCTACTCCTCTGGCTTTTGAATTATATGATGCTGCCGTTATGTGCCTGTCTTGGGTAAACTTATACCTCTCATTTTGTTCATTTTAGATTGGTCACAGTGTTTGAGCTACCGAAAGAAAATAGACACACACACCGAGAGCAGTTCAGTTTATACAAATGTTTATTACTAATTCAAAAGCTGATTTCACACTACAATATGCAAGCCCTTCCCAACTATACTTATCAACGCTTGGACTGGTCCCAACTGCCGAAGCGAGGCAACAACTGCACACTTGTAGTAGATTGTCAGGGCGCTGGTAGCAGCTTCTCCACCTCCCCCGACCGGGACGTTGCTCGGACTCTGGCTGTTCTTCCTTCTTGACAAGGGGTGTTCCCACCCCTCGGAGAGTCTAAACTTCAGCAGCAGGACCACAGACTTTTATACCCCAAAAACAATTAATCATGCACCCACTCCCTCTAACATTTGTCAGTCAAAATCAAAGCTGAGCATACTATTCTACAATTTAGAAGATTAATTATTATGGAGCAGGATGCTATGATATCCTGGTTTATCTCGTAGATACAAGGACTCATTAAAACTTCTTGAGCAAGACAGGTTGTGACCAATACGTCAATTTCAGAGTGTCGTATTTGACAACTGCTTTCCCTGGGCCTCACGGTGGAATTCCATTTCAAAGTGTATCTTCAGATAAGTCCCCATGGCTGAGTTTAATTACATCTGCTAGTTCTGAAAGTAAGGTGACCTGTGTGTGGACCCAGTGTCGTCAGTTCCACATAAGCAAAAAAGCATCTGAGTACATGGTTTTAATCCTCCATTACAGTGCCCTATCCAATCCCTCTTTAATTTCTTGTGTTCCACTTCAGTTAGATGTGTTTCTTGCACGAATGCTATATCAATTTTTTCTTTCTTCAGTAAATTTAACAGCTTCTTCCTTTTGATTTGGTTATGTATTCCATTAATATTTAAAGTCATATAGTTTAACATGGCCATTTCATACTTTATTTACCTTTCCTTTCCATTTCCTCATCACCACCTTCCCTTCTTATCCATTTCTGTTTTCTTTATTTGAACACATTGTAAGACAACATTTCTAAAACATAAAATATTTCCACTATTCCCACATCTAAAATTCCCTTAACCCCAATAGTCCCTCCCCTCTCTGAGTTGCCCTTTGTCCCTTGTCGGGCAATCACATCTCCCCTCTCCATTTGGATTGCGAACCCGCTTGCTAGCGTCAACTGATTTTGCAATGACTGTTATTCTTCCCCACCCAGCTCCCCCAGAAAAGATTTTAATCTTCACATATAATAAAGCTCACTCTCTTAATTCACCCCTTACTTCCTTTCTTCCCTTTCTTTCCCTTCTTAGTTCTTACTTATATTTTATTCTTCTTCTTTATATATAGTTTGTCATCATTCTTGTTCTTGTTACATCTCTTCATCTATCTGTCTGTTTTGTTGGTGTTCTTCAAATTCTCGTGCTTTTTCCGGATCCGAGAACAGTTTGCTTTGCTGTCCTGGGATAACTATTTTAAGCACCGCTGGATATTTTAACATAAATTTATAACCTTTTTTCTATAGGGTCGATTTTGCTGCACTAAACTCCTTCCTCTTCTTCTGGAGTTCAAAACTTATGTCTGGGTAGAAAATTTTTTTTTGACCTTTGTATTCCAGTGGTTTTTTGTCTTCTCTTATTTTTTTCATTGCCTTCTCCAATATATTTTCTCTTGTCATATATCTCATGAATTTTACTAGAATGGATCTTGGTTTTTGATGTGGCTGTGGTTTAGGGGCTAATGTTCTGTGTGCTCTTTCTATTTCCATTCCTTCCTGTAACTCTGGCCTTCCTAGGACCCTGGGAATCCATTCTTTTATAAATTCTTTCATATCTTTGCCTTCTTCATCTTCCTTAAGGCCCACTATCTTTATATTGTTTCTCCTATTATAGTTTTCCATTATATTTATCTTCTGAGCTAACAGCTCCTGTGTTTCTTTAACTTTTTTATCAGATTCTTTCAATTTCTTTTTTAAGTGATCTACCTCCATTTCTATGGCTGTTTCTCATTCTTCCACCTTGTCTACTCTTTTTCCTATATCTGTCATGATCATCTCTAATCTATTCACTTTTTCTTCTGTACCTTTTATTCTTCTTTTTATCTCACTGAATTCTTGTGTCAGCCATTCTTTTAATGTTTCCATATATTCTTGAAATTTTTTTAATCCATGTACTGTCCCTTCCCTTCATCTTCCATTTCTCTGTGAAGAGCTTGATGTTCTCCCTCCTCTTCTTCTGAGTCCACTCCAGGATCTGTGTCCTTTATCTCTGTCTCTTCTGGTTTTCTTGTTGGGTTGTTTATTTTATTTTGTTGGGTATTTTTGTTTTTATTATTTTTATTAAAGGTGTCTTGGTGTTGGTCTCCTTCCTCTGGGCTAGTCATCTGCTGTTTCTCTGATTTCCTTTTTTCACTCTCTTCCTTCTTGTTTCCATTATTTTCTGTTTTCCTGTTGGGAGCCTTGCTGTCGGGTCATTCTTGTCTGTTTCAGCTGTGGAGATCCACACTGAACCCACTGCCCTGCCCTCTACCACAGACCACTATCACTCCCCACACTGATCCCACTACCCCGCCCTCTACCACAGACCATTATCAGTCCCCACACTGATCTCACTGCTCTGCACTCTCCCACAGAACACTCTGTCCCCACACTGATCCCACTGTTCTGCAGTCCCCCACAGAACACTCAGTCCCCATAATGATCCCTCTCCCTGTTCTTTTCCCCCATCCCGCTATCAGTCCCCACACTGATCCCACTCCCTGCATTCTCCCACAGATCTCTATCAGTCCCCACACTGATCCCACTGCCCCGCGCACTCCCAACAGCCCAGTGTACCTGTACAGCATTCTTTTATCCTGAGAACCAAGAGAGAGACTGTGATATACATAATGCTGGGATATCATCTGACAGTCACTGTTGTACTCATACAGCCGTTAGCACTGGTGGATGTACGATCAAGCATAATTTTTATATATTTTAAAAAATATTTATGCAATTTTTTTTGTGGATGTTTGTAAGTTGCATAGGTTGCAAGTAGGGAAGAGGCTGTACAAGTAAAAACATAGAAATAATGGAGGAATTCAGCTGACCATAGGAGTTAACGATATATACCTTGAGGAAGGAAGGGTTCAGGCCCAAAACATCCCTTATATATCTTTATCTCCTTTGGCCGTTGTGAGACCATCTGTATTCCTCCAGCATTTCTGTGTCTTTCAACAATCACAGCATCTGCAAAATTTCGTGTTTCAGTCCCTGATAATTCAAGTGCCCAGAAACGCAAAAGGTCACAAAAAGTAGTAAACGAGGCCAAGTGTATTATGGGTGCTGACCTCCCATCCATTGAAGACATCCACAAGAAGGCAGCCAACAGCATAAAGGACTCCATCTACCTGGTTGGATCCCCTTCTCCCCCCCCACAGGAAGAAGGTACAGAAGCCTGAAGTCCAGCACCTATAGGTTCTAGAACACTTTTTAATTCATTGGCTATCAGGTTCTTGAACCTCCCTGTATTACCCTGAACATAATCTACTCTGGGATCATAAAAAAGATCTGTCTGTAGTATTTATTTTCTTGCACTAACTGTGACTGAATATTTATTTATCTATCCTTTTAAATGTTAAATTTAGACATACAGATCCTTCCGGCCCATGAACCAGTGCTGTCCAATTACACCCAACAGATCGAGACCACCAGTACATTTTGAAGGGAGGGAGGAAACCAGAACCCCCGAAGGAAATCCATGCAGACACAGGGAGAAGGTACAAACTGCTTACAGACAGCATCGGATTTGAAGCTGGGTTGCAGGCCCTGTAACAGCTATTATTACTGATATTTAGTTATTATCTCTTTTCACACTGGGGTAATTTAATGTACACTATTATAGATGGGTTTTACAGAAGTTCCTGACTAGCTGCAGCACATTGGAATTACAGAGCATGTGTAATTGTACTTATGTGTATGACCATAAAATCAATATCGTTAGAGAAATTTAAAGATACCGACAATGCATTGAAATAGTTCACTGGTGCCAATGCTTGTTCAGACAATTGGCTATAAAGGCTGGGGCATCTTCTTAAACCATCTCGTCCTCCCCTGCTAACTGTCCAGCAATTATGCTTGACGAAAAAGGCCCTTCACTATGAGTCTTTACCAACCATCATGCCACCATTAAAATGCAAATATTCCTGATTTCTGGCTCTGCAGTTGAATTCGGAGACTTTGGTTAAAAAAAAATCCTGCTTTAAATGCAGAAAAATGTGATAGGTTACCCAGCGTTCACACTGCTCCTTGCATTTGAGTTGTGCAGTTCTGCCAGAATACTGGGAGTCTGAGGCTGGAATGGGAGCTGCATCCCCACGTTCACATCGGTTTCCATGGTTACAACAGCGCCATCTGACACGATTCTGGTTAGAAAATGAACAGCAAGAGCACTGATAGAAAACAATCAGGTAATCAATTTCATGAGGAGAATTGGCTGGCTGAGGAACACCGATGAGACGTGCTATGGCCTTTGATAATTCATATTAATGTGGACTGTCCACTTTACTGATGTCTTTCACTCTCATAAGTTCAGCTTTATCAACCATTAGCTTCCACCCCAAGACCCCAACATTGTCGTAAATTGTTTTTCACTCCATTAAAAGAAAAATGTTGACATATATTGCATGTGTGTGTGTGTGTGTGTGTGTGTGTGTGTGTGTGTGTGTGTGTGTGTGTGTGTGTGTGTGTGTGTTGGTGTGCACGTGTGTGTATAAATGTTTGTACGTATATTGTTAAAAGTTCAGATTTATAGTCAAAATACATACATGAATCACATACAACCCTGAGATTCTTTATCCTGCGGGCAAGGCAGAATTACCACTTATTGGAAGTGTGGAAAAACTGTACTTAAGAAGATACTTATGCCTGTAAACAAGTAAATAAATATAAGCAAACTGACTGCAATACAGAAGAAAAAAATCAATAAAGTGCAAAAGGATTGAGTTTGTCATTGAGGAGTCTGATGGTGGAGGTGTAGCAGCTATTCCTGAACCTGGTGGGGGGAGTCTTGTGGCACCTATACCTCTTTCTTGATGGTAGCAGCGAGAACAGAGCATGGGCTGGGTGGTGCGGATCCTTGATGATTGCTGCTGCTCTCTGATGGCAGTGTTCCCTATAGATGTTTTGATGGTGGGGAGAGTTTTGCCTATGATGTCCTGGGCAGTGTCCACCACCTTTTGCAGGGCTTTACACTCAGGGGTATTGGTGTCCCCATACCAGACCATGATGCAGCCAGACACCACACTTCCCACCACACATCCGTAAAAACTTGCCAGAGTTTCTGATGTCATAAACCTCTGCAAACTTCTGAGAAAGTAGAGGCACTTATCTGCTTTCTTCATGATGCCATTATTGTGCTGGGGTCAGGAAAGATCTGAGATTGTGACTGCCAAGAACTTAAATTTGCTCACCCTCTCCAACAATTCTCTTTCTCTTCAATTATTTTAAATTCAGCTTCATAACCACAATGTTCTGGTTGGTACCATGGAGAAAAATGTAGATGAGACAACAGATCACTGGGAGCAACTCCAGACTCACTGGTTCCACCAAGTAGATAGACTTCAAATTCCTGGTGTCAATATCTCTGAGAATATCTCCTGGAGCCTCCACGTTGATGCAATCAACAAGAAGTCTCGCCAGTGAGATGTCTGAAGAGATTCAGCAGGCCACTGAAGAATGTGGAGAGCATTCTGGCTGATTGCATCACTGCCTGGTTTGGAGGCACCAACTTTCAGAGCAAGAATAAACTCCAGAGGGTTGTTAACTCGGCCTGCAATATCACAGGCACCAGACTTCACTCCATTGAGGACATCTACATGAGGCGGTGTCTTTAAAAAAAATAGCCTTTATCCTCAAAGACCCCACTACCCAGGCCATGCCCTCTTCACTCTGCTACCATCAGGAAACAGGTACAGAAGCCTAGAGACGAGCACTCAGCAGCACAAGGACAGCTTCTTCCCCACTGCCATCAGATTCCTGAATGATCAGTGAACCAGACATTGCCTCATTTTTCATCCACTGTTATTGTTATCTTTTTAAAAATTTTAATTATTTTTTTTATATTGTAATGTGGTAAGATGGTTATAACATGTATGTTTTCACGATGACACTGCCGCAAAACCACGAATTTCATGACAGTAAATCCTGATCCTGACAACATGAACTCCACCTGATCTCCATGAGGGTTGTGGTGGCCATTATCGAAAGTCCTGGCTTTGGTCCGTTGACTGGTTCAAGGGCATGCATTTTCCAAACTTAACAGGAGCAGAACTATCTTCAGAATAACAGAAGTCTTTTAGAAGAGATAAGTCAATATTCACCAGTGAAAAGATGAAATTATTTATGTTTAATGGAAGTGTAGAACCAGGGGTTCTCCAGCCAAAGTTGTGACCCCCCCCCCCCCCCCACCACCATTCAAGTCAAGTTGCATTTATTGTCCTCTGATTCTACATTGCACCTGACGAAATGGCATTCTCTGATGCTCAATGCAAAACCACGGAGAGACACAACCAGACGAAATGCCCATACAAACAATACACATGCAGGACTAGTACAAGTTTTTTAATTATTTTCAGACATGCAGCACAGTAACAGGCCCTTTCAGCCCATGAGCTTGTGCCACCCAATTTCACCCAAGTGACCTACAGCCCTGGTATGTTCTTTTTTTGAACAGTGGGAGGAAACTGGAACCCCCGGGGAAAACCCACACAGACATGGGGAGAACGTACAAATTCCTTACAGACAACGAGGGATTCAAACCCCAATCTCGATTGCTGGTGCTGTATAGGTAACAGTGTTGCGCTCACCACTAGGCTAAATAAGTAATTATTGTTTCGTAAACATGAGAGTTTCAGATGATTAATATGAGCAGTTCCTTTGGTCGTTCAGCATTCTCACTGCCCGTGGGAAGAAGCTGTTCCTCAACCTGGTGGTGTTGGCTCTGATCCTCCTGGATCTCTTCCCTAATGGGAACAGCTGAAAGACGCTGTGCGCAGGGTGGAAGGGGTCTTCAATGATTTTGTCTGCCCTCTTCAGACAACAATCCCAGTAGATCATGTTGATGGGGGGAGAAGGAGACTCTAGTGATCCTCTCTGCCACTCTTATGGTCCTATTGATTGATCTCAGACCTACACTGTAATGCAGCTGACCAGGACACGCTCGATAGAACTCCTGCAGAAGGTCGACATGATGGTGGCTGGTAGCCTTGCTCACTTCAGTCTTTTCAGGATGTGCAGTTGCTGTTGCGCCTTCCTGGCAAGTGAGGAGTTGTGTATCCTCGATAGGTCACCAGTTAAGTAAACTCCAAAGAACTTGGTCCTTTCCATTCTCTCCACTACAATTTATAGATGTGTTCCCTGGTCCTTCTGACGTCCATAATCATCTCCTTCATCTTGTCCATGTTGAGACCCAGGTTGCTACTCTCGTACAATACCACAAGATTTTCCACCTCTTCTCTGTAGTGTAACTCCATGCTGTTACTGATGAGGCCAATTACTGCAACTGCAAACTTGATGACACTGTTGAGCTTGCCTTGTCGCCCAAGTGATAAAATGTTGAAAACATTGAGCTACCAGTAAATAAAACAGATGGAATTAAGGCATCGGCTTCTCAGCACCTACAGGTGCTACACAAGATAAGAGCTCACAGTATTGGGGCAAGTGTGTTAACATGCTTTGAAGACTGGTTATCACCAGGTGCTGGAGGTTTCGGTGAGGCGTGCTGGACAAAGTGGTGATGCTCTGTCCGCCTTACGGTAGACAAAAGTTAAAGAATTTCATGTATGTTAGATCCTAAATGTAGTATTACGTGACAATAATGGAACCTTTACCTTTAGAAGACAGAGTGAAAATGAGTGGGTCTTTTTCTGACTTAGTTAAGTGCCCCAAGGATCTGCTCTCAGCTCTCACGTATTTATTATCGACATTAGTGACAAGGAGAAGATGCAGAGTACAAGGTATTCATGTAATTGATTAAATGAGAAAGGATAGGGTGGATTTGCCTCAGGCCTCAACTATTTACATTACCCCACAGGCCTCTATTTCCCGATCCATCAAAAAAACGTCAATCAGCATGTAAATACTTAGTGCTTTAGCTCCAGAACCATCCACTTTTGAGGAATCCAAATATTCACCATTCTCTGCAGGAAGGAATTTCAACACTCTTAAGTTCCACATGAACACTCCCTAGCTTGTAACTGTGTCCCCTTGTTTCCCATGGTAGGGGAGGTTAGGACAACTTCAGGATCGAACAGAGATGTGGAGGAATTTCTTTAGCCTGAGAACAGTGAACCTCTGCAGGTGGCTGTGAAGGCCAGGTCGATGAATATATTTAAGGCATAGATCAATAGGTATCTGAATAGTCAGGGTATCAAAGGTTAATGGGGTGAAGGTAAGGGAGTGGGAGAAAGAATCAGCTTGTGATGGAGTGGCAGGGCAGACTTTATGGGCCGAATGGCCTACTTCTGCTCTAATATTCTATGGTCTTATTTCTTTTTTTGAAAATTTTATTTATTTATTTTCAAACTCAATTTCCAGTAATCAGTCACAAATTACAGTTATCTATTATGAACAAGATTCGCTGTTGAGTCCGAGCTATTTTCTCCCCCACCTCCCTCCCCACACTCGACAGACCACAATTACACCTACAGCAGAGGTTGGGAACATATCAGGGATTTGTCACGGCCCGACAGTCGGTTCCTAGGATGTGGTCTTATTTCTTGCAAATTTTGAATGACCCGTTGCACATTCTCAATTTGGAATCATGTTTATGTTTCACCAAGGAGGTTTTGACACAATTACATTGTCGACCAGGACAGGAAGACAAGAAAACTCAACAACAGATCAACACTAAGCAATTAGTGTTGGATGGTGACCTTCAGCATTCTCCACCTTGGATGGAATTTGGAAGTGTGGGTCTGTAGCTTAATTGTGGTGTTTGAAAACATCCTGTCAATGTTAGCTCTTTCTGCTTAGTAGCTCAACAGATATTAATTCTGTATTGAGTTCTAATCTTCCTGTTCCTGCTTAAAATCTACAGTCTTTATTAATCTGAGTCATAATCCACGTCAATTCCTTCTCTCCATCAATGTCGCACATTAAGTTATGGAAGTAGGTGCCAAAAACTCATTAACACCCTGGTGTTAAATCATGACTTCATGTCTAATGATCGCTGAAACACCCTTCAAGATGACGCTTTAATGCTATTAACTGGCATGTGTTGTACTTCCACGGACCTTGCCAAAAATGCAAGGTTAAGTGTGCAGTGGAAACATTTTACTCCATCCCTTTTGGAGGCGCAGAGCCCAAGCACAAATGAAGAGATTCAGGGCAAGTCGAATCATCCAGAAATTCAAGTGTTAAATGTTATGCAGTCATTCCGAAGGGAAAAATAACTGAATTATTTCCATAATTTAGAACTGTAACTATTGTGTGTGAGGTTTTCCCTTAATAATGTGACTACGCACTGCTCTTTACTCATGTTTTGGGATCAGAGCATCTCTGTCACTGGACAAACAATGAAGAGGTGACAGTTTGCCACCTTCTCCAACTACTGGTGATGGTATTCCAACCAAGGCGCTCAACCAGGAGGGGAGCTTTCAGGTGGCAGCGTTTCCAAGTCCTGATGGTCTTGTCCTTCTTGGGGATAAAAATCACGTCAAAGCAGCCTCAGAGGGAGTAGTGTACCTCCACATTGCTGCAATTCTGGTCACAGAATTCATAAACTACCACAGAAAATTTGAGATAGGGAATTAATTTGCAATCTTAGATGAAGGATAAATAAATAAACACAGAGAAAACTGAACAGATATACCAGAGATAGCAATTACAGACTGCCGGCTCATACAGGGAGGCAACTTCAAAGATTTGCTTTGGAAACTGACAAGGCAATCCCTTGTATTGACACTTGTACAAAGACACTTTATCAAGCAAAGCAACATCCATTTTAAGTTAATATTAGACCCTTTCATGTGGCCTGAATACCCAGTGTAAAGCCGAATCCAACCCTCCTCAAGGAGGGATAATCAGTGGAGTGCCGGGCTCTGCCGACGCACCTGAACGTGCAGCCGCTGTAAGCGTCTGCCTGGGGGTGGGTTGATGACTCTATAAGCCAGTGACCCAACTCCCCACTATCTGACAGCCCCGCTGCCTGACAGCTCCCTCCTCACTAACAGCCCCCTGCCCCGCAACCTGAGAGCTCCCCCGTCCCGCTGCCTGATAGCCACCCCCCACCCCGCTGCCTGACAGCCCCCACCACATAACTACTTGACAGACCCCGCTCCACTGGGGAGGGGAGGTCGGTGGGAGATGTCGGAGCAGGGGTGGCCAGCAGGGAACATCGAGGCAGAGGCAGCCGGTGGGGCAGGGGTGGCCGGTGCAGGTCCTGCACCAGAGCCACTCAAAATGCATCATAGCAATGGTGGTCTTCCCTACCCATGATCCCCCACGCAGCTGGAACTGTTGTGGGAAACACAGAGCGGTTCCACTTACATGGGGGATTATGGGTAGGGAAGATGGCCATTGCTCTGTCGAATATTTATGACAGGTTGTGCTACGGCACCAGTCGCCCACCTCCATCAGATCCAGAGGCACCGCGAGGCACCGCTGGATATGAATAGGTCCTTTCAGGTGGATGGACCAGGCAATGCTGCAAGCAGCCTCTTCAGGCTGCCACCTGAAAGGTGAGTCCACAAGTTAAGATCCACTTCTGCTGCCACCCTCAAGACAGAGGGTCCACCTGAAAGGATCTTTTAATGTAATTTAAACATATATCACAGTAACAGCCCCTTTTGGCGCACAAGCCCTTGCCACCCAATTACATCCAATTAATCTGCAGCCCCCGGTACATTTATGAATGGCGGGAGGAAACTGGAGCCCCCAGGGAAAACCCATGGTGACACGGGGAGAGCATACAAACTCGTCACAGACAACGCGAGATTCAAATCTGAGTTGCTGGCATTGTAATGGTGTGGCGCTATTAAATTCCTCTATTAAATTAAAAGAAGTGCAGAACTAACTGAGGAGAAAACAGGGAGAGTGTTTTTTTATCAACTGAGTTTGATTTATGTACCCTTCACAAATGCAGAACGTCCCAAAGTTCTCAGCCAATGAAGTGCCTTTCAAGCTGAGTTGCTGGATAAAATTTGACAACAGTGTTTGAGAGATGTCCCAGGCTGCATTACTTTCTGATTAGCCACCAGCCAGCTGCAGCTTGAAGCATTTTCTAGTCTAGACCTCAAACACATTTCGCAAAGGAAACCCACACTACCACAAAATAATAAAAAGCAGTATGATCATCCCGTGGCAGATCATTGTGGTAGTGCAGGTAGGAGAGTTCATGTGGAGCTGAGAGCATGGATAAGTTACAGCGGACAAATGGGATCGGTGAGCTCACTCCAAGAGCCAGCAGAGAATTAAGGGGTAGAATAACTTCCTGACAAATCAGATTTATTGTCAGTGTGTATACAACCCTGAGATCCTTTTACCTGTGGACGAGGCAGAATTACCTCTTATTGATAGTGCAAAAATAAAACTACACAATGTGCACGTGTAAACAAATAAAGAACTGTAAACAGATAACAAATGTAAACAAACTGACTGTGCAAGACAGAGAGAAAAAAAATCAATAAAGTGGACAGGTGAGAGTCCTTAAATGAGTCCCTGATTGAGTTTGTCGTTGAGGAGTCTGATGGTGGAGGGGGAGCAGCTGTTCCTGAACCTGCTGGTGCGAGTCTTGTGGCATCGATACCTCTTTCCTGATGGCAGCAGGGAGAGCAGAGCGTGAGCTGGGTGGTGTGGATCCTTGATGATTGCTGCTGCTCTCCGACAGCAGCGTTCTCTGTAGGTGTTCTCAATGGTAGGGAGAGTTTTGCCTGTTGTGTCCTGGGCTGCACCCACTATTTCGCAGGGTTCTATGCTCAGGTTTATTGGCGACCGTGACGCTGCCAGTCAGCACACTTTCCACCACACATCTGTAAAGATTTGCTAGGGTTTCTGATATCCTATCAAACCTCTGCAAAACTGCTGTGTAAACTGAGGTGCTGATGTGCTTTCTTCATGATTCCATTAGCGTATTGGGTCCAGGAAGGATTATCCGAAAGAGCACGGAATTCTCAGAAGAGAAATCGAAATGTGAGAAAAGATACTGGACTATGTCAGTGATTCTCAACCTTTATTTCTGTTCACGTACCACAGGATGGCACGGTAAGTGCTGTTAAAGCATCAGTGACCAGAATTCGAATCTGGGACTGTCTGTAAGGAGTTTGTACGTTCTTCTCATGTCTGTGTGGGTTTTCCCTGTGGGCTTCAGGTTCCTCCCACCATTCAAAATGTACTGGGGATTGTAGGTCACTTGGAAGGCATGGGCTCATGGGCCAAAAGTGCCTGTTGCCATGCTGCATGTTTAAATAAAAAAACAGACTTAAGTAATCGCTTCCTAACCACAGAGCACCTATGGCATTATATATCGAACTAGTGTGGGTAGGACAATTTGGTCAGAATGAGAAAATTAGGTCGAAGGGCCTGTTTCCATATTCTCATGACTGCATTAAGCAGTGATTCTCATCCTTTTTCTTTCCACGCACATACCACCTTAAGTCTTTGGCTTGGCTTCGCGGACGAAGATTTATGGAGGGGGTAAAAAGTCCACGTCAGCTGCAGGCTCGTTTGTGGCTGACCAGTCCGATGCGGGACAGGCAGACACGATTGCAGCGGTTGCAAGGGAAAATTGGTTGGTTGGGGTTGGGTGTTGGGTTTTTCCTCCTTTGCCTTTTGTCAGTAATCCCTTAGTAACCACAGAGCACCTATGCCATAGGATGCCATTGGTCATGGGGAGAGAACGTACGGACTACTTCAGATGGGTCCAGATTTGAACCCAACTCACTGGCACTGTAATAGCATTGTGCTAACCGCTAGGCTAACTGTCCCACCATGGATGTTGTCCCACCTGTTGAGCACTTCTGGCCATTTAAAAAAAAATTTCAGATACTCCTCAGGCTAAATAAGTCATTTTTCCTTGAATCTAAGTCATAGACACAGAAGAAGTTGAAAGATATGGTGGTTCCAGCCCTACCTCACTGACACCGCTGCAGAAATGGTATTAGCAAAACATCAGGCCATTTTACATCAGATCTCATGCTCCAAACCAGATATCCCCTCTTCGGAGCAGGACTGGTGTATCAAAACAAAAACAAGTTGTTCCCAAAATAAAACACTGTAGTCGTGATTTTAAAAAGCATCCTTATGTAATTCAGGCTGGTTTCTTCTTCTGAAACAAAAGTATTCACTGACATTTACAAATTACAGCAATTAATGAAAATAAGCACGACTCTTCTGGAATTTACCCCATCCCATCTCCTCAGCCACATTTATTTGACGTTTCCCTAACACCAGCCAATCTCAGGCCAGCTAACCATTGTTTGTTTTCACGAGTCACGTTCACGGATGAATTATGTTTCTGTTAGACCTTATTGGATTATGACATGTCAAATGTTAGAGGCTTGAATTTTAATTCCTCTTCACTAACTCTATTCTTTGTTCCCCATTTTCTTTCTATCATCACCTTTGCCATTCCTTTATCAAGAGAAACATGGGAAAAGCAGGAAAGAGCCAGAAACAAAACAATACAAATTTAATGAATTACCCTTAATATTAGAAAATCCCGCACGACCTCTGGGACAACTCGAGCTGCTAAAATCAACAGCCCTGCAGTTTGATTGGTAACACATTCCCAGGCATGGGGTCCTCAGAGAAAAGGTCCAGCCATCTGTAAAGGAGGTTGCAAGGCTGATCATTTCTCTTAAGTATCGTGCTTTAACAGATTAAAGGATGCTGATTATATGTAAGGCTGAGATCCCTAGATCCCGAAGGGGCCGGTTATGGGAATGAGGTGAGAAAGTTGATGCGGCATCAAACATTGAACATAGAACACTACAGCACAGTACAGGTCCTTTGTGGCCCCCGAAGAAGGATGAGAGGATCCTCACATCCCTAAAAAATAGTACTAAACCCTCCCTACCTTGTAATCCTTTATTTTTCCTTCAACTATGTGCATGTCTAAGAGTCTCATAAAACCCCTAATGTTTCAGCATCTCCAACATCCCTGGCAAGGCATTCCAGGCACCATAACTCTCTGTGTAAAAATACTTACCCCTGATGTCTCCCCTGAACTTTCCTTCCTTTACTTTGTGCAGATGTCCTCTGATGTTTGCCATTCCTGCCCTGAGAAACAGTGGCTGACTGTCCACCTTATCTAGGCCTTTAATAATCTTGTCAACCTCTCATCCTTTTTAGCTCCAAAGAGAAAAGTCCCAGCTCTGCTAAACCTTGCCTCATAAAACTTGTTTTCTAATCCAGCTTCCACATCCTTCCTGTAATGAGGTGACCAGAACTGAACACATATTCCAAGTGTGGTCTCACCAGAGATTTGTGGAGTTCCATCATGACCTCTCTATTCCTGAACTCAATCCCTCTATTAATGAAGCCCAGCATCCCACAGGCCTTCTTAACTATCTATCAACCTGTGTGGTAACCTTGAGGGATGTATTCCCTGCTTAGTACAAAAGACAGTGAAATTAAAGAGCATAAAAAACAGGAGGCAAATTGGCAGTGGAGCCTCCTCGCCCATGCAATAACTTGATTGCTGATCCAACATTGGCCTTCACACCATTCTCTCCCCCCCCTCCCCACCCACTTTCCCTCACATCTTCACTCCTTTGTAGTCAAAATGCCTATCAAGTCTTTCCTATGAATCTATTCAATTCAATCTCACGCGCACTTCAAGCTATCACCACCCTCCAAGAGAACAAGTTCTGTGGTAAAGGAGACAAAGGGAAAAGGGGACAAAAACAGAGTGAGAGGTAAAGGAGAGGGGAGGTGTGATGGTGGCTTCTATACCTTCTGCCTGAAAGTAGCTGTGAGAAGAGGTTCTGACCACGGTGATGGGGGTCCTTTATGATGTTCACTGCCTTCTTGAGGTATGCAAAATGACTAGTTGTTCCTCAGTGGAGGGGAAGTATCGAATCAAAGATAACCAACAAGAACCAGTTCATCCTTGTATGTCAAGATGATTGATCCAACTCTATCTTGGACAGCATTTGAAAGGTGTTTCAGTTGCTTATATAGCCAGGCCAAAGCTCTGACTCT
This sequence comes from Narcine bancroftii, assembly GCF_036971445.1. Lineage (NCBI taxonomy): Eukaryota > Metazoa > Chordata > Chondrichthyes > Torpediniformes > Narcinidae > Narcine > Narcine bancroftii. The sequence goes on from NC_091474.1 coordinate 77,111,665, forward strand.
CTTCCCATAGGAGCAGCAGATGGTCACTCTCTTAAAGCGGAAACAGCTTTATTCCCATCAAAAGGTCACTGGGAAGTGTCTCCTGGTCCTCCCCTGATGACCTTACTTGTGTCCCGTGTTTACCCATAGGCTAACATTGACTGCTGTGCACCTTGGCCCTATTTCCAGTCTGACAATGACAACATTCTCCCAGAGTTGACTCCCTCACTGTTGGATTTTCTTATCATTGCTGAAAATGTTTTGGCTATTTACAAACTTGGTCTTTTCTCCTTGGAATGACGGAGGATTAGGGGTGTGTGGTGATATGTAATTACACCACTAGGTCACCAGGGGTCATCCCGGTAACCTTGTATATAAAGCAGTCCAGAGCTACAGTTTAGCCTTCCAGGTTTGTCTTGCAGAGAGACAAGATCTCTTAGTGTACATATTAGTTTATTAAAGATGTCTTATACTCACACTGCTGTTATGGTTATTGTCAGTACAATTTAATAAACTAATATGATAGCTACTAGGATGGAAGCTGCTTCTGCTCCCACGTGCATTCCTGACCACCTGGAGACTCTTCCTGAGGAATGGAATCTGGGGACGACTAGCACACACGTGCTTCCGAGGACAGAGACAGCGAGGAACTGCTGTACTGGAATTGTGGTGGAATGCAGGGAAGACCACAGAAGTACGATAGGGCAGGTAAGAAACAGCCAAGAGCCCTGCCTGCCCGTGGGTTCAGCGGTACAGGCGCCGCCAACCCTAAACCCCGGTCCGATCAGAAAGGGGCCACTACAAGTGCAGGTAGAAGGATCTCCACAAGTCATGCTCCCGATCGCCACGTATGTGCAGAATTCCCAACCACTCCAGAGCCAAGGAAAGCAGATACTGCTACCATCATTCCCCCAGCAGCAATTTCCCCAGTACCACGGAGACTTGACGCTACTGCTGGGATCCCTCTTAAGCCCACTGCAAATGTCCCAAAGCCAGAAACTCAGCCAACAGTCCCAAGCACCCAGGTTACTCCTCCAGCAGACACAAGTCCCACAGAGGCTCTACCAGCAGCTCCCAGTACCCCAGGATCCACCTTTGCTACACCTAATGACCAGAGACTGCAGCTTAGCCATGTGCTGCGACCAGACAGGCTGGAGCTCAACTCCAGAAATCCCGAGCTGGCACGCTCTTCGGCCGCTAGCAGAGATGCTTTCTGAATTACGTGGAGGGTGCTGAGGCAGCGGATAAAGAGCTATTAATGCTGCTGTTAGCCCAACTGGGAGACCACCCTTACTCCCTTATACAGGATGCCAGGTCCTACCAAGAGGCAATGAGCATTTTACAGAGGCATTAAAGTAAGGGGCATAGTGAACTCCACTCCCGGTCAGACTCATGACCAGGTCACAACAAGTAGGGGAGTCTGCCAGAGACTTTATACTTTCTCTGAAAGACCTGGCGAGAGGCTGCAACTTTAAAGCAGCATCAGCTCAGGAGTATGCGGAGGTCCTTATTAGGGACAGAATTGTTGTGCGCATACGGTCCACTGAGACAAGACATCGATTGCTGGAGAAAGGAATGGTGGGGCTAGATGAGGCAGAGACTATTGCAGAAGCTTTAGAAAGCACCAGGAAAGTATTGGAGGAGTACTCACAGGTCCCTGGGCTGGGACAAATGTCACACTGCTGGACTTTATAGCCCCACGAAAAGAAAAGTATGCTGCCTCACAGGAATTCACAGCAGCAGCACACCTTGAGGGTCCCAAGTGCTTTTTCTGTGGACAAAGAAAGCACCCCAGAGTCCTCTGCCCTGCCAGAGAAAATGTCTGTTCCAACTATGGAAAATGTGGGCATTATGCAAAAGTCTGCAGAAACTCCAAGGCCACAGCCAAGGCCCATTCTCATGCTAATGAGAGGCGGGAAAGCACTTCTTTCTCCACAGGCAAACAGAAGAAGAAGAATGCATGTGCAGCCGGCCATCTTGGACAAATGCTACAAAGCAGAGGACACAGTCTTCAGGAGATTAATATGACGCCGAGTACTATCAGATGGAAGGACACGCCAGACTTGCTTCCCTACGCATGAATCAGGCGAGTCCACACAATTTATTTGACGCCACTGTGTGCATCAAAATTAATGATGTGAGGGTAAATTGCTTAATAGATAGTGGAAGCAATGAAAGTTTTATTGACCAAGGGTTAGTCAACCGCCTTACCCTCCCCATGTGCCTGAGTGAGCACCAGATCCTGTTAGCAGCCAGCAGCCTTGCGGCTGAGGTAAAACAATTTTGCAGGGTTACACTAGAAATCCAGGGCACAAAATACGAAGGGTTCAAATTACTAGTACTCCCTCACCTCTGTGCCCCGGTGTCTTGGGTAAACTTATACCTCTCATTTTGTTCATTTTAGATTGGTCACAGTGTTTTAGCTACCGAAAGAAAATAGACACACACACCGAGAGCAGTTCAGTTTATACAAATGTTTATTACTAATTCAAAAGCTGATTTCACACTACAATATGCAAGCCCTTCCCAACTATACTTATCAACGCTTGGACTGGTCCCAACTGCCGAAGCGAGGCAACAACTGCACACTTGTAGTAGGTTGTCAGGGCGCTGGTAGCAGCTTCTCCACCTCCCCCGACCGGGACGTTGCTCGGACTCTGGCTGTTCTTCCTTCTTGACAAGGGGTGTTCCCACCCCTCGGAGAGTCTAAACTTCAGCAGCAGGACCACAGACTTTTATACCCCAAAAACAATTAATCATGCACCCACTCCCTCTAACATTTGTCAGTCAAAATCAAAGCTGAGCATACTATTCTACAATTTAGAAGATTAATTATTATGGAGCAGGATGCTATGATATCCTGGTTTATCTCGTAGATACAAGGACTCATTAAAACTTCTTGAGCAAGACAGGTTGTGACCAATACGTCAATTTCAGAGTGTCGTATTTGACAACTGCTTTCCCTGGGCCTCACGGTGGAATTCCATTTCAAAGTGTATCTTCAGATAAGTCCCCATGGCTGAGTTTAATTACATCTGCTAGTTCTGAAAGTAAGGTGACCTGCGTGTGGACCCAGTGTCGTCAGTTCCACATAAGCAAAAAGCATCTGAGTACATGGTTTTAATCCTCCATTACATTCCACCCCTTGGTCACAATCTGTCATTTGCGAGGCCTAACCAGTATTTGAGTACAGAGGGAGCGAAAAAAGAGAAATCAAAACAACAATTACAAAGATAAGCAATGACGCGAGCAACCAACGGAGGATATTGTGGCCCACTCCCCCAAATGTAGCAGTTAGCCATGAGAAAGGATTCCAACCAAGGCTCAAATTATCCTTGTTGGCCACAATACCCAGATACTGGAGCTCACGAACAGATTTTGAAACATGCTGAACAATAACATATTTATATAAGCTGCACTTGAGGCTGGTGACCGAGGACTTCCTTGGTGTAATGCATCGGACCGTGTTTCCCACTGGGAACTCCCTTGGAACGTCCTCGACATTACAAATCCAATTGCTGGCATCAAAGCAGCTGTTAAGCCAGATCACCAGGAGTGTAAAATGGAGAACCTGGAACAAAGAAGCCTGACACATGTCACTCACGATACCATAAGCGTTCAGTGTTTAAACAGACTAAATCATCCTGTCCCTCAATAGCTACCCACCGAGTGTTACCCTGGGCAGGTGTCACTATTTCCCCTTTTACAGGAGGGCCACTACCTGGTGGTGCCACCCATACCTTTTGTCCAACATTCTCTAGTTCGGGGATGGGGGGCATTGACTGTTATTCCTCTGGAATAGGCTGTAATTCAGGAGCGTGAAGAAGTCGGTGGAAAGGTGTACCTCCTTTTAAAGGGCGATGATTCAAATTGTCGACTGCCTGCTGCAGCACATGGCACCATCCCTTCTGGGTCCCCAGTGATGTTAACAAATGAATTTGTTCCTTCAGTAAGCCGTTCATTTGTTCAACTAACCCGGCAGCCTGCGGGTAATAAGGAATATGGTGGACCCATAAAATACCGTTGTCATTTGCCCAATCACAGATTGCTTTCCCGGAGAAGTGCGAGCCATTATCAGAGTGAATCTCCTCTGGAACATCATAACGATAAATCAAATGGTTTTGTCCTTGGATAGTGCTAGCTTGGTCAGCCGTCTTGGTGGGAAAAGTAAAAACCAGGCCCGAAAAGGTGTCAACCATTACTAGGACGTAATATTTACCCATGCAGTCTAGCATGGGGCCTATGTAATCAATTTGCCAGACCGCAGCTGAGTGAGCACCACGTTTTATTCGGCCATGCGGACCAGGTGGAACGGTATGGAACTTCACAAGCTGACATTCTGGGCATGTACATATGACCATGCGGACATCATCCTTATGGATGGATAAAGCATGTGTACGGGACCACATAGCTGATCCCTTCTCCCCCAAATGACCACTCTGTTCATGTGCCCATCGAGCCAGGGGGACGGTATCAGCACAGCTGATAGTGGCAAGCTGATCTGCTACTGCATTATGTTGAGCCATGTTAGTCGCCATATTGGTATGGGCATCAACGTGATAAACGGCTATCTCACGATGGTGGGAAGCATCCCACAACAGCTGCCACAACTCTTTGCCCCATACTGGGCGGTCATGTATCATCCAGTTGTTCTTTTGCAAATCAGGCATCCATACCACAAGTCCATTAGCCAAAGCCCAGGAATCAGTAAACAGGCGAAGAGGGTGATCATGGGGATCTAGTGGTAAAGTGACTGCCTTCAACTCAGCATACTGACTGGAGTCACCATCCCCCTCCTCCGATAACTGAGTTCCTGACCTAGGATGGTAAGCCACCTGTTCGTGTATGCGGCCCACCCCTTCAGGCCCTCTGGTCGCACGACTCTGAATATACCACTTCCATTTAACAATAGAAGAATGCTGAGCCCGCCGGATCTTTAGATTAGCATCATTAGCCAGGACCCAATTCATTATAGGAAGTGCAGGTCGCAATTGAACATCTGCATCACCTGTCATTCTTTCAGTCTCTAGCAGGGCCCAGTAACAGGCTAGTAACTGTTGTTCAAAAACAGAATAACGAGTGGCAGCCTCAGGCATGGTACGTGACCAGAATCCTAGTGGGACTCGGCGACCCTCTTGTTTCTGCCAGAGGCTCCAGGAGGCCACATCATCAATATAATGGTGAATTGAGAGGGAAGGCGATACTGGAAGGTGGGTGAAGGTATACTGGCGCCCCTTCCAGGTAAAGGCGAACTGATCCTGTGAGTCCTCAGCTATAAGAATACTGAAGAAGGCCTTAGCGAGATCAATGACAGCATACCATGTTCCTGAGTTCCCAGTAGCAATGTTTTCAATAAGAGTGACAATGTCCGGAACTGCTGAAGCAAGTGGTGGGGCATGTTTGTTCAAAAAACGATAATCAACTGTCATTCTCCAGGAGCCGTCCGGCTTCTGGACCGGCCAAACAGGGCTATTAAAGGGCGACGTTGCGGGCCTCACTACCCCTTCTTCTTGCAGAGCATCGATGGTGGCAGTAATCTCTTCCTGCCCCCCAGGGAGATGATATTGTGGAATGCACACTGGTTTCATGGGGGCTGGCACCATCACAGGATCCCACTTAGCCTGACCCACTACTAGTTTTTTTGTAATAGTTCGAATTCCAAATTCAAATCCCCCTTGGCTAGTATTAAGGGCCATACCGGCCAACATATTAATACCCAGGATACACTCGTCAGTAGCAGCCACCAGGGCATGTAACCAGACAGGGGAAGGGCTATCACCCACCATGGCACAGACTTTTATTTCCTTTGCCAGGGTGACCGCTCCTCCCAACCCCTCTATTCGAAAGGCCGGTCCAGTCCAGAGGTCTGGATTACCAGGAATCACCGAGTGCTCTGCACCGGTGTCGACCAAAGCCAAGTATTGGCGATCATTACCCCCACCCCAGTGGATTGTTAACGGTATGTAGGGCCGCGGATCCCCGTGTGTGCGCCGTGTCTCGATGGAGTAGACACGGGAATCCTGCCCACACCTTCAGGCTTCAGAAGGGTTCGGGGGCTTCCAGGACCACATGCTATTGTTATCTTTAAGAGCCTGTTTAACCCATTGTTTTACCTCATCATGAGTAACTGGAGCAGGAGAAGCCAGCTCGATAGAAGCAGCAGTGGGAGCAGAAAGCACAGCTGGGCCAGGAGGACTCAGCAGCTGGGGATGATGTTCCCCTGCTTTTTGCCTAAATCGATCTCCAATGGCAGCCAGCTCTTTTACAGAGAAATCACGGATCATTGACTCCTTCCGACCCCTGTTCCCACTTTGGCTCACAGGGTCCTCCACCCAGTCTAGGGGAGGAGGTGGAGGCCATCCAACAGAGGGAGTAGGCCATAGAGCATAAGCAGGGGTTTGGGTATTTTCCCCTGGGTCCACATGGGAAACCGGGGTATCTATCCCTTCCATCTCTACCCTTACATCATCCCCCCTTCTGTCTGTTTGGGAAATCTGCTGCCTTATAGGGCGGGCATGAACAGCAGATGGAGAGGGTAGTATGTTAGACACATGCTGAGGAGTATCTGCATTATTACCATTGTCATTCCAGATATTCCCATCCCAATCCTCAATTACATCAGGATCGTCACCATTCCTTATCATGGCATGAATACGATATGGATCGGGTTCTACTCCATGCCTTTCCTTATCTGCACAGAGCTGCTGCCGGAGTTTAATATTACGGCAAATCATTTGGACATGCTTATCTTCCCATTCTTTGGCTCTGTCCTGACTGGTACGAACAATCTCGCTCATCATGGAACAGCATTGTCGCAGGACTTCTAGCTCCTCCTCTAATTGCTTTCTTTTGCACTGAGATTCTACTTCTCTTTGAATTAATTCTGCTTCACGCTGAACGGAGTGGCGTAATGCTGTGGCCAGCAACCAAAAACCATTCGTCAGCATTCCCTTTTTATCAGGAAATTTACTTTCTCGAAGGAGAGTGGCAACCCGCTCTCCCAGAGGTGCACTTGATGAGTCTAACTTCTCATCCCAACTAATGGGTGGTCCCAACAAAGACAGGGTATTGGCCAACATGCCAAACCCATCGTCTTTGGAAGTCCATCCAGGAATCAAGAACTGCTCAGGGCTCACCTCTTTCTTTCGGCGAAACATCTTGAGACCAACCCTGCTCGCAGCGCCAATTGTCTTGGGTAAACTTATACCTCTCATTTTGTTCATTTTAGATTGGTCACAGTGTTTTAGCTACCGAAAGAAAATAGACACACACACCGAGAGCAGTTCAGTTTATACAAATGTTTATTACTAATTCAAAAGCTGATTTCACACTACAATATGCAAGCCCTTCCCAACTATACTTATCAACGCTTGGACTGGTCCCAACTGCCGAAGCGAGGCAACAACTGCACACTTGTAGTAGGTTGTCAGGGCGCTGGTAGCAGCTTCTCCACCTCCCCCGACCGGGACGTTGCTCGGACTCTGGCTGTTCTTCCTTCTTGACAAGGGGTGTTCCCACCCCTCGGAGAGTCTAAACTTCAGCAGCAGGACCACAGACTTTTATACCCCAAAAACAATTAATCATGCACCCACTCCCTCTAACATTTGTCAGTCAAAATCAAAGCTGAGCATACTATTCTACAATTTAGAAGATTAATTATTATGGAGCAGGATGCTATGATATCCTGGTTTATCTCGTAGATACAAGGACTCATTAAAACTTCTTGAGCAAGACAGGTTGTGACCAATACGTCAATTTCAGAGTGTCGTATTTGACAACTGCTTTCCCTGGGCCTCACGGTGGAATTCCATTTCAAAGTGTATCTTCAGATAAGTCCCCATGGCTGAGTTTAATTACATCTGCTAGTTCTGAAAGTAAGGTGACCTGCGTGTGGACCCAGTGTCGTCAGTTCCACATAAGCAAAAAGCATCTGAGTACATGGTTTTAATCCTCCATTACACCCGGTACTATTGGGGTTAGATTTTCAGTGCCAGTTAGAAAGCATTACAATAGTGCACAATGGGCCTCACCCCCCACTACACCTTACCATATAACCATATAACGAAGAAACAATACTGCAGCCTGTCTGTCCTGAACATAGAACCCCCTCTGCTGTTCACACACCTGACCCCAGAATGCACACCAATAGCCACAAAGAGCAGGAGGTACAGCCCGAGGGATAGAGCCTTCATTAGGACAGAGGTCCACAGGCTACTACAGGAGGGCATCATAGAGCAGAGCACCAGCCCCTGGAGAGCCCAGGTGGTTGTAGTAAAGTCAGGAGAAAAACTGCGCATGTAGTGGATTACAGCCAGACAATCAACAAATTTACACAACTAGATGCCTACCCCTTGCCATGCATAGCAGACATGATCAACAATATTGCACAGTATAAGGTGTTCTCCACCATAGATCTGAAGGCAGCATACCACCAAATGCCCATTAGAAACAGTGATTGCATTTACACGGCATATGAGGCAGACGACAGGCTATATCAATTTCTGCGACTTCCCTTCGGTGTCACCAATGGAATGTCCCTGTTTCAGAGAGAAATGGACCGAATAGTAGATGAGTTCCAACTGAAAGCAGTGTTCCCCTACTTAGACAACGTGACAATCTGTGGCCACACTCAGGAGGATCATGACACGAATTTAAAACGCTTCTTCCAGGCAGCTGAGGAAAGGAACCTAACGTACAACAGGGACAAATGCGTCTTTAGCGCCAGGAAGTTGCCAATCCTTGGCTATATAATGCAGAACGGAGAAATCAGCCCAGATCCAGCCCGTATGCGCCCTCTCCGAGACCTCCCAGTGCCACACACACTGAAAGTACTAAAAAGGTGTTTAGGGCTGTTCGCTTACTACGCCCAAAGGGTCCCCAACTATGCCGATAGGCCCCACCCACTTATAAAAGCCTCAGTTTTCCCACTGTGCCCAGCAGCCACCAGAGCATTTAGGGACATTAGGGACCATATTGCTAAAGCTACCATGCAGTTCATAGATGAGTCAATCCCGTTTCAAGTAGAAACGGATGCATCCGATGTGGCTCTGGCAGCCACCCTAAACCAAGACAGACAACCAGTGGCCTTTTTCTCGCGAACCCTACAGGGGTCAGAAGTAAGATGCTCAGCAGTAGAGAAGGAGGTCCTAGCCATTGTGGAAGCAGTAAGGCACTGGCGACATTATCTAGCGTGCAAACACTTCACCCCTGTCACGGACCAACAGTCTGTGGGTTTTATGTTCGATAACCAGAACAGGTGGAGAATTAAGAATGACAAAATCCTGTGCTGGCGGATAGAATTGTCTACATTTAACTACAACATTCTATACCGCCACGGGAAACTCAATGAGCCCCTAGACGCGCTGTCCAGAGGCACTTGTGCCATCCTTAACTCCACATCCCAGTTGCAGAACTTGCACAAAGAGCTGGGCCACCCAAGGGTCGCTAGACTGTTTCACTTCGTTAAAACCCAAAACCTCCCATTTTCGGTAGAGGAAGTGAGGTCAGTGAACAAGAGCTGACCCATCTGTGCGGAATGCAAACCGCAATTTTACCGGCCAGACAAAGCCACCCTGATAAAAGCTACCAAACCTTTGAGTGCCTCAGCCTCGATTTTAAAGGCCCACTCCCGTCCAATAATAGAAATGTCCATTTCCTAAACGTAATAGATGAATATTCCCATTTTCCCTTCGCAATCCCGTGTTCTGATGTATCAGCAGCCACTGTTATAAAATGCCTCCTATCCATCTTCAGCCTATTTGGGTACCTGAACTACATACACACAGACAGGGGTGCTGCATTCATGAGTGCAGAAGTACAGCCGTACCTGCACGAGAGAGGGATTGTACCAGCTGCACTACAGGTTACAATCTCAGGGGGAATGGACAAGTCGAAAGGGAAAATGCCATTATCTGGAAAATGGGCCTCTTGACTTTAAAAGCAAAAGACCTGCCTGTACTAGATGGCAAGAAGTGTTGCCAGAAGCCCTACACTCTATACGTTCTTTGTTGTGTACGGCCACTAACATGACCCCACATGACCGTATCTTTTCTTTCACAAGGAAAGCCACGACGGGCACAGTACTGCCTAAATGGATGATGATACCAGGACCTGTTCTCCTCCGGAAGCACTGCAGACCCCACAAAGCGGGCTCGCAGGTGGATCAAGTGGACTTGAGGCACGCGAACCCTCAGTACGCCTTCGTCACATTCCCAGATGGAAGAGAAGACTCGGTGGCCACCAGAGATCTCGCGCCGGCCGGACATGTGAACAACGTGGAGGAAACACAGATGTCTACGGATCAACAAGGAGCGCAGCAGCAGTCACTAGAACAGTCGTCCATCGAGTCACCCCAGGGGACTATACCACCCACCCCGGAAATAAGGACCCTGGGTACGCCCGCCCCACAAAATATCACCACCCTAGACTTGACGGCAGGACCTAATCCCATACAAGAGGATCCCCAGCCCACACGGTCACATGACCATCTAGTATTTCCCACTCCCACACCTCCACCAAGAAAGGCCGAAAGGCAGACCTCACTCCCCACCCCTATACCACTACCGAGGAGGTCCAGAAGGCAACGGAAAATTTTGGACATGAACTTACAAACGAGGGAAGGAGGACGGGGGGGAAATAACAATTTTTTAAAAGGGGGTGAATGTGCTGATATGTAATTACACCACTAGGTCACCAGGGGTCATCCCGCTGACCTTGTATATAAAGCAGTCCAGAGCTCCAGTCTCGCCTTCCAGGTTTGTCTTGCAGAGAGACAAGATCTCTTAGTGTACATATAAGTTTATTAAAGCTGTCTTATACTCGCACTGCTGGTGTGATTATTGTCAGTACAGGGTGATCTCATAAAGCCATACAAGATGATGAGAGGCATTATTCGTGTGGATGGCCAGAGGCTTTTACTCCAAAACTGAAATGGTTAACACCAGGGGGCATAGATTTAAGGTGTAATGGGAGAAAGAACAGGGGGAATGTCAGAGATAGGTTTTTTACACAGAGAGTGGTGGGTGCAGGGACAATAGGATCTTTTAAGAGACTATTAGATACGTACACAGAACTGTGAAAAATGGAGGATGATGCAGAAGGGAAATTCTAGGCAGTTGTTAGAGTAGATTATTTGATTGGTACAACACTGTGGGCCAAAGGGCCTGTCCAATGCTGTAGATTTCTGTTCTGTGTTCTATTGTTATAGTTTAACCTCAGTTTTAAATAATTTCTCATTGCACCCTCGGAGAGTTGACAGTATATGGAGTCAGTGGATGACTTGGCCTGGATAGTGTCAATTTGTGAAGATAGATTGAGTTCTAGACATCCATCCATCCATCCATCACATTCCTGTCGTGAATGGTGGAACAGGTTTTGGTGAAGTCAGGAGCTGAGTTATTCATTAATACTGTGGAGCACATGTGGTAAATAAAGGTTTGACAACACTCTGCTTTGTAATTAAAGTAGCTTTGTATTGGTGTGTGGACAAATGGGTTTCGCAGTGAAATTTGTCTGTAAGTATTGAACAGGAACATTGACTGATATCATTTATTCTCCCCCACTGCCCCATTAACACCTGGTCACTTCTGCAGGCTCCTGTGGAACAGGATGTGAGGTTGGGTCTCCACTGAGTGAATCAAAAGCTCAGTATCCGCTTTCCACCAGCAGCCATGGTCGCTTTCCACCCTGATGCTCATTATCATAGTCTCACTTGCTGTGGCAATGCCTTTCTGCACTTGCAATGTCACGTCTGAGGCTGACATGACTGACAGGCTGACAAAATGCAGAGCACAGCTAATTACTGCAAGCACTCAGCTGAAACCAAGCTGCAGCCTACTCCACCTTGATTCAAAGGAAATTATTTTTTTCCTTTTCCCAGAGGGTAGTGAATCTATGGAATTCATTGCACATTGAAGCAGTGGAGGCTACCTCAGTAAATATATTTAAGACAAGTTTGGATCGATATTTACATAGTAGGGGAATTAAAGGATCTGGGGCAGGTAGGCCATGATCTCATTGAATGACGGAGCAGGCTTGATGGGCCGGATGGCTGCCTCCTGCCCCTATTTCTTATGCTCTGATGAAAGGATCAGGATCTCTGTGGTGCTGGGAAATCACCAGACTACGGAATTCTTCATTGAAACCAAGGACCGATTTTGAAGATTATTCTCATCTTCCCCTGCGCATTTTAAACAGGGACAAATATTTTAAGCTGCTTTTGAGAGAATTAGAGCATTGTTGCAGATTAAGCAGTTAAAGGCAACCGCTGCCTGTCATTAGACTGTCGAGAATGTTCTCCCCAGCCTTTTCCTCTCAGAGGGAGATCGGCAACAAGATTTTCATTAGAAATAAGCAGCAATTTCAATTTAATCAAAAAATGGATGAAGCAATATGGGATTTGCTAAGTTGCATTTAAGCACATCTCACCTCATAGATGCAGGTTCCATCCTTTCAATGGGGTTCAAAGGTCAAAGCAGCTTAAATAAAAAAGGGTGAGCGAGCATGAACGTCGGTTGCCAATAACACTGGACAGCAGTTTATTTTCAAAAGGTTTTCTTCCTGAAAAGAATTTGTGGATTATGATAGACACCTTCAAGGTGAACACAAAGATAATTTCAGATTTGCTGTATCATGTAGGAAGTTGGAGAAACATTAAATTAACTTTGATTGATGATGCTGACAGATTGCGTTAGTTCAACTGACCTAAAATACGTTTTCCTGTTGATTTTCGTTTGTACTCAGCATCTGATGCCTTTCGTGTCAGTGTCCAACAATAGTCGGCCGGCATTGATGGATTCTAGTTGCCTTGTTGCGGCTTTTCCATGTTCGCAATGTCCTGGTGAAACTGACTTTGCCAGGATCAGCAGGGAAGATGTCCAAGTGCGAATGCAGAAAATGAATTTTCAACGACATGTTGCACTTTATGGTTTTGGATGCTTGAAGTAGGCTTAAAATATGACAGGAAATCACCAACAAAGGATATATCTAAGAAAAGGGTATGTGAGAGGAACATTTTAAGGTAATTTTCATGATCAGCATTCCAAAATCCATAAAGTACACCCCAAAAACAGGAAGCAAAATTTTTGTCACCCAGTATAATAATTGAAAGTAAATGTAAATGGTAAAGTTGCGTCTCGATTTTCTTCGTCAACCCCATCTCATTGTCAATAATAGTACCTGCCCCTTTAAAAGTGGCCCAATTTAAATTCCCTACTTCTGTTCCTATTAATGATGGCATGGAGCTCTGGGAGTGCACACAGTTTCAGAAGCTGTAATATATTCATGGCTGGAGATTCGGCTTGGTGTCACTCCTGCTGTGGTCCCAGGTGGCATCATTAAATCTGCTCAGAGTGAGTCAAGGCAGTGAATGAGTGGTCACTGAATGAGATTTCTTTTTCAAAATAAAACTCAAGGCCCAGGGCGGTGGAAGATTTTCCAAGTTTCTCCTCTTAAAATAATCTTGACATTAAACATGGCAAAAATTGCAGACTCCTTTATAAAAGAAAGGATGCTGGAAAATGTAACCCTAGGCATTTCATAAAACCAAGATTGCCAAGATATTTCATAGACTATTTTACTCTTGTATTCTGAAGGGGAGCCAAACCATAAGGGATTGAGAAGTCGACAACCGATTGGATAATACTCGACGTAGGTTGAATTCATGCAGGAGTTATGGCATAGGATTGTAAGGAACAGATATAGTGAAACAAAGACATATACATATGTGCACATGCACGCACGTACACACGCGCGCGCCAACGCACACACATGTACACACACACACGCGTATGCATGTGTATATGGGACAGCACATAGCGGTTAGCGCAACACTATTACAGCGCCAGCAATCAAGACCAGGATTCGAATCTGTCGCTATCTGTAAGGAGTTTGTACATTCTGTGGGTTTCCTCTAAGGTCTCCAATTTCCTCTCATCTTTCGAAATGCACAGGGTTGAGGGTCAATTGAGCAGCACAGGCTCATGGGCCGAAAATGTCTGCTACCATGTTGTATGTCTCAATTTAAATGTTAAAATTAAAATATATCTATTTCTTTCCAGCTGTTATCAGTCTTTTAAATGGATCTCTTACTGAAAAACGATGGAGTCTGGGCACTGTTTTTTTTAACCATACTTTTCCATCTTCTCTATACCCTGCACTATTTTCTTGTATGGTCCTCAATAACCTGCGCTATTTGACTTATTGTCAGCATCCCACCCCACGGTGTTTATTTGTTTATCATTACAGTGCTAAATGAGTTGATAGCACACAACACAAAGCTTTTTACAGGCAATAATATTAGAATAAAATGCAATTAAAATCTTATTGGTTACATGTATTAAAAGGCACAGTCAAATTACTGTCTGATACTTGAACCTTAGAATGTAATTTATGTTGAAAGGTATTATAGCTGTATCCCAAGTAACTGGCGGCAAGACTCCCAGAGATATCCCATAGATGTGGTCATAAAGCACAGAAACCAAAGTCCACACCAACCATTTAGCAGCCATTTGCACTAATCCTACACTAATGTGATGTTTTATTCCCCCAGATTCTACGTCTTACACTCGGGGAAATTTTCTGCAGCTGGTTAATAACCAACCCACACACCTCTGGGAGGTGAGAAGAAACCAGTGGATCTTTGAAGAAGCCTACGTGGTCATGGGGAGAACATGCAGAATCCACACAGACAACACCTGAGGTCAGGACTAAACCCGGCTGCTCCACTGGCTGCACTTCTGTGCTGCCTGCACTTTCTGAAGAGCCTTTCAAGTTTCAGTTGGTATTGGTTGATCTTTCCCAGGAGAGGCATGAAACGTGGTTTCTGTCATGAAGCTGTTGCTTTGTGTCATGCTGAGTTTGATTGTTTATGTAGAGGAATACCTGCAGACTGCCAGACACAGTTTACACTGAAGTAATTTTTATCGCAAAGGTCATGAACGTTCAATGGGTCAGGCAGCGCCTGTGGAGGTTAGTGTAGCGCGTTAGCGCAACGCTATTACAGCACCAGCCTGGATTCAAATCCAGCACTGTCTGTAATGAGTTTGTATGTTCTCCCCGTGATACGTGGCTTTTTTCTGGGTGCTCCGGTTTCCTCCCACCCTCCAAAAACGTACTAGATGGTAGGATAGTTCAATGTAATTGGGTAGCATGGGGTTTGATGGCTGGAATGGCTTCTAACCTGTTGTAAATAAATTTAAACTTAAAGAAGAGAGTCGATGCATTAGGTCGAGACTCTTTAACAAGATTGCCACAGTCTTCATCAACTGACATATTAGCAAGACCTGACACTCTCTCCAAAGATGCTGCCAGACTCTCTGACCATTTCTGTGTCTCTTTTCTTAAACCTTCGACTTGGAATGATATACAATGAGGCCATTCAGTCCAACGAGTCCATGCTAGCTCCCAGGGGAACTAGAGCCACTCGAAAGATGAACAATAACATTATAGATCAGTAACCCACTCCATCCCCAGCCCCATTCCTCCCTCCTTATTTCCCTGAATCCCATCACTTATCCTTCTTCACATACAACCATCAACTCCTTTTTGGTTATTTTTGCCATTAATCTGCACCAAGTAACGACGCTGATTTAATCTCCCAGGGTGGGTAAGGAAACCTGAGCAGCCAGACAAACCTGGGTGGGTTGGGAGTGGTTAGTACCTTGGGTCAGCTTGAACATGGGTCCATGGAACTGCACTAAATGCCTCACCATTGCATTTTCTTAATTAAAATGTTTACATTTTAAAAAAAATGTAGACATAGAGCATGGTAACAGACCATTTCAGCCCATGGACCTGTGCCACCCAATTAACCTACACACCCAGTATGTTTTGAATGGTGGAGGAAACCGGAGCACCTGGCGAAAACCTACACAGACACGGGGAGAACATAGAAACTCCTTACATTCAGCACAGGGTTTGAACCCCAGTCCTGATCGCTGGCGCTGTTGCTATAACAGTGCTGTGCTACTGCTACGCCAACCAGCATCCAGCATATTGTCCAGTGACAAAAATAAGGACAAGCATCAAGAAAAATCAAAAATCTTAATTCACAGCAAAAGAATAGTATAATGGACACATTTTCCTCCACTCTCTAAACAGAACCCTCAGTATTAGGTATTAACCTAACTCGAGATCTAAATGCCCACAAAACCTAAATATTTTATCTCATACAAGTATTCCTTAATTTGAGAGACGTCATTATTTCCTCAGTAAAAACACACAGAGATGCTGGAGGAACTCAGCCTGTCTCGCATCGTCTATAGGATATATTTACCTATGTTGAAGAAGGGCTCAGGCCTGAAATGTCATCAACATATCTTTACCTCCTCTGGATGCTGCGAGACCGGTTGAGTTCCTCCAGCATCTCTGTGTGTTTTTACCTCAGTCGCGTCGCCTGCAAACTTTCATGTTTCACTCCGTCAGTCCTTCAGCAGCGACTGTGAATCTTCCAATCTTCCCGGCAAATATTTCAGTGCTTTTGTTGACTTTGGACTCCAGAGGTAGTTTTACCTCGTGGAAATGAAAATAAATTTATTTCAGGGGTTGTGAAGTTTCCCAATGCCCTCCAGCATTCCTTTATTGGACACCTTTTCTGATTACCCCAGGTTCTCAATCGTGGAGACTTAGTGAACTATGCACTTTATTTTATCAATTACAATAATCTGCTGTCCCCTGAAACAAACCAGATCAAAGCACATTTCTATTCAAGTCACATCGTCCCCACAAAGCCTTGTTTTATTCCCATCAGAGTTCTCTATCAGTGGATTGCAACCCTTCTTACAGTATATTTCTGTATGAGGTCATTCCTATTTTAGCCCTTAAGGCTCTAAGATAGCAAATGAAATTGATTTTATTAATAAAGTTTAATTATCCTACAAGTGTATGTTCCTGCTAATGCAAATTCATTAAATCAACCATTTGTGTTGAGATGAATTTCTTGAAGTGATCTCTTTGGAATTATTTTTCCCCCTTGTGCAAAGAGTCACTCAGTCTAATCCCACTTTACAGCACCATTTCCATACCTTTAAGTATCAGTTAAATGTGATGATGTTTCTGTTTCTACCAGTGTTACAAATATGAGTTCCAGACCACTTTCACTCACTAAGCTTTTACTCTGTTGTATCAATATAGTTCCCATGTGTATCAATCTCTGTGGGGTATTTTGCCCCAATACTAAGGGAAATGAGTCCTTCCAATTTACTCCATGCAAGCCACTTGGAATTTTACACGGTTCACAAGGATGATCTCAGGAATGAAAGGATTATCAAATAATGACTGTTTGACAGCTCTTGAGAATGAGGGGGTTCTCAATGAAAATAGCCAGACGCAAAGGGACCTGGGAGTCCTCGTGCAGGATAGCCTGAAGGTAAACTTGCAGGTTGAGTCAGTGGAGAAGAAGGCAACCACAAAGCTAGAATTTCTTTCTTTGGAGCAGAGGTAGGTGAAAAAGGAAACTTAATTCAGTGTATAAAAGCAATAAGACATAGGAGCAGAAATAGGCTATTCAGCCCATCGAAACTGTCTCGCCAATTAATCATGAGATGATCCATTCTTCCACTTAACTCTAATACCTGGCCTTCCCCATAATCTTCGATGCCCTTGCTGATCAAGAAACTATTAATATCTGCCTTAAATACACCCAATGACTTACTTGGTCTCCATAATCACCGGCAATAAGTTCCACAGATTTACCACCCTCTGGCTATAGAAATTCCTCCACATCTCTGTTCTAAGCGGACACCCTTCAATCCTGAAGTTGTGCCCTCTTGTCCTAGTCTCTCCCAACGTGGGAAACAACCTTTCTACATCTACTCTGTCCATGCCTTTCAGCATTCAAATGTTTCAATGAGATTTCCCCCCCCCATTCTAAATTCCAACAAATACAGGCCAAGAGCTGTCAAATGCTCCTCATTTGATAACCCTTTCATTCCCAACACTAGTGATCCTCCTCTTAAATGAGGAGCCCAAAACTGCTCACAATACTCCAACTCACCAGTGCTTAAGAAGCCTCAACATCACATCCCTGCTCTTATATTCTATTCCTCTTGAAACGAGTGCCAGCATTGCATTTGCCTTCTTCACCACCAACTCAACCAGCAAGTTTACCTTTAGGTTTTCTTGCACAAGGACTCCCAGGTCCCTTTGCATCTGGGTATTTTCAATTTTCTCCCCATTTAGAAAATATTCTGCCTGTTTATTTCTTCTGCCAAAGTGCCTGACTGTACACTTTCCAACAGTGCATTTTACCTGCCACCTCTTTGCCCATTCTCCTAATTTATCCAAGTCTCTCCCCCTCTCTCTCTCAGGTCACCAGATCTGGAGGTCTTGAGTGATAAAGAGAGGCTGGTTAATCTGACACTCCTTCCCCTGGAGCACAAGAGGCCGAGTTTATAGAGTTTTATAGAATCATGATGGGTATGGATACAGTAAGTGGTAAGAGAGTATAAAACTGGAGAGCACATGTTGAAGGCAAGAGAGCAAAGATTCAAAAGGAGATCGAATTAGAAACCTTTTCACACAGAGGGTTGTGGATGCATGGAGTGAGCTGCCAGCAGAAGTGGTCGAGGAGGAGGCAATAGCAATGTTTAAGACTTCTGAACAGGTATATGGTTAAGTGTGGTGTAAGCCAAACCTAGGCAGATGTGACTAGCTCAAAAAGACAACCTGGTTGACATGGAAGAGCTGTACCAGGTTCATTGCTGGAAAAACTGAACTCGTGGTACAGCTTCCATAGAGAGGAAAAGGCAGTTGACGTTTTGGGCCTGAGACCTTCTTCAGGAGTGGTAAAAGGGCCTGTTTCCATGCTGCGTCATTCTATGATGGTAGGGTGCTAAGACATCAAATAACTATTTTTCAAACAATATATAAAAGCTGGCCAGTTGAGTTATGCATACGAAAGTTGCTTCAGTTAGGTTGGTGAGCTAGAATCAGAATCAGAATTTATTGTCATAAACAAGTCACGTAATTTGTTGTTTTGCGGCAACACCACATTGCAAACATTTATATAAACCACCTTACAAAATAAATAAAAATAGTGCATGAAAAGTCAAAGTGAGGCGGTGTTTTTGGTTCATTGATCATTCAGGAATCTGATGGCAGTGGGGAAGAAACTGCCCTTGGGCCACTGGGTGCTCGTCTTTAGGCTCCTGTACCTTTTTCCCGATGGGAGCAGAGTGAAGAGGGCCTGGCCTGGGTGGTGAGGGTCCTTGAGGATTGAAGCTGCTTTCTTAAGAAATGGAGAGCCTCATGTAGATGTCCTCAATGGAGTGAAGTCTGGTGCCCGTGATATTGCAGGTTAAGTTCACAACCCATTGGAGTTTTTCCCTTTCTGAGCATTGGTGCCTCCCTACCAGCCAGATGGTGGTTTCATCTTCTTTTCAATGTGCTGTCAAGTGGACCAAGGTGCAGTAAAACCCCTAGTATCCAGCACCTATGGGAATTGGTAGATGTTGGACCTTCTAGTTGCTTGAGATTGTGTGTTACATGATTGCTGAACACCAATTTGAAATTTCTGTATTTTTTACCCATTTATTTTCCACGATTTTTTTCACTGGTTGCTGGATGCTTGGATTGCGGATAACAGGGGTTTTTACTGTATATTCTTCCTGGGTCCTTGGAGCATCTCTGGAGATGTCCCCTCTGGTCAAAGCACCATCAAAGTCATGGGCCTCGGTAGGGGGAAGGGGGGGGCTACGCTTGGCCCCTGTCCTACTTTACTGCAGTTTGGCCCATACATTACCCATCCATCGTATCTATGGACCTTTGTTAGCCACCCCTGAGGTTCAGCTCAATGTATGGAATAAATAGCTTGCACATCAGAAATCCCCAGCTGATGTGGGAATGATAGATACACTGGTCCTGTGCTTTCCTTGTCCTAGTGATTGACTTGTTACAATGTGTTCAATTGGAAAGAGCATCTGACAGCCAGATTGATAGGAACGAGTTTCTAATGTAGTAAACAAGCCATAAAACCTGTTGACAAACACTTCAAGACAGGATCATAACAAGGCAGGAACATCATTATAAGTGCCACATTTCACATGTTCAGATCTCTCAGTTCCCTCTAATTTTGTTCTGCTTTATATGATGGGCTTTCCCCCCTTATTATTGCTGCCAAGTGATTATACACAGGAAATTTATCTAATTAAAGTCTATAGACCAAAACTCCTCAAAGCATCAGTCCCAGAAACTGTAGGCATCACTCAGATTCACCATGTTAGTCCACCGTCTGGAGTTAGAACACAATATTGCTTCAACCTTAGAGTCTGCTCCATCCCTGCTGACAACGTGAAAGGCATTGTTCAAAGCAGCCATTCTCAACGGGGGGCCATACTCCCTGGGGATCACGGCATATTTAAAGGTTTTTTTTTAATGCAGTCAGTAAGTGAGAAGTACAGAAGAAACCAACTAAACTTCAAGCCAAATTTATTGACATCTGATTGTACAAGTACAACCCGACGAAACAGCATTCTCTGGTCCTCAGTGCAAAACACAGAGGCGCGCAACCAGACAAAACACACAGGTAGACAAGCAATACATGTTCAGGACAAGTATTTTATCAATACAAATAAATATTGTTCAGTTAATATGAGAGTCTTGGAAAGTGAGTGTGAGCAGTTCCTTTGGTCGTTCAACATTCTCACTGCCCGCGGGAAGAAGCTGTTCCTCAGCCTGGTGGTGCTGGCTCTGATCCTCCTGGATCTCTTCCCCGACAGGAGCAGCTGAAAGATGCTGGATGAATGATGGAAGGGTTCCTCAATGATTTTGAGTGCCCTCTTGACTGCTCTTTGGGGAAGGGACCCCATAAACTTTGAGCAGAGTCCTCAGGAGGCCATAGCCAAATAAAAATTGAGAAGGGCTCATTCAAAGCAAGCTTATTGCTTACACTGTAGTAACAGCAGAAGTTAGTGGTGAATACAAAAGATTTTTTTTTGAATAAAACTTTTCATGTAAATGTTAACAGATGAAATAGGGGTGTGATGAAGACATCTTGCATGGTTAAGAGGGCAGCTATGCAGCCTCATTGGCCTTCTTTCATTTGAAGTTCATCATCAGTTACATTGTCAGCTTCTTTGCTGACAAACCACACTTGAAATAAACAATTAGCCAATTCTGCAGGACCCACAGAGGGCAGTGGGCTGTCGAGGCGTGTGAATGTGGCTCGGTCCATCACACTTCCACCCCTCCATTCCAGTGACCCTGTCTATACCAGTGGTTCTCAACCTTTTATTTTCCACTCACATGCCACCTTAAATAATCCCTTGCTAACCACAGTGCTGTGGTTGAGAACCACTGGTATGTAGCTCCCACTGGCTTGGAAAAGCAACCAACATATTTAAAGACTCATCCCATCCTGGCCACATAGTTCTGCACCCCACACCCCTCCTGTCAGGAGGAAGATTCATGAGTGTGGGATCATAATCATAAAATATGTGGCCTTTACTCTACTTGTACCAACCGATATATGAAGTGAATTGAATATGCACAGACTACAAGACCTACTGGATTGTATGGAAATTCACCTGTTCACTCATGTCCTAATTCTGATCCAAAGGCAAATTCTGCTATCTTTACCCCTGGTCTGGCCTATTTGTGATCCACACCCTCCTGCTCCTCCACCCCTCTCCCACCACTTTGGGCAAGTCAGAATGGACACAAAATGCTGCTCCTTTTCCTGTGAAGAAATGCATCGTGGCATGTGGATGTCCTCTGCTATCTATTCAGTTCTTTAAGGCAGCAGCACTCCACAATGGGCAATTTAACTGAAAAATTAGTATAGGTTGTACCCCTCTTGTTCGGTGCTCTGTGGTCTGGCAACTCCCATGGTCCAGCATGCATGAATCTGCTGCCGTTAGTACAAACTCCTTATAGACAGCACGGAACTTGAACCCGATGCCAATCACTGGCAATCTAAAGGCATGCCGTGCCACCCCACAGTATTATTTCTTATTTTAAGCTTTGTTCTACCTTTGATATGTTTACATAGAGGGTTCCCTTAGGGGTCAATTTCTGTTTTCCAGCATTTTCTGCAGTCCAGCAATGGCCAGGTCCCAGTATCACCGAATTAAAGAGGTACAACATGTATTGTTCTTGGATTTAGGATCAATGCACTACACCAGGCAGAATTTTTTTTTATTCTAATCACTTTAATTAATCATTCTCAATGTCCCTTTGAAATTAAGGACATCCCATTGAAGTTAACGTCCCCTACCAACCGCATAAGCACAGACTCACTGACATTTCCAGACACAAGCCAAGTTGCTCTGATGCCATTCAATATTGCATTGGTAAAATATTGGTCAAATTACCGGAATAGTATTGAGGGACTTAGAATGTCTGAGCTTGTCTGAGATCGTTACTGTCTGTAGTATGAAAAGTTTGCAGTGATTGGTAAGTGAAAATAGCTAGAGTTAGACTAGATAGACAAGGGAGAATTTTCTGTGCAGTAAAACATTGATTTTGCTTCCTGATGAAATTGGTGGGTTAAAATTCCCCAAGGTTATGTCTGCAGGAATTTTGTAAGGGGAATTAATTATGATTGGAAATCAGAATCAGAATTTGTCATCAACATGTCACAAAATTCCTTGTTTTGCAGCAGCATTCACAGAGCAAACGTTGATATAAACCACCTTACAAAATAAATAAGAATGGTGCAAAGAAAAGAAAAAGACAAAATAAGGCAGTGCCTGTGGTTCATCGTTCATTCAGGAATCTGAAGGGAAGAAGATGTGCTTGTGCCATTGGGTGTTCGTCTTCATGCTCCTGTACCTCCTTCCCGATGGAAGCAGAGGGAAAAGGGCATGGCCCGGTGGTGGGGGTCTTTGAGGATAGAGGCTGCTTTCTTTAAGACACAAGAATTAGGCAAAACCAAACACCTCAGTGGTGTAGATGATGCCTGAGGTCCAGGTGAGTTTGGCAATTAGCATTGCATTACCTACAGTACTTTCCTGTCAATTTTTGAAATGGATTGAGATTATCCTGCCATTTCACAACCCGGAGGCATTTGTGAAATCACTGTGTGTTTCACCAGAGCCCCAATCTTCCCTAGCTATCTTGCTTAAAACACAACTCAAACCAGTACCCGATCAAAGCACGACATGTTGTCTCAGCTGATATCGCAATCGGTTATTCTATATTGGAAAGATAATGGCATAAAGACTCCATCTATGATTCGCTACAGCTGTTGAACTATTCCCAAAGTCAGAAATCTATGAAATTCTAATTTAAGTATTTATGAGCTTAAAATTCAGGTCAATTTGCAATGTTGCTAAAACCACATTGTGTGACGAGTGAAGCTAACGCTATCTAGCAGCAACATGTAAAGAAAGCAAATTCTATCCGTTCCCATTAAGAGGAGGACAGAATTTTACCAATGCTCCTCCAGGGAGGAGAATGAAGAAGGCAAAAATCCATATGGATGTGCCTCATTAAGCTCTGCCAGAAGATTTTTCTCTCTCTCTGCCTGGACATAGCACAGTGGCCTTCACAAAGACAGTGCCCATTAAATCGTTAGATCATGCGCTGCTTCTCACAGCCAATGTAATGGCTCCTGAGTCTCAGTCTGCTCTTGTGAGGGGGAAATGAAGGGACTCCAGAGTTAGCACTCTGTGGCATGCTGAAGGAAATGGAGATTAAATTGTAATGGAAAAGGAAACCTGTGATAAATGAGATGTTTACAATAGAGTGGAGAATCGAACAGCTCGTGGAAGTGCTGCGAAGAAAATTAAGGGAGGCAGAGAGTAGGTGGAATTACAGAAAAGGAAACATTATTGTTTCCTAATTATTGTTCACTCTTAGAAATTCCATCATTTGAGAGGGAGTTGTTCCAGGATTTTGGCTCAGCAAGAGTAAATGTCCAGATATTGACAATGAAACCCCTGCTGTCCAGAATTCAAGCAACCTGCAGCCTCAACCAACTGGCAAAAAAAAGCAGAAAATAAATAGGTAAAAAAAAATGTAAGTTTAAAATTGACACACCTTGCAGTTCACTAATCACACAACACGCAATCTCAAGCAACAGGAAAATCATTACCCAGAGGTGGTAGGTTTTAGTGCATATCCGTCAAGATGTTGTGCTGCTTGGAGGGCAACCAAAGTTTTTCCATCACTTGTCCTTCCAGCTGCTGGTGGTGGTGGGTTTGCAAGGTGCTGTACAAGGTGTCTTGGTGAGCGGCTGCAGGGCATCCTGCGGAGAGCACACACTGCCGTAGTGTTTTGACAGTGGAGTGAGTAGATGCAGTTGGGGTGCCTATCGAGTGGGCTTAGTGCCTTGAGCTTCTGAGGCGGTGTTGAAGTTGACTCATCCAAGCAATTGGAGAGTGTTCCATCACACTCCTGACTGGAGCCTTGGAGACAGTGGACATGTACTGGGAGATAGGAAGTGAGATATTGACCACAGGATTCCCAGCCTCTGCTGTTGTGGTCACGTTGTGTATATGGGTGCCCCGTCAGTTACTGGTCAGTGGTAACCTGCAGATATTGGCCGTAGGAGATGCAGTAATGGGGATGCCACTGATGGTTGGGGGTGAGAGCTTGATAATGAGGAGTAAAATGACAAAAATCGTGGTTGAAGTAAAAATACAAATTGCTGAAGAAACTCAGCTGGTCAAATAGAGTCCTTTCTGTAGCAAAGGTAAAAAATACAGAACCAATGCTTCAGGGTGGAACCCTTCATCAAGGTATGAGTGAATGCTGGCAGGCATTCGGACAAAAGGATGGAGGCGAAGGGTGGGGGGGGGGAAGGCAAGAGATGATAGGTGGAGAAGAGAGGGAGGGGACAGCAACGATTAGGGGAAGGGGGATGGCTAGGTGGGTGGAGGGGGAAGGGAGGGGGAGAACTGGAAAAACCGTTGAGGAAGGGGAAAAATGTGAGCAGGTTAGCAGAAAGCAGAGAAGTTGATGTTAATGCCATTTGGCTGGAGGGTGCCCAGACAGAAAATAAGGTGTTGCACCTCCAGTCTGCAGATGGTCAGAGTGGGACAGGTCATAAGGCCATTTACAGACGTATGTCTGGGAAAGTGGTTCAGAATTGAAAGAGGTCTCTGTTGTGGCAGAGGGAATGGAGGTGCTGAGTGAAGCGATCTGCCGATCTGCGACCGGTCTCACCGATGTAGAGAAGGCCACGAAGGGACCACCAGATCCAGTAAATCAGTGAAATGCTGCTTCACTTGAAAGGATCTTGGGGCCCTGGATTATGGTGAGGGAGGAGGTGTGGGTGCAAATGTTGTGCCTCCTGAGGCCACAGGGGAAGGTGCCGGTGGGGGGGAGAGACGTGATAGGTGGAGAGGGATGAGTGTATGAGGGAATCGCAGAAGGAGCAGTCCCTGCAGAAGGCAGAGAGGGGAGGAGAAGGGAAAATGTGCCTGGTGGTGGGATCCTGTAGAAAATGCCCAAAATTCCAGCCAATAATGTGTTGGGTGCAGAGGTTGGTGGGGTGGTAGGTGAGGATGAGGGGTTTCTATTCTGTTGCATCTGGGGCAGAGGGGGTCAGGGCAGATGAGCAGGAAATTGAGGAGATGCGAGTGAGGGCTGAGTTGATAGTGGTGGAGGGGAAGCCACATTTGTATAAGAAGGCAGGCATTTCAGAAGCTCTGGACAGGAAGACCTCATCTTGGGATCAGATGCAGCGGACATTGAGAGAAGGGGATGGAGTCCTTGCAGGGGACAGGGTGTGAGGAAGTGTAGTCCAGGTAGTTGTGGGAGTTGGAGGGTTTGTAATATATGAGACTGGAAAGCTTTTCTCCCCAGATAGAGACAGAGAGATCCAGAAAGGGGAGAGTCGTGTCGGAGTTGGACCAGGTGAGTTTGAGATTGGGATGGAAGCTGGCTGCAAAATGGGTGAAGTTGACAAGCTTATCGTGAGTGCATGACGCACCCCGAAGTAGTCTTCGATATACTGGAGGAAGAGTTAAGGTGTCTTGCCTGTGTCGGCTTGAAGCATGGATTGCTCCACAAAGCCCACAAACAGGCAGGCATAGCTGGGACCCATGTGGGTGCCTATGGCTACTCCTTTAATTTGGAGGAAGTGAGACGAGTTAAAGGAGAAGTTATTTAAAGTGAAGGTAAGTTCTGCCGGGTGGAGGTGGATGGTGATAGAGGGTCTTTCATATTCCACATTTTAGGATAGCTGAAAACTTTGCCCTTAACTGATGCTGGCATTATTTGGAATTGAGGAGTAATCCCTTTGTTTGGACATGGAACAGAGAACATTTCAGCACAGCGTGGCCCTTCAGCCCACAATGTTGTGCTAACCTACATAATCCTACTCCACATCAATCTAATCCTTTCCTCCCTCATACCCCATAATCCCCCCTTTTTCTTAAATCCATGCCTATCTTAAGAGTCTCTTAAATGTCACTATTGTACAAGCCTTCACCACCACCCCCGCCAATGCATTCCAATCACCCACCACTCTCTGCTTTTGACATCTCCCAGAAATGTTCTAGTTTTTTTGGGACCAGCTATTTCCTCAGCCATCCATTGGGATTTTCCTGTATCACATTCACCTTAAACACCGTTTAAGTTTAGATATACAAAATGGTCCACGAGCCCGTGCCACCCTATTGATCTACAACCCTGGTAAGTTATTTGAAGGGTGGGAGGAAACCAGAGCACTAGAGGAAACCCACAGAGACATGGAGAGAACATACAGACTCCTTACAGACCGTGGTCCTGATCACTGACGTTGTAACGGCGTGGCGCTAACCGCTAATCACGCCGCCTTTCTGCGCCATATTTTGAATTCCATTTTAATCTTTCACTTTGACTTAACTATCACACCAGTTGTTCATTAGAGCATGTTCTGATTTTGTTTCTCATCCTTCATCATTTCTTCTGCATGTTTTCATTGATGATATGTCTATCTTTTCCTTCTATTCCTCCATACATAATCTGCAGCGATAATGAGAAACTGGAGGGCCGGAGGAAAATGGAGAGTCACTGTTTTGGGTCATTGTCTCCAACAAGACAAGATAGACCACGCTTGATAGAGGTCCCCATGCAAAATATTGACTGTCTATTTCTCTCCGCAGATGCAGACATGTTAAGTCCCTCCAGCTTCTCATGGTTTGCTTGAGATTCCAGCGTCTGCAGTTTTTGTGATTCTCTGCACATAGTCTGCAGATACAGGATGCATTTGCTCTCAAACCCATGTGGGTTGTGCTTAGCTCCTTCATAACCTTTCTCCAGTCTGGCTTTCATACTTTGTTTGTGTTGTCACATTGTGGAGGCTACTTCCTTCCCAAATCAAATCTGGAGTTTGGCTGCTTGTCTGCATCTTCTTCTGCCTGTTTCCTTTCAGCAGGCAGTGCCACAGGGATCTCCTGTCTCATGATCAAAGTTTTCCATACGTCAGAGACCTCTGTGCCCCAAATTAATTGTTCTGCTAAATTTTCAACCATTTGCATTCATCAGCCTCGTAAGGAAATCGTCAACAGTCTCACCTGGTTCCTGCCTTGGCTTAAGAACACTCACATCTGTGAAACCGTCGATTCGATTCTGGCTTGAGGTGTGCACTGAACATTTTGACAATCGAGTCAAGACTTTCTTCTTCAGCTTGCATTTCTCAGCTATTAAAACGACCCCATCCTATCTTGCATGTCCATTTCTTGAGGCTTCGAGACAACACGTTGCATGTCAGATTTCATTTTAGCTTAAGATTTCTAGAAGGCTCTACAATTTTGCTGGCCTTCCAGTTACCTCAGACCATGCAACCATTTCTAATTCTCTATGCATGGATTCAGCAAAGACAAGTCCAGTTTGATAAAATTACTGGAGTTCTTTGAGGATATAATGATTGCAGTAAGATGGAGGGGAGCAGATGGATGTTGTGTATCTGGATTTCCAGGAGGCATTCGATAAGGTGCCACATAAAAGACATATAGAAGATAAGAATGCATACTGTTGGGGTGATGCATTAGCATGAATAGAGGATTTGTTAACCAATAGAAAGCAGAGAGTTGGGGTGCAGGGGCGTTTTTGTGTAGTTGGCAATTGGTGGTGAGTGATGTGGGGTCGGCGCTGGGCCTGCAACTGTTCATGATAAATATTAATGATCTGGAAAAGAGGGGATAGAGTGCAGTGTATCCAAGTTTGAGTGGAAAAGCAAATTGTACAGGGGATAAAGAGAATCTGCAGAGAGATATAGATAAGTTAAATGAGTGGGCAAGGGTCTGGCAGATGGAGTACAATGTTGGTAAATGTGAGTTTGTCCACAATGGAAAGGAAAATGGAAGATCAGATTATTATTTAAATTGCCAAGTGATTTCAGTATGCTACCATGCAGAAGGTCTTGGAAGTGTTTCTGCGTGATTCACAAAAGGTTGGTTTTCAGGTGCAGCAGGCTATCAAGAAAGTAAATGGAATGTTGGCCTTCATTGCTAGAGGGACTGAAGTCAGGAGATGGAAGGTTATGCTGCAAATGTACAGGGTACTGGTGAAGATGCATCTGGAGAACTGCATGCAGTTCTGGTCTCCTTACTTGACGAAGGATGTACTGGCTTTGGAGGTGGTGCAGAGGAGGTTCACCAGCTTGATTCCAGAAACGAGGGGTTAGCCTATGAGGAGAGATTGAGTCGTTTGGGATTCAACTCACTAGAATTTAGAAAAATGAGAGGGGATCTTATAGAAATGCTTAAAATTAGTAAAGGCATAGAAAAGATAGAGGTAGGTAAGTTGTTTCCATTGATTGGAGGAGACTAGAATTTGGGGACATAGTCTCAAGATTTAGGGTAGTAGATTTACGACGGAGATGAGAAAGAACTTCTTTTCCCAGATGGTGGTGAATCTATGGAATTTGCTGCCCATTGAAGTAGCGGAGGTGATCTCAGTAAATATATTTAAGACAAGTATGGATGGATTTTTACATCGGTGGGGAATTAAGGGACAAGGGAAAAAGACAGGCAGGTGGAGATGAGCCAATCATCAGATCAGCCATGATCTTATTGAATGGTGGAGCAGGCTTGAGGGGCCGGATGGCCGACTCCTGTTCCTATTCTATCACAGGGTGTACGATTAATGTTTGACTTTTTCCTGGGAGTTCAGTTCAATTTACACTGTTTATGAAATTTTATCCATTCGACTACTACCTCCATGTTACAATCTGCTGTTACCAGAGATCTGTTTAAAAGCACACAGAAATGCTGGAGGAACTCAGCCAGTCTCGCAGTGTCCATAGGAGGTAAAGATATATTATCGATGTTTCAGGCCTGAGGTGCAGGCAAAAAGCAGGTAGACGACTGAATAAAGACTGGGGAGAGAAAAGGAGAAAGAATGGGAGGGTAGAGAGTCCAGACCAAACGGACAAAAGTTGTTACTCGGATACCATAAGAGGAAAAGTGAGAATTGATTTTGGCTCAGTGAAATGAGACAGGGGGCCGAAGATGGCGGTGGGGGTGGAAGGGGGTGTTCCACGCAAACCAGAGAAGTCAATGTTAATGCCATCCGGCTGGATGGTGTGGGGGGGTGGAGTGATTACAGATGATGGAGCCCGCAGTGAAGCTAACCTCGTGCACATAGGGTGATCTGTAATAGCTGGACCTTAAAAACATTCCATGTATAATCTCCTTTCCTCCAGCTCTCCATCCCAGTCCCTCTCCATTCACAGAGCCACCCCCCTTCCCCCTGTTTGCTAGCAGGCCCTCCCTGTCCCTTATCCACCTATTCCCTCCTTTGCCTGTGGGATTGTGCTCCTCCTTCCCACCATTTTGTTCGGGTGCCTGTCTATGTTTTGCTCATACCTTGATGAAGGCTTCAAGCCCAAAACGTTGGTTATGTCTTTATTTTTGCTATACAGTGAAACCCCGTTATAACATGATAGTTGGAGTCCAAAAAAAATCGCATCACAAACAAAGCGGGGTCGTGTTGAATCAGGGTTTCAATAAATCATTGTACTTACAGTTGAAATGAAAAACAAATTAATTTTTAGTAGACTAACCGTCCCTGCTCCTCACAGCTGCCCCAAGTCCCCGTTACTTGTGGTAGCCCCAAGTACCTGTACTCACTCCTGGCAGCAACCTGACGCCCAAGTCTAATGACTCAGCGTGATATATCTGGATTTGCATTAAATCGGGTTGTATTAAATTGGGGTTCCACTGTATAAAGTCACTGTCTGACCTGCTGAGTTTCTCCAGCATTATGTTTTTACCATGAAAAAGGCACATCAGTTGCAAATGTCGATTTGACAGAGGCGTACAAAATCTTGACAGTTTTAAAAAGGTAAATATTAAAGAAGCTGTTCTCATTTGCAGGAGGTTCGAGTACTCAGATTTAGACTGCTAGGCCAAACTACAGGATCATATGTAATGACACAGAAGACCATTCAAACCAATTGTAGAGACATGGAATCCCAGCAAACTAAGTACAAGTACTTGAAATGTGTGCAATACTAAAACTGGGCTCTGTCATCACCAGAAACACTGCCAGAGCTGAAACCAGCAATGTAAGGGTTATGCTCAATGCCCTTCCCATTTTAACATTCTTAAATATTATATTTCCACAACTTCAGCACTAATATCCTATCTAAATTGTTACAGATTGTCATATGCATCTGGCAACGCATAATTTCACATTAAGTCAACAGATAAAATAGAATTTCTGTTCAGGAGCGAGATGATATCCTAGCTTGCTATTAAAAGCAGTTCCATGACAGAATAGCTCCTCATTTTGGTTCATCTATCAATCTGTCACATTTCATTTGTGACGGGTAAGACATTGCAGCTGCTCTCTAGACTTTGACAGATATTTTAACAACCATGCACATGCACTAACACACACACACACACACACACACACACACACACACACACACACACACACACACACACACACACACATACACACTCACACACACACACTCACACATACACACTCACACACACACATACACCAACACACACACATACACACTCACACTCACACACACCAACACACACACTCACACATACACACTCACACACACACGCACTCACACACCAACACACACACACTCACCCACCAACGCACACACACACACACACACACACACACACACACACACACACACACACACACACACACACACACACACACACACACACACTAGTTCCAAGAGATTTGAGGCTTCAGTATGAAACAAAGTGCTATTTTATTTTTAAGGCATCTTACCAAAATGTTGCAACATCAGGATTTGAAACACTCCTTGTTCTCAATCCAAAGAAATCCTATTCAAAAGATGAAACATAAATTCAGCCTCTGACATATATCATATTTAATTACATTCAATCTGCATGTTGGTCTGTTTTAGTATTCTTGACCCTATTAGGTATAATTAGGTATCAGGCATTGATCGCAGAAAGCTGTTATTGTCATAGCTTTAGCAGTGGAACTAATCAAGGGGCTTCAGATATAAAGCTGTTGTCTGGTAAAACTTCACATTAATGGCTAATGATGAAATCTGGGATCCAGCAAGATCGAGCCCTGGATGGCAGTGTTCCTAACCACCAAAGGAGGTGTTCTGTTCGGATTCAACATTTCCATGATAATGTGTACAAGAAGCTGTTTAGCAGAAGCTTCCCTCACAGACCGGTAATTTGTTCCATGTTTTGAACCATTATTGAAAACATTTTCCTTTGCTGTGTTTAATTTGTTTTCTATAAACAGTCTTGGTCTCAAAGTTAGGTTTCCAGTGGAGGCATTCTCTGTTCCAAAGGGTGTAGTCCCAAAGAAGAGGGAGGCCGATGTGATTTAGTTTGGGATCCAGACTTCACTGGTTATTTTACATGAAGCAGGGTAGACATTTCACAGGGGTACAACTCTGTGATGAAAATAATGGCCATTGTGTTTTTCCCTGTCAGAGAACAGATATGTCAAACAAAGCCTATATATCGACATGGTTAATTTGCTTTATTTATCAGGCGGTAATCAATAGAGTGGGAAGTGTTTGGGATCGTTTACTTAAATAGATTTTCCACAAAGAAACAAAAAAAAATCAAGAAACCAGCCTGCACTTTTCATATCTGCCTCAAACCGGAGCCAGTTCCAATTAAAAAACTGAATCGATTGCTTTACGTCTTAACTACATTTAAATGCCAGGCAGGGAAAGAGTCTGCTATGTAGGATGGCATTCCAGAGGGAGTTGTTTATTTAGGTGTGGAGTGAAAATCACTCTACAATCAGTACAGTGGCAAGGTTCCACCTCAGAAAGATGTCAGACTGCAGAGAAAACAGACATATATTCTCACGGTGGACAAACGGGGGAAGGTGCGCTGATTTGTTTTGAATCCTCTGCCCTGCCAGTTTTTAGCTGGTTACAATTTTGAAAATTTCAGAAACCCATCAACCATCAGTGAAATTCTGAAGGAACGTCCTTGCTTGTTGCAAAGCCCTGGAGTACCACTAACATGAACTGCCATCTGTTATTTCTTTCAGAAGGTACTGTCTTCCCACTGCCAAGTCACTGATATTGCCTGGATGATGGCAGCTGCCACGGAACAAGCTGGCAGCCATCCTCTGTCAATGCATCCCACCCTGCCCTCTGCATAATAAGCAATCTGCTAAGACCCAGTAGCAGCGCTTAACATATTACAGTCCAATAGGCTTTTCATGAAATTATAGTAAATGAAAGTAAGTGTCAGAGAGTCTCCTTGGGGAGAGTTTTCACAGCAGCGCTGAAATACTTTGTTTTTCTGTGCCATCTGTCAGAAGAACATTCGTCTGAAGCTGTTTGTCAATCTTTTACCTGGTCCAGATATCAGTCTGAAGATTCAATGCTCCAGATTTCAATTGCTCCAAAGGCTTACTGCCCACCTATTAATCACCAAGTTTGCCTCAAGTTCCACTGTTCTTGATATCTAATGTATCATTTGTCAATAGATTGCTGATAAATGCAGTCTGCCCCAACCGCTGACCATAATTTTGCAGATCTTAAAAATTGAACAGTTAATTAAATCTAAGTAAATTCGTGCCATAGTTTTGCTTTTAATGAAATTGGGAAACTAATTAATCTTCGATACGAATGAATATATTTGGTTTCCAAAGCCTTTGGCAATTGCCATGGCAATTTTGCATATCGTAAAATGAATGAAGGTTAATTTGAATTTCTTAAAGAGAATGGCAATAAGCTGTTGCTTGGTTGTGTATTTTAAACCCTTCAGGCTGACTTCCTCACAGATTTCATTTCTCTTTAATATTTCTTGTTAAAAAGTTCCATTATTGGTTTCCTTCTGAAATCATTCATCGGTGAAGGCAGTGCTCGGTGCTTGACTCTTCAAGCATGCCCTGTGCCAAGTGGCACACTTTCCGAATCAGTATTTCATGGATCTCTGATCTCCCCAGTGTTTCTCAAGGCCCATTCAGAATAGAACTGTATAATGTCTAACAAATTGGTGCACCGCTGACCAAAGAACAGACACTGCGAGGCAGGAGAAGCACGAGGTTTTCAGATATGGAGCTGGCAGTTTTCAGTTCACATGTCCGAGTTAACCTGGAAGACAGTTTAATTGCACAAGGAGGGGCTAGGAGTCATTTTCTCTGGAGCGAAGGCAAGCTATTTTTTTTACATGGGGAGAAATTTGAAAATGACCTGGGAGTCCTCGCGCCTGAAGGTAAATTTACAGGTTGATTCAATGGTGAAAAAGGCAAAGGCAATGTTGACGTTCATTTCGAGAGGAATGGGGTATAAGATCAGGGATGTGATGTTGAGGCTTTATTTGGCACTGATGAGACCTCGCGGAGTATTGTGAGCAGTTTTGAAAGGATGTTGCTGACATTGGAGAGGGTTCAGAGGAGGTTCACAAGGATGATTCCGGGAATGAAAGAGTTATATGAGCAGTGTTTGACAGTTCTTGGTCTGTACTAGTTGGAATTTAGGAGAATAAGGGGGGTGGGGATCTCACTGAAACATTTCAAATGTCGAAAGAAATGGATGGAGTAGATATAGAAAGGTTGTTTCCCATGGTGAGAGAGTCGAGGACAAGAGGGCACAACTTCAGGTTTGAAGGGTATTCACTTAAAACAGAGATGTTCTTCAGCCAGAGGGTGGTGAATCTGTGGAATTTGTTGCCACAGGTGGTTGCAGAGGCCAGGTCATTGGGTGCATTTAAGGCAGAAATGCCTTAAATGATGAGCCAGGGCAGTGGGGAGAAGGCCGGGCAGTGGGGCTGAGTGAGAAAATGGATCAGATCATGATTAAATGGCAGGGTAGACTTGATGGGCTGAATGGCCTATTTCTGCTCCTATGTCTTATGGGCTTACAGAGGTAAATAAAATCATGGGCATGAATGAGGTTGATGGTTACACTCATTTTCCTAAGGAAGGGAAGTCCAAAAGCAAGGGTCATGGATTTAACGTGAGGGGGGGGCGAGGTTTAAAGAGGACCTGAGGGACTCCTTTCTCACACAGAGGGTGGTGGGTATATGGAACAAGTGGGCAGAGGAAGATTTGGAGGGAGTTTGATTCCTACTATGGCAAACTCAGAAATATGTTTAGTTACAGAGATAGAGGTTCATAAAATGGTAAAGGACAGGCACAGGCCCTTCAGCTCATCTATGCTAATTGTATTTGCCCTTATTTGGACAGTATTTTTCCATGCCTTCCCTTGACTTACACATGATAATTAGAGTAAAACCCCTGGTATCTGGAATTCAAGCAACCGGAAAAAAAAATTGAGGAAAATAAATTTTAAAATGAAAATAATTAAAATAAACTAATCAGTAAAATTGTAAAAGTAAACCTTTGATGAAGATAGGAGTAAATATTAAGCCAGTGGATAACTTTGGTCGTGCTTTTGAATAAAGCTGTTTGAATAAAGCTGTGTTTGAATAAAATGATGTCACCCGGGTTGATGCCGCTCGGCATTGGGGGGACTCTCTTAAAGTGTCTCCTTATCTCTGCTTAGTAAGAGTTGCCCCAGTCAGAGGCTTTATCTGTAAACTTGGTGGGGGGAAGGGGTGTTAATTATCTATAATGTTATTGTTCATCTTTCGGGCGGCTCCGTGGAAGGGGAAAGAACCTGCAGATGCAGTGACGGTTAAGTGTTTTCAAAGAATGTGACTGAAAATAAGTAAATTGCTTTAAAGTTTACATATTAATGCAAGTGTAGTTTGTTCAGTGTAAGTACAATAGAGTATTTTTGCCTTTTGTCTTTTAAACTGTTTATTCTTAAGGCAAGTATATTAATTTGACATTGTAAGAGCTAGTCTCTTACACAAAAATACACGTATCCGGCATCTACCAATCCCCATCGGGGCGGTTTTACTGTATATACGTCTCCACTATCTCCACTGGCAATTAACTAAATCTAGGATTATTTTAAAAGTGAATGTCAGTAATATTGAACACAAATCTACTGGATTGACAGAAATGGCCATTAATAATGTTCCACAGGGAAGATAATAAGCCAGTCTTCACTGATCTGCAATATATTTGGCTCCAGTCCCTTCAATATGCAGTCCTCTCATTACAGGGGCAATTACAGATGGGCAATCAATGCTGGCATTGCCAGTAACAACCACATCCGTCCATGAATACATTTTAGAAATGTGCTTTGCTGAAAAACAATTGCCGTTCTGGATCTCCAGATTCATACCAAAGATTCAACTGCCCTCTGAAATGGCCAAGTTACTCAGTTCAAAGATAAAATGAGAAGGACAATAGATATGGGTCCACACCCGGTGAATGAATGAACTACACTGGACTTCACTGATGAGGAATAG
Organism: Narcine bancroftii; assembly: GCF_036971445.1. NCBI lineage: Eukaryota > Metazoa > Chordata > Chondrichthyes > Torpediniformes > Narcinidae > Narcine > Narcine bancroftii. The sequence continues at coordinate 77,147,331 of NC_091474.1, forward strand.
GAGGTTGGCTATCTGGTTTGAGGACTTGCTCTGGCATTCAACAAGATCATAGGTCATCTGGCAGTGGACTCAGCTCCACTTACCCATCTGTTCCCCATAACCCTTAATACCCCTACTATTTAAAAATATATCCATCTGCATCTTAAATACATTTAAAGAGGCAGCCTCTACTGCTTCATTGGGCAGAGAATTCCATAGATTCTGAGAAGCAGTTCCTCTTCATTTCTTGTATAAAATCTACTTCCCTGAATCTTTTAAATTAAAAAAAAAATTATTTACAGCACGGTTAGAAGCTGATTCCAGCAATTTAAATGCGTGCCACAAAATTACACCTAAATTAACCTACATCCCTGTACGTTTTGGATTGTGGAAGGAAACCAGAGCCCCCCAGGGAAAACACAGGGAGAACGTACAAATTCCTAACAGACAGTGCTGGATTCAAACCCGGGTCACTGACGCTGTAATAGCATTGCGCTGACCGCTACGCTAACCGTAGAAGCTTCATCCCCTGGATCTTGAAACCACCTCCCTTTCTCTTCAGTCACATCCACCTTCTATCACAAGGGAAATGTACAGTGACCAATTAACCTACATCTCTTTGAGATGAGTGAGGAAACCAGACTGCAAAGTTCACAGGGGCGGCACCGGAGGTCAGGGTGAACCTGGGTCTCTGACATGGAAAAGCAGTGGTTCGACTAGCTTGACCACTGTGCCGCCCAGAAAGAGTGTCCTCTTAATTGTCTCCCATTGTTCAATGGCAATGTCACCTGCCAAGCCTGGACTCTATTGTATCCTGTTCTTATCACTGCTTCTGGGAAAATCGGGGCACTTCTGAAACAATTCTTTCTTTCTTTGGCTTGGCTTCGCAGATGAAGATTTATGCAGGGGTATGTCCACGTCTGCTGCAGGCTCGTTAGTGACTGACAAGTCCGATGCGGGACAGGCAGGCACGGTTGCAGCGGATGCGAGGGAAAATTGGTGGGTTGGGGTTGGGTGATGGGTTTTTCCTCCTTTGTCTTTTGTCATTGAGGTGGGCTCTGTGGTCTTCTTCAAAGGAGGTTGCTGCCCGCCGAACTGTGAGGCGCCAAGATGCACAGTTGGAGGTGATATCAGCCCATTGGCGGTGGTCAATGTGGCAGGCACCAAGAGATTTCTTTAAGCAGTCCTTGTACCTCTTCTTTGGTGCACCTCTATCTCGGTGGCCAGTGGAGAGCTCGCCATAGAACACGATCTTGGGAAGGCGATGGTCAGTATCCAAGGAAAGAGTGCATTTTCTGCTAGTTGCTAACATGAAAGATGGGTCATTTCTTCTGTTGCTAAAATGAAATAAAATTATGTATATTTAAACATCCTGAAAATGAGTAGTTTGATACATAACACGTCAACCTTGAAGAGTTAACACATATTTCATGAAGGCATTGGCTAAGCATGCAGCACACTCATAATGAAATATTAACTCTTAGTTCTGATTTGTAAGTGTATTTTTTCACAAAAAGACAACTGGAAATTGACCTATCTGGCAAGAAAAGACCAGATGGGGCACTGGGCTGATTAAATCTATTTAAAGGAAACAAATAGATACTAGGGTTCTAGGTGACAAAAATAGGTAACTTCCATATGAAATCTGAAACAATATGGTTTCTTATTTCCTGAAGCAACAGGAGGCCATGGAATTTGAAATAGATGCAACATTAAAATGATGTCCAAGATATGGGTGAAGCTCTATTTGAAGGATTGCATTGAGTTTTGGTCACCAGGCTGCAGGAAAGACGGAGAGGGGACAGAGAAGATTTTCGAGGATGTGGCCAGGAGTTGGGGGCCTGAGCTATAGGGTGAGGTGAGCATCTCATTCCTTGCAATACAGAAGGATGAGGGGCACACAAAAGCACAAGAGGAATAGATCGAATGAGCAGAGGCTGTCTTTTGTTCAGACGAGAGGAAGTGGTAACCAGAGGACATAGTTTTAAAGAGAAGAGGGAGAGATTTAATAGGAACCTGGTGACTAATTTTGTTTACACATTGGGTATCATCCTCTCTTCTTTCCGATCTGTCCATTCACCGATCCTATATTTGATTTCTATTTCTAATGAAAAGTCATTGACCTGATGCATTATCTCTGCTTTGCTCCCTCTCTTCAGAGAGTGTCTCGACCAGATGACCACACACTATTTTCTGATTTATTCATTAATCTCTCCTGTTAATGCAGTTCAAAATGCAAGCCAGTGAAATGGCCTGCTCCCTTTTATTGGGATGCTATCTGTAATGAGGCATGATTTGTGAAGGACTGCAGCTTGAATTCATATTATTTCACTACACTAGAATCTAGAGCAGCATCAACGTAGTCAAGCCACACAGACAACTGTTTGCAGGCGTGACAATCATGTAGCAGATGGTCATGGACTTCAGGAGGACCAGGAACGACCACCCTCCACTACACATCAATAACTCTGTAGTAGAGAGAGTGGAGAGCACCAAGTTCCTTGGAGTTCACTTAACTAGTGACCTATTGTGGACATTCAACATCAGTTGTCAGGAAGGTGCAACAGTGACTGCACTTCCTGAGAAGACTAAAGTGGGCGAGACCTCCAGCCATCATTATGTCTACCTTCTACAGGAGCTCTGGCGGGAGCGCCCTGGCCGGCTGCATCACAGTGCGGGACAGTTGCTGCTGAGAAATGCATCGGAGAACAATCCACAGGACAATAAGAGAGACAGAGAGGATCACTGGAGTCTCCCCCCTCCCCCCCCCCATTGATTTGATCGGCTGGAATCATTGTCTGAAGAGGGTGCGCAAAATCATTGAGGACCCCTTCCACCCTGCACACAGCATCTTTCAGTTGCTCCCATCGGGAAAGAGATCCAGGAGTATCAGAGCCAGCACCACCAGGCTGAGGAACAGCTTCTTCCCACAGGGAGTGAGAATGGTGAACGACCAAAGGAACGGCTCACAGTGTCCAACTGAGAGGCTCATATTTGTGGTGATTGGGAGTCGGGGAGGGAGTCGGAGATGAATGTTCCACCTTGGGTTAGATGTAAATGGATGTCCCACAAGGTCGTGAGTTGTTAATAAAACATAATTAATACAAAAGAACCCATGTTTCTTTGTTACGATAAAAGAAACATCAATATTCATGAAGCAATTTTCATTTATTTTTCTGTATAGATTAAATACTTGTCCTGCATATGTATTGTTTGTCTGTATGTGGGTTATGTCTGGTTGTGTGTCTGCGTTTTGCACTGAGGACCGGAGAACACCGTTTCGTCGGGTTGTAATTGTGTAATCAGATGACAATAAACCTGACTAAAACCCTATGTATGCCTTGCTCACAGGGAACTTGCTCTCTGATACCTCAGAGACCCACACCCGCAATGGCCATCCCGTGCTCCAACATGCAGGTTATTTCAACTTCCTTTCCCATTCCCACAGAGACCTGCCCATCCTTGGCCTTCTCCAGAGAGAGCCCCAGCATGCACGAGCGGAAGAAAACCTTACATTCTGTCTGGGAAGTCTACAGAACAATAGTATGAACACAGAATTTTCTAATTTCAGGTAACACATACCCTTTCTCTTCCTCTAAGTGACTTTGATTCTTCCCCCTTTCACTTCCCCTCTACCCCTCATTTTTGTCCACTCTCCCTCCCATTCTCATCTCTCTCTTTGATTCCATCTATTTCCCCCATTAGATTCCTCCCCTCTCCTCCCTCTCCCCACATCTTGTCCCATCTGGTCTCTCATTATATAGTAAAGCCCCTGCTATCCAGCACCTTTGGGAATTGGTAGATGCTGGATAAGTGTATTATCTGGTTGCTTGAGACTTACTCTTACAATACCAAACTAGTACACCTGCATTAAGAATAAACAGTTTAAAAGACAAAAATATTATACTATACTTACACTGAGCAAACCACTTGTATGAATATGTAAATCTTAAGGCATCTTATTTTATTTTTAGTCATATTCTTTGAAAACATTTAGTTCTTCCCCTTCCACGGAGCCGCCTGAAAGACGAACTTTATCGATAATTAACCACCCCCTTCCCCATGTTTACAGATAAAGCCTCTGACCAGGGTGACTCTTACTTAGCAGAGATAAGGACACACTTTAAGAGAGTCACCCCAACGGCAAGCGGCATCAACCAGCTCTTCATCCTGAGCGATGATATTTTGTTCAAACACAACTTTATTCAAACAGCTGCTACGGGCAAAGCCCGACCAAGGCCCTCCGCTGGCTGAATATCTGCTCCCATCTTCACCAAAGGCTTATGCATTACTTTAGAGAACATTTCCTTTACTTATGTATTCTTTAACCTATTATTTTATTCTTATTTCTTTTAATTTTTACATTTATTTTCCTCAGTTTTTTTGGCGGTTGCTTGAATTCCAGATAACAGAGGTTTTACTGTAATATGATGTTCTCTTATCAGATTCCAGCACTGGCAGGCCCTTGTCTCACTGATCACCTACCCCACTCCATATGATTCATATTCTTCTATCTGGCCCCTTTTTTCTCTTGCCTCTCTCCTGGCATCCTTCACCCCTTCTCCTCCCTCCCCCGATTCACCAATCCCCACTCATTCTTGTCCAACCCCTCAGAGTACATATTGGCAATAATAAATAAATCTCAATGCTTCATCCCACAAGAAGAGTATTTTTTCCAATGAAGGTGTTTGTTTCCATGGCACCTATGCTAGTTATACATCACTCTTCCAATTGATTGCAGAGCAGAAGGTCATATCTTGTGAGAAAAATAAATCCAAAGTCATATGAAATCCTGAACATCAAATCTATTGACAAAAAAAATGTGAGCCAACAGAAAAGACACAATGCTGGATAAACTCAGACAGTGCACTTTATATAGTAAAGATAAAGATACATGACCAACGTTTCAGGCTTGAGCCCTTCATCGATGTAGAAGGAAATGTAGGCAGGCGCCCAAAGGAAACCCAGCAGGTCACACAGTGTGCCTTGTATAGCAAAGATAGATACAGAACCAATGCTTGGGGCTTGAGCCCTTCATCAACTTGAATCAATGGTTGTTGGTGGGACAGCAGGCAAAGCCGATTCTCAGAAAACAAACTGAGCAGAAACAGGGTGCCCAGAGAAACAGGGTGACGCCCTCAAAACATACAGTGAGTGAAGGATAGTTACATAAAAACTCGATCTCAGTCACCCCATCAACAGCACAATGATCTAATTTGCTCCAATCTGGATTTATACCAGGCATGACATTCACAAATCCTTGCCAGAAAATAGAGTGAAGAGAGACCTTTTCCAAAAACCAATACATTCTATAGATCTCCATTAGACTAAGATTTATAACAGTTTCATCATTTTGGCTGAGAATGATATTCATGATTAAGTAATAGTGACCAATGTTCAGAAGTAAATATACAATTTCTTGTAATTAATTGTCTAATTAGATAATCTGCCAAAATCCAAACTCCCAATTGGTTGGTGCTGTCTGAATTGAATCCAAACTCTCCAAATCAAAGTAAACAGGGAGAAAAATGTTTCTCTCTGCCAGGAGTGTACATAGGGTATTTGGCAAAAGACCCAGATATAACTTGAGAAAATGTTCCTGTTTAATGGTTGGGCAATGTTTAAGTAAACTGGACGAGAATCCAGGGGCCCAGACCATTTTATCACTTGCATGACTTCAAAGCTCACCATAGTGGCTGGAGAATTTAAATTCCAATGATTAAGTGGAGTAGGAATTTAAGAAAACAAGAATCTAGCCTCGAAATTGGTTATTGTAAAAAGGTATCTGTCTAAATTTAAATTTAAAAAAAGTTATATTAAGTAGCTAGCACTGGCACAGGAAGATTGGGCCGAATGGTCCACTTCTGTGGGATATCATTCTATGATGTTGGGATAGAAAATGAAAGAGCACTCGTACTCAGAGTAGTACATAAACCAAGAAATAATAGATTGAACCTTATCTGTTTCTGCAGAATGGAGTGTAGTCATGAAAGGACACGTGTCATCCCCTCTACAGATGCAAAGCACATTTCTGTGGAATGACCATAATCTTAACATCCCGGGGTATACGATATTTAGGAGGGATCGGCAAGAAAGAAAAGGGGGTGGGGTAGTATTGATGGTGAGAGAAGGGACTGACACGATTGACAGAAAGGATATCAACTTGGAAGATGCGGAATCTATATGGGTAGAACTGAGGAATAGCAAGGGGCGGAAAACGTTAGTGGGGGTGGTATATAGGCCTCCAAATAGTAGTGTAGAGGTGAGGGAAGGCATTAAAAGAGAAATTAGAAAAGCGTGCAATAAGGGAACAGCTGTCATCATGGGAGACTTTAATTTGCATATAGGTTGGACTAGTCAAATTGGTAAAAATAGTGAGGAGGAGGAATTCCTTGAATGTTTACGGGACGGTTATCTAGACCAATATGTCGAGGAACCAATTCGGGAGCAGGCCATTTTAGATTGGGTATTACGCAATGATAAGGGGCTAATCAACAATCTTGTTGTTCGAGGCCCTTTGGGTAGGAGCGATCACAATATGATTGAATTCTCACTCGACATGGAGAGTGATGAAATTAAAACCGAGACTAAGGTCCTGAATTTAAATAAAGGGAATTATGATGGTATGAGACGGGAGTTGAGTAAGATTGATTGGGTGGTGTTTATGGGGGAGTTGACAGTGGATAGACAATGGAAAGCATTCACAGATCTAATGGAGAAATTGCAAAAATCGTTTATACCGGTTTTGCATAAAAATAAACCAAAAAAGGTGACTCAACCGTGGATAACAAGGGAAATTAGAGACAGCATTAGGTCCAAAGAGAGAGCATATCAATTGGCCAAAAAAAGTACCACAACCGAAGATTGGGAGCAGTTCAAGATGCACCAAAGGAGGACAAAGGGATTAATCAAGAGAGCAAAAATAAATTACGAAAGTAAGCTTGCGGCAAATATAAAAACCGACTGCAAAAGCTTTTATAAATATGTCAAGGGGAAAAGATTGGTGAAATCCAGAGTAGGTCCCTTGTAGTCGGAATCAGGGGAATATATAATCTTTGGCTTGGCTTTGCGGACGAAGATTTATGGAGGGGTAAATGTCCACGTCAGCTGCAGGCTCGTTTGTGGCTGACAAGTCCGGTGCGGGACAGGCAGACACGGTTGCAGCGGTTGCAGGGGAAAATTTGTTGGTTGGGGTTGGGTGTTGGGTTTTTCCTCCTTTGTCTTTTGTCAGTGAGGTGGGCTCTGCGGTCTTCTTCAAAGGAGGTTGCTGCCCGCCGAACTGTGAGGCGCCAAGATGCACGGTTTGAGGCGATATCAGCCCACTGGCGGTGGCAGACCAATTAAATTCTTACTTTAGTTCTGTTTTTACAAGAGAGGATACAAATAACCTCCCAAGGATGTTGGGAAACATAGAGACTAATGCAAGGGAGGAACTGAAAAAAATCAGTATCTCTAAGGACATGGTCTTGGGGAAATTGATGGGATTGAAGGCAGATAAATCCCAAGGGCCTGATAATCTACATCCTAGGGTACTTAAGGAAGTGACCATTCAGATAGCAGATGCTTTAAGAATTATTTTCCAGAACTCGATAGACTCAGGATCAGTACCCATGGATTGGAGGGTAGCTAATGTTACCCCACTATTTAAAAGGGTGGTAGAGAAAAAGTGGGGAATTATAGGCCGGTGAGCCTTACATCAGTAGTGGGCAAAATGATGGAATCCCTTATTAAGGATGTAATAGCGGAGCATAGGACTAGCAGAGAAGGGATCGGACGGAGTCAACATGGATTTACAAAAGGTAAATCGTGCTTGATAAATCTATTGGAATTCTTTGAGATGGTGACAGGTAAAATAGATGGGGGAGAGCCAGTGGATGTGGTGTACCTGGACTTCCAAAAGGCCTTCGATAAGGTCCCGCATAAACGACTGGCTTCCAAAATCAAGGCTCATGGGATTGGGGGCAAAGTATTGATGTGGATTGAGAACTGGCTGGCAGGTAGAAGACAGAGAGTTGGGATAAATGGCTCGTTTTCTGAGTGGCAGGTGGTGACCAGTGGGGTGCCACAGGGATCTGTACTGGGACCCCAGCTGTTCACAATTTACATTAATAATCTGGATGAGGGGATTGGATGTAATATCTCCAAATTTGCAGATGACACTAAGCTAGGAGGGGTTGTGTGCACGGAAGAGGGGGTCAGGAAGCTCCAGTGTGATTTGGATAAATTGAGGGACTGGGCAGATACATGGCAAATGCACTACAATGTGGATAAATGTGAGGTTATCCACTTTGGTAATACAAACCGGAGGGCAGCTTACTATTTGAATGGCAATAGATTAAGAGATGGGGAAGTGCAGAGAGAACTAGGGGTACTTTTACACCAGTCTCTGAAGGCAAGCATGCAGGTACAGCAGGCAGTTAAAAAGGCAAATGGTATGTTGGCCTTCATATCAAGAGGGTTTGAGTATAGGAACAAGGATACCTTACTGCAGCTGTACAGGGCCTTGGTGAGACCCCACCTGGAGTATTGTGTGCAGTTTTGGTCACCTTATCTAAGGAAGGATGTTCTTGCAATGGAGGGAGTGCAGAGGCGATTCACCAGGCTGATACCTGGAATGGCAGGAATGACTTAGGAGGAAAGATTGCGCAAATTGGGATTGTACTCCCTGGAGTTTAGAAGATTGAGAGGGGATCTCATAGAGACATATAAAATTCTGACAGGACTGGACAGAGTGGATGCAGATAGGATGTTTCCAATGATGGGAAAATCCAGAACCCGGGGCCATGGTTTGAGGATAATAGGCAAACCATTTAGGACTGAGATGAGGAGGAATTTCTGTACCCAGAGGGTGGTGAATCTGTGGAATTCAGTGCCACAGAGGGCAGTAGAGGCAGGTTCATTAAATATATTTAAGAGGGAATTAGATATATTTCTTCAGTATAAGGGTATTAAAGGTTACGGAGAGAAGGCGGGGACGGGGTATTGATCTTTAAGATCAGCCATGATCTCGTTGAATGGCGGAGCAGGCTCAAAGGGTCGAATGACCTACTCCTGCTCGTCTTCTATGTTTCTATGTTTATGTTTATCTACTTTGGGGATCACTATCGACGGTTTTTATTGGTCGACTTCATTCGTTCATTTAAGTATAAAACAGTATTCTTGGATTAATGATGAGTTGTTGCAATTATTGCACAATAATTTTTAAGGAATCGCATTTATCAAAGCTTAGTTGATCTCACTGAAAGAATTGCATATACTTGTACAGCATACCACATTATACTTGAGTTGAGGCTGTGAGGTATATTTGCATCATCGATAATGCTTTGAATAAAGCATTGTACACAAGTAATTGCATAATTCATTGAGCTATATTAATTCTTTGAAATATACTCCAGTCACCTGCGTAATTTAGGCATGTCCGCGTGCTCATGGTCCAGTTGTAATTGAATAGAATGGAAGTTAAAAACAGAAAACAATCAACTAAATATGTCAGCGGGTTCAACTGCTGAATTGAGTAAAGAGTAATGAAAGTTTATAATCAACTACATCATTGCCAAAATTCAGGCTTGCTGCAGCCAAACTGAGGTGGCACAGTTGGCGTAGCGGTTAGCGTGACACTGTTACAGCGCCAGTGACCCTGAGTTCAAATCCAGCGCTGTCTGTAAGGAGTTTGTACATTCTCTCTGTGTCTGGTTTTGTCCAATGTTCCAAAGATATACAGGTTACGTGGTCACATAGGGGTATTTTGGGGACATGGGCTTGTGGGCTGGAAGGGCCTGTTACTGTATTTAAAAAATGAAACTGGTACATAAAATTCACCAACTATAACAGTGTTTTATTAAATTACCACAATGAGCCAGGACAGACTCCATGTATCAGGTTTCCCTGTTCGAAAAATCTAATTATTTTATATTCATTTACAACATAGTTTTAGCTGATCCTGCCCCATTAAACCCATCCTGTCTAATTACACCCAACTAACCGATCAACCCTGTACCTTTTTGGAGGGTGGGAAAAAACCAGAGCATCCCACGGAAGTCACAGGGAAAATGTCTAAACTCCTTGCAGACAGCGCCAGATTTGAACCAGGTTTGCTCGCGCTGAAATAGCGTTGCTCTAACTCCTACACTAACCGAACTGAACACCTCCTCCTCAGGGTGGAATCCATCAATGACCCTCTCCCTCTCCTCTTTTTGCTGCTTATCTTCCTCCTCTGTCTTCATTCTTGATCCTAAACATTGACTCTCCATTTCTATCCACAGACTCTGCCTTACCTGCTGATTCCCTTCAGAAACTCACATTTTTGTTCCCGGTTCCAAATCTGCAGTTCTTTGTGGCTCTTGAAAAATAATTGAGCTGCCCATCTAGACTAGCCACTAGCCATTCTCAACCCTTTTTTTTTGGCTCTGGTCAATTTTTTATGGGCTCCCTTCCCTGTGAAGGAGTCAAGTTTTGGTTTCTTCTGTACCTCTCTCCTCCTTCCTTCTTGGCTTGACTTCACGAATGAAGATTCAGGAACGATCGTAGACATGGGCATGTCCTTCAAGCCTGTGCAATGGATTTTTTAAAGTGGAGTGCAGTGTGTGCGGTACTGGCCTCACCCTTTACACCCAGGGTTTATCTCCCATGGCAACGGGGTCCTCAGGTTGTAGGTGTTACATCAGAATGTCCTTCTCCTAGATGGATGGCCTGATGAAGCTAACAAGCCCCATCTGTTCAGGTTTGAAATCAGTTTTCCTTCTCTTAGACTGGCTGCCATCCAAGGCTAATGAGCCCAGCCCACCCATCCAATTATACCGCTGGACACTCGGTCGCACCATGATGTAGCAAACTCAATGAAAATGGGGGACACCTCAAGGAGGTGTTGCTACAGGCACAGTAATGTAGGAGAGGCCATTTGTAGTGACCTCTTGCCTGGCGAGCCAGACAGTGGGCCAGGTGGCGATCATATGAGAAAGGAAAGACATGTATTACACATGCATTTTCCCTGTGTGAGCGGAACACCAGGCCCAGACCTCACCCGCATCCCCACTTCTCTCCTATCATCTACATAAAACACAAAAATATTTTTGTTAGGTGAGGTAAAAAGAAAGCAAGGTTGGCTGATCAAGAGGATGGGTATTTTGGGAAATGACACATTGTGGTTCCAGAGCAAGTAACTGCAATCAATAAAAAAATCCCATCTATATTGAACCTTTGAGGTCACAAAGGTTATCAAGGTATAGTCTCATTTTTCATGGAAAGTGTACCTTGATAAATAAAATCTTCCCCAGCTTCTTGCATTTTTTCCTGATAACAAATCTTTTAGAACCATAAAACCACAGAACCCACAGTCCACAAACAGGGCCTTCAACCCATCTAGTCCATGCAGAACTATAATTCCGCTTGTCCCGTCAACTTTCACCCAGACTAGAGTCTTCCATACAACTCCAATCTTCTCTTAAATGTTGAAATCAAACCCACATCCTCCACCTTCACTGGCAGCTCGTTCCCCACACTCACTACCCTCTGAGTGAAAAAGTTCCCCCAGTGTTTCCCTTAGCATTTCACCTTTCACCTTCAAACTCAGCCTATGTCCTCTCGCTCTGGTCTCACCTAATATCAATGGAAAAAGCCTATCAATGCACCTCATAATTTTGTAGACCTCTACCCAATCTCCCCTCATTCTCAGACTGAACCTATTCAAACTTTCCCTGTAACTCAGCTCTTCACCATCCCTGTAAACATCCTTCCACCTGCATATTGGAGGAACAACATCTCATCTTCCATTTGGGCACTCGTTAACGAATAGCGTTAACATCAACTTCCCCCCCCATCTTCTTCCCCCATTTCCTTTACCCAGTTCTCCCCCTCTCTCTCTCCCCTCCCCCTTCCTTTTTCTCTATCTCCTTTCACAGAGCCAAAATCAATTTTCATCTCTCCTCTTATCATAACCAATTAACACCTTTTGTTGACCTGGCCTTCTCCCCCAGCCAGCCTTGTCTTTATTCTGATGCCTTCCTGTTCTTTGCTTATTCCTCGAAGAAAGGCTCCGGCCTGAAAGATCGATAATATGTCTGTACCTCCTCAGGAAGCTGAGTTCCTCCAGCATTTCTGTGTGTTTTTACTCCAAACACACCTGCAGACATTCGTGTTTCCATTCTTTTACATAAGAACATAAGAAGTAGGAGCAGGAGATCAATTGTCCCACCAAGCCTGCCTCAACTTTTGCTTGGTTGTCCATGAAGTTCATCAATAACACTGATCTTTAAGGTGCGTTAGTGGGAAATGAAATTCCAAACATGTCAATAAGAGGCAGACAGTTAACAGACAATGGGGAGAACAGTATACATCAGGAATCACATTGAAAGTGCATTTGGTGCCTTCGATCTTTAATTTAAGAGTGAATTGTTTAAAGCATTTGGCACAATTTGATTTGGAGAGTTTTACTTCAGACTCTCAATACTTCCACAGAATAAATGGAAGTTTTCATTTGTAAAATCTGCAACGAAGGCACAGCAATATTTTCCTTGGCTTATTGGATACCCTAATGCTTTGATAAATGTTTCCAGTCAATGATTTAATCAGCACACAAGAGGTTTATTATCTCATATGCTGAAAGATATAACTTAAGTGTTCCCTCCTATTTTGTTGCCAAACTTTGTGCATTTTTAAAATCTTTAGTTTGAAGAATGAAAATGTCAATCTGCTGCACAAAACTGATACGTAAAATATGAAAATTGGTTCCCGAAGTTGTTCCGCTAAAAAATGTGAAACTGTTTTGTCAGCTCAAACTGTTCAGCAAACTAGAAATTGCACCTGGACAATAATATTGCTGTCCTCTGGTTCTCCAGCTCTTGGGGATTTGCAATACTGATCTGATTAAAGTCGCTTCTGTATAATCTATTTGAATCATTAACCAGGCAGAGGTTCCCACTCAGCTTAATATCAGTTATCTTCCTTGCACACATGCATGGTAGAAATTTAAATACTGACATTATTTAATCCATCATTGACCAGAACATCTTGGAATATCATTTGTATGCTAAATCTTTTTTTTTGCCGAACTACTGGGATGGGAATAAAGTATTTTCTACAAACTGGGAAATGTGTTGACAACGTGCTCTGATCTATAACAGTTTTGCTGAAGTAACAATATTTCCCTTCAGAATTTTTCTTTATTCTATACACAGAACAAAGCTTTGTTGATTAGACTGGAACTTCCATTCCAACAATGTGGGACATGTAAATTGTTCTGTGCCATTTTTATTTGATAAAACACAATTGCATGACATCCTGATGGTGTTTGTGATTGCAGTGCGTGGATAGCAAGAACTAAATTGTGAGGTTCCCAGGACATTTTTGTCCAGTCTTCCTTTCAGTCTAACATTATGTCAGACACCATCACGTCAACCTTCTACAGGAGCTCTATCAAGAGCGTCCTGGCCGGCTGCATCACAGCGTGGTACTGTTGTTGCAAAGAAATGGATTGGATGTCAATCCACAGGTCCATGAGAGGGGCAGAGAGGATCACTTATATGTGCACTGGTCCTGAAAATATATTGTTGTCTGTATGTGTGTTATGTCTGGTTGTGCGTCTGCGTGGTTTGCACCAAGGATCGGAGAACGCTGCTTCATCAGGTTGGACTTGTACAAATGGATGATAATAAACTCGACTTGACTTGAACATTCCCTTCCTCCACCCCCCTCCCTCCCCAACTGACATGATCTACTGAGATCGTTAACTGAAGAGGGTGCGCAAAATCATCGAGGTGCCCTTCCACTTCGCATCTTTCAGCTGTTCCCATCAGGAAAGAGATCCAGGAGGATCAGAGCCAGCACCATCAGCTTGAGGAACAGTTTCTTCCCACAGGCAGTGAGAATGTTGAACGACCAAAGGAACTGCTCACACTAACCATCTGATACTCTTATATTCATGAAACAATATTTATTTATTTATATGTATAGATGAATATTTATCCTGCATATGTACTGTTTGTCTGTATGTGTGTTATGTCTGGTTGTGTGTCTGCCTGTCTTGCACCAAGGACTGGAGAATGCTGTTTCATTGGGTTGTACTTGAACAACCAGATGACAATAAACGTGACTTGACTATTCCCTCCCAATTTATTACTTGTCTATGCAGTTGTTGGCACTTAGCCCAGAAGATGCAATCTACTGCAGCCAGTAGTTAAAGGAGCACCCTCCACCCACAACTTCCCTCTCCACACACCTTCCTTGCAGCTACAGGAGAAAGCAGTGAATAAAAAGATGCTCCCGGGATGTTGTTCAGCAATGGGAAAGTTCTCCCAGGGGTCAGGAGGATGTGTCAGCTTGGTGATGTACAGTGGCCTCAGGGAGTTTCTTCTTTGTGCACGTGGGTCATGAGAGTTCCTGGCAGGAGTGTGCAGGGAGCTCACAGGAGATAAATAAGTGCAGTCTCTGAAAGCCAGTACTCCCGAGAAGTCTGTGATGGGGCAAATGCCCCAGTCCACTCGCCCTGAAGGAAAAGCAGATCAACTCAGCAGCTGCGATATCGCACATGAACAGGACATGAATCAGTGGGTCAAATCTCACTTTGCTTCTTCACAGTTTTTTGCTAAATTTCAATATATTTTTGGTGATCAGGTCACACCACATCTAATGCATCTTTAGAACATCAAAATGAGGATGAACTCATCGCTAGGCAAGTGTCATTATCATTTACAATGTTCTTCCTAAAGGAGTGATGTAACAGTAAAATCCACTCCTCTGATATACTTTTAATAAGCCAATTAAACTATTCTGCAAAATTCCTGGGTTAATCACTAATATTGATGACACAAACTTGAAAGATTTAGTTAATTCTACAGTTTAAATATTTGTAATTTTAAAAATATTTTACACTTACATCCTGGTGGAGAATCCAAACCAAACACAGTAAAAACCCCTGGTATCTGGCATCTATGGAAATTGGTAAAAACACAAGATGCCGGAGAAACTCAGCAGGTCAAACTGTGTCCTTTATGTAGCAAAGGCAGAGATACAGAACCGACATTTTGGGCTTGAGCTCTTCACCAAAGTATGAGAAAATGCTGGCAAGCATCCGAACGGATGACATCCGTTTGCATGCTTGCCAGCATTTTCTCATATGGTTCAGATGCTTGCCGGTTGCTTGAGGCTACTGGTTGCTTGAATTCCGGATAATGGGGATTTTTACTGTAATCAACTTTGTTGACTTCAACCGTTTAAAATGTGTTTATCTGGGCTCAGTGTTTCTCGATCAGATGAACAGCCCAAGCTCCTAAGTTCCTAAGTTTAACTATGTGAACATCAATTTGGATACCAGCAAAGGGGAAGGAAGTTGAAAGCTAAAGACCATTTCTCATGCTGATCTTTTATTTATTGTTGTAAGGTGGGGTATATGAATGTTTGCACTATGATTGCTGTCGCAAAACACAGAATTTCGTGACTTGTTCATGAAAATAAATTACGATTTGATTCTGAATTTCAATCCTCAGCAAACTTAGCCCTCCATCGCAAGATCTGAATATAAATTGCTTTTCAAGATTCAATCTAACAAGTGTAAAAAGAAATCATTTGCAACATTCTTGGCTGTACGCCCAAGCCAATTAAAGTATTCTGTGAGACCTCCATTAAAGTTAAGAAGTATTAAAACCTGGATATTGTTTTTTTTCAATATTCACTTTTGGGATCTGCAAACTACCTGTTTATTGGCCATGCTGAATTGCTCTTGAGAAGATGGTGGTGAACTGCTTTCTGGTGATTGTTCCCATGGAATTGTTGGGCAGAAGTTAAATGTAGAAAAGAGTAAGTAATTGAATAAGATCAAGTCGAGCATCACCACAAAATGCTGGAGGAACTCAACGGGTCAGGCAGCAACTGTGGAGGGCCGTAACCCTTCATCAGGCCTGAGAAGCAGGCAGCAGCCAGATGAAAAGGGTGGTGGGGTGGGAGGGGGGGGATAGGTGAATGGGAATAAGAAGCTAGGAGATGATAGGAGGAAGAGTTCAGGATGATGCACTCTGATAGGGGAGGGCAGTAGATTATGGAATGAAGGTGGTGGTGGGGACCAGGAAGGTTGAGAGAGTGGTAGTGTTTGCCACAATAACATCAAATGCGAGGATTGTTCCTGACTTTCCCAGAGGACTCCAAGCCTTCTTCCCTCCTCATCTTTCTCGGACCACAGATCATCGACAAATGCACTGCCTTTTCCCAATTAACTGGCATATCATTCCCTCTCCCTATTGACTGACAGAGGCACCAGAATTAAGTTGTTCTCAGCCTTTTTCTTTCTACTCACACATTGTAATGCGTGTCGAAAGAACCAAAGACTTGTTGATCCAAACCAAGGCTTTTATTAACTAAAAGACTGGAGCATATCACAAGTAGGTCGACCAGTCCAGAATGACCTGGTCTGGCTAGGAGAAATCCTTTAAGACCTGCCAGTAGGTCTCAGCCAATCACAGTCATCCTACACTACCATCTGTACATATGTACAAATACACATTGGTGATAGAATCTGTACTATCACACATACCACCTTAAGAAATTCCTTACTAACCACAGAACGCCATAGGTGCTCTGTGATCTTCGTCAGCACATCACTAATTCTGGTTTTAAGCAAGGAAGTCTGCAGACTTGCTGAGTTTCTCCAGAGCTGCAGTGTATTGAGTTTAATGACTCAATATGGTCATGCCTCAGCAATCTGAGTTCTCTGGAATTCCCTCCTTAAACCTTTCACTTCCATTTTCTCTTTGAGATTCTCCCTAAAACATTCCTTCCTGACCAAGTGTGAAAAATGAAAAACTGTAGACACCGCGATTGCAGTAAAAACACGATGCTGGAGAAATTCAGCAGGTCAAACAGTGTATTTTATATAGCAAGGATAAAGATACATAGCCAACATTTTGGGTTTGAGCCCTTCATCAAGGATTGTGCTGTGGAAGTGAGACTGGGTGAGTACACAGTTGTCGAGGTTGAGAGCAGCAGGGATTACAGATGGGGACCGGTGAGAGAGAATCCCACAGAACCCCCTTTGAAGAGCAAAGGAGAACTTCTGGGTAGGCTTCCCTGGAAAAGATTTTGCAGAGTTTTGCAGTACACAGAAGTTAAAAACACGAAAGTCTGCAGATACTGTCATTGAAGTTAAAAATACAATGCTGGAGAAACTCAACAGGTCAAACAGTGTACATACCCAACATTCCGAGCTTCTTGACCAAGTTTTATTTTCCTGCATCTAATTTTTCTGCATATGTCAGGACTTGCTGTACTTCCTTCTGTCTCTTTCACCTTTAAAATATTCTTCGAACTCTAAATTTTTTAAGCAATCACACAAAGACATCTTATACTCTGTGGAGAAAGTCTATTCATATAATCACCTGCCTTGTTAACTCTCATTCAGAATATCATAGACTCAAGTCCTGTTTGAGATAATGACATGAAGGTCTAAAAATTAATCCCAATATATTGCTCACTAGAAAATGTGCAATGAAAAATATCAACATTCTGAACTTCTTTATACAAAGACCATATGTTGACCATTCAACCCCTTAAGACAACTTTGCTGTCCAGTGAGATCAAGGTGAACACCATCCATTCCCACACTTGCCTCCTTTCCTCTCCCCACCGACATGATTTATCCAGATCATTGTCTAAAGGGGTCTTGCAAAATCAGTGAGAGCCCCTACCACCCTGCTCAGATCATCTGATGGTGGTTCTGGGTCTGATGAACTACTCATACAGACCCTTCATGACTCAACTATAAATAAAATAATATTTATTTCTATATATGTATATACACGTAGCATTTATGTATTTGTCTGTATGTGTGTGATGTCTGTTTATGGGTCTTCATGATTTTGCACCAAGGACTTGAGAACACTGTTTTGTTGGTTTGTACTTGTATAATTGGATGACAATAAACTTGAGCTTGATCATTGCTACCAATGTGCAGATATAAAGAATATGATTTAAGTTTACCTATACAGAGGGGGGTTTTATTCCTTTCTTTACAGACTGATGTTGATAGATTAACTCTCATTTAAAAAATGTGAAAAGCAAGGTCAAAGAAAGATCTCTGAGATTTGGCAACACAAACTAAATAATTGCTGGCTTCAGTAATTCACAAAGATGAATGAAACCACAGACAACGTGTGGAAACTCGAAGCTGGTGTGTTCTGCAGTGCCGCAGTGTGAGATCAACGGTTATAACATATAACATAACATAACAATTACAGCACGGAAACAGGCCATTAGGCCCTTCTAGTCCGCACCGAACCAAACACCCCTTTCTAGTCCCACCTCCCTGCACAATGCCCATAACCCTCCATCTTCTTCTCATCCATATACCTGTCCAACCTTTTCTTAAATAATACAATTGACTCCGCCGCCACTATTTCTCCCGGAAGCTCATTCCACACGGCTACCACTCTCTGAGTAAAGAAGTCCCCCCTCATGTTACCTCTAAACCTCTGCCCCTTAATTCTTAACTCATGTCCTCTTGTTTTAATCTTTCCTCCTCTTAACGGAAATAGTCTATCCACATCCACTCTGTCTATCCCTTTCATAATCTTAAATACTTCTATCAAATCCCCTCTCAACCTTCTACGCTCCAAAGAATAAAGACCTAATCTGTCCAATCTCTCCCTATACTCTAGATGCTTAAACCCAGGTAACATTCTGGTAAACCTTCTCTGCACTCTCTCCACTCTGTTTATATCCTTCCTATAATTAGGCGACCAGAACTGCACACAGAATTCCAAATTAGGCCGCACCAACGTCTTATACAATCTCAACATCACCTCCCAACTCCTATATTCCATGCAATGATTGATAAAGGCCAGCATACTAAAAGCCTTCTTCACCACCCTATTCACGTGAGTTTCTACCTTCAGGGAACGATGTACCGTTACTCCTAAATCTTTCTGCTCTTCTGTATTCATCAATGCTCTCCCATTTACCACGTATGTCCTATTCTGATTCTTCTTACCAAAATGAAGCACCTCACACTTATCAGCATTAAATTCCATCTGCCATTTTTCAGCCCACCTTTCTAAGCAGCCCAAATCCCTCTGCAATCCTTGAAAACCTTCTTCATTATCCACTATTCCACCTATCTTAGTATCGTCTGCATATTTACTAATCCAATTCACCACCCGAGAGTTCAAAAGAGAGTTCTGAATATAACAATTTTATTGATAAGAGGCCACAGACTAATATTTTTTCCAAATATTTTCAAGCAGTTACGTTCAGGATTTATGATTTACTGCTCGTTGACAATAATTCCCACAACAAAATACTGGAAAACTAAAGCGAAAACAGAAAATTATGTTAACTTTTCTTGAATTTAACTTGTTTAATCGCATAATGATGCTGACACATTGTGTTAATTCAACTGATCTAAAAATGTTTTGCAGCTGAATTTAATTTGTAATCAGCATCTGATGCCTCTCATGTCAGTGTCCAACAGCATTCGGCCAACACTGATGGATTCTAGTTGCCCTGATACCGCTTTTCCATGATCGTAATGTTCTGGTGAATCCTTTTGCCATGTTTGTCACTGACTGCACCAAGATCAGCTGGGAAGAAGTCCAAGTGCGAATTTAATGATATGGTTTTGTATTCTTGAAGTAGACTTAAAATATGACAGGAAATCAAAAACAAAGGATATCTCTAAGAGAAAGGAATGAGTTAGGAACATTTTAAGGTAATTTTCAGCAGCTCAAAATCTATAAAATACACCCAAAATTGTTCAGGAAGCAAAATTTTCATTGTCCATTGTAATTCTACCAGTTTCCAACTGTTGACCATTGACAGAAGCAAAGGTGACAGTTTGAAATTAACTAAGCAGTTTTGCTCTTCTTTGCCGATGATGCTTTGAACATGGAAAGCAAAGTTAAGATAGATCCAATATATAAAACATTCTTTGGCTTGGCTTCGCGGACGAAGATTTATGGAGGGGGTAAAAAGTCCACGTCAGCTGCAGGCTCGTTTGTGGCTGACAAGTCCGATGCGGGACAGGCAGACACAGTTGCAGCGGTTGCAGGGGAAAATTGGTGGGTTGGGGTTGGGTGTTGGGTTTTTCCTCCTTTGCCTTTTGTCAGTGAGGTGGGCTCTGCGGTCTTCTTCCAAGGAGGTTGCTGCCCGCCAAACTGTGAGGCGCCAAGATGCACGGTTTGAGGCGTTATCAGCCCACTGGCGGTGGTCAATGTGGCAGGCACCAAGAGATTTCTTTAGGCAGTCCTTGTACCTTTTCTTTGGTGCACCTCTGTCACGGTGGCCAGTGGAGAGCTCGCCATATAATACGATCTTGGGAGCCGTTGTCATACCCACACTCCTGTTCGGCTCCGAATCATGGGTCCTCTACCGGCACCACCTACGGCTCCTAGAGCGCTTCCACCAGCGTTGTCTCCGCTCCATCCTCAACATCCATTGGAGCGCTTACACCCCTAACGTCGAAGTACTCGAGATGGCAGAGGTCGACAGCATCGAGTCCACGCTGCTGAAGATCCAGCTGCGCTGGATGGGTCACGTCTCCAGAATGGAGGACCATCGCCTTCCCAAGATCGCATAAAACATTAATAGTGAAACAAAAACAGAAAATGGTGGAACTCAGCAACTCAGACCACATATGAGACAAGGTCTTCAGCCTGAAACACTAACTCTGCTACTCTTCTCACAGATGCCATCAGAATTGTTGAGTTTTCCAAACATTTTGTTTTTAATTCCCTGAACAATCCTTGAGCAAAGGCTCTGATTGCTGGCCAAAGCCTTCAAAGTATTTATCAGAGGATCTCACTGGCATAAGACTAGAAAGGAATGCAATAGTTTTATTCTAGTACTTAGCAGAAGATATGATTAAGGTTTGGCTCAAGAATGAAGTGATAGAATTTCATGGAGTGAAACACAAAAGTCTGCAGATGCTGAGATTGTAGTAAAAGCACAACAATGCTGGAGGATCTCAGCTGGTCTCGCAGCATCCGTTGGAGGTAAAGATATATTAGCGATGTTTTGGGCCTGAGTTCTTCTTAAAGATATGAGCAAAAAGTAGACAGGTGTCAGAATGAAAAGGCTGGGGCAGGAGGGAAAGAGCAGGGGGGAGGTGCACAGGGCGACAGGCGAAACGCCATAATTGGACATGGATGGGAGGACAGGAGAGAATTGATCAGAGAAGGGGTGGCTCTGTGAATTCAGAGCTAGAGGAAAGGAGACAGAGGAACATAGGCAAAGAGGAGAAATGGGGGTGGGAATGAACAGAATCTGGAGTCAATGTTAATGCCACCACTTGGACAATGCCCAGATGATGGAATATGATGGGCTGTTTCTCCAATTTGCAAGTGGTCTCAGTCTGGCAGTGCATGGACAGACATGCTGGCATTGGAATGGTTCGTGAAATTGAAATGGGTTGCCACTGGGAGATCCACGTTATTACAGTGTCAGAACATAGGTGCAATACCTGCACCTATGCCTCCTGCCTCACCTCCACCTGGGGCCCCAAACAGTCCTTCCAGGTGAAGCATCATTTCATTTGTGAATCTGCATGGATTATCTACTGCATCTGGTTCTCCCATTGTGGTCTCCTCTACATCGGAAGGACTGGGCGCAGACTGGGAGATCATTTTGATAAGCACCTTGGCTCTGTCTGCTGCAATAGAGGGGATTTTGGAGTTGCAACTCATTTCAATTCGCCATCCCATGCCAACGTATCTATCCATGGTCTCATGCACTGCCAGACTGAGACCAACTGCAAATTGGAAGAACAACACCTCATATTCTGCCGGAACTCTCTACAACCCAATGGCATAACTGACTTCTCCAGTTTCTATTAGCTTCCACATCCCCCCACTCTTCTCCTATCCTTATTTCTCCTTTCCTCTACTTCTGACTCTCTCTTTCACTTTCCCTTTGTCTCCTTTCCTCCATCTCTACATTCACACCTTCCCCCAATCAATTCTCACCTTTCCTTTCTTCTTCTCCCATCCATGTCCAATTATGGCCTATTGGCTTGTGCTCCTCCTCCTGCCCTTTCTTTCCTCCTCCCCCAGCCTTTTTCTTCAGATGCCTGCCTGCTTTTTGCTCATACCCGATGAAGGCCTGAAACGTAGGTTATATATCTTTACCTCCTTTAAATGCTCATTTCCTCCAGTATTTTTGTGTTTTGATAGAATCACATTGTCTTATTGTAGGAACAACCTGAATGATTTTTCTACATGAATGCAGTTATCAAGTTCCAGATGTGCAAGATTCCACTACCAACATCAATAACATGTGGTCCTTTCCAGGAACTCAAAGCTGAAAAGGCATGGCACACAATAATCTACTTGGAACATTTTGCATCCGATTCAAATTATCTGTGACCAGTGTATCTGATCTTATAAGACAGATCACCAATCTCCATTATGATCATGCAGACACCATATACAATAAGTCAGGTTAAATTCCAATGGGCTCAACATTGGTTCTGTATCTTTATCTTTGCTATATAAAGTATACTCTCAGTGAAGTCCGCCTGGCAGATGTAGGCAGCCTCCAAGAACGCGGCGCGGGCTACACACTCTACTGGTCTGGCAAGCCTTCGGATGAACGACGCCTATCTGGTGTAGGCTTCATGGTCAAGAGCTTCATTGCCTCCAAACTCGAAAACCTTCCGACAGGCCTCTCGGACCGAATCATGTCCATGCGACTCCCCCTTCAAAACAAGCGTCACATCACCCTCATCAGTGTCTATGCTCCAACCCTCCAGGCGGAACCAGCAGAAAAGGACAAGTTCTACACCGACCTGCGCAACCTCATCCAACGCACCCCTACACCCGACAAGGTTGTCATCATGGGCGACTTCAACGCTCGTGTCGGCAAAGACTCAGAAACCTGGCCAGGAATCCTGGGCAAGCATGGCGTCGGCAAGTGCAACGACAATGGGCGCCTCCTGTTGGAGCTCTGCGCAGAACAGCGGCTTGTCATTACAAACATCCTTTTTCAGCAGAGGGACAGCCTTAAGACCACCTGGATGCATCCCCGATCCAAACACTGGCACCTCCTGGACTACATCCTGGTGCGAGAAAGTGACAAACGAGATGTGCTCCACACCAGGGTCATGCCTAGCGCGGAATGCCACACTGACCACCGGCTGGTTCGCTGCAAGCTCAACCTTCACTTCAAGCCAAAGCCCAGGAACAATAAAGCCCCCAGAAAGAGGTTCAATGTTGGAAACCTGCAGTCAGACGAAGCGAGAGGAAACTTCCAGGCAAACCTCAAAGCAAAGCTCGACGATGCAACCCGCCTCACGGACCCGTCCCCTGAAACCCTCTGGGATCAGTTGAAGACTACCATACTGCAATCCACTGAAGAGGTACTGGGCTTCTCCTCCAGGAAAAACAAGGACTGGTTTGACGAAAACAGCCAGGAAATCCAGGAGCTGCTGGCAAAGAAGCGAGCTGCCCACCAGGCTCACCTTACAAAGCCGTCCTGTCCAGAGAAGAAACAAGCCTTCCGTCACGCATGCAGCCATCTTCAGCGCAAACTCCGGGAGATCCAAAATGAGTGGTGGACTAGCCTCGCCAAACGAACCCAGCTCAGCACGGACATTGGCGACTTCAGGGGTTTCTACGAGGCTCTAAAGGCTGTGTACGGCCCCTCACCCCAAGTCCAAAGCCCGCTGCGCAGCTCAGACGGCAAAGTCCTCCTCAGCGACAAGATCTCCATCCTCAACCGATGGTCAGAACACTTCCAATCTCTTTTCAGTGCCAACCGCTCAGTCCAAGATTCCGCCCTGCTCCAGCTCCCTCAACAGCCCCTAAGGCTAGAGCTGGATGAGGTTCCCACCCTGGATGAGACATATAAGGCAATCGAACAACTGAAAAGTGGCAAAGCAGCAGGTATGGATGGAATCCCCCCAGAAGTCTGGAAGGCTGGCGGGAAAACTCTGCATGCCAAACTGCATGAGTTTTTCAAGCTTTGTTGGGACCAAGGTAAACTGCCTCAGGATCTTCGTGATGCCACCATCATCACCCTGTACAAAAACAAAGGCGAGAAATCAGACTGCTCAAACTACAGGGGAATCACATTGCTCTCCATTGCAGGCAAAATCTTCGCTAGGATTCTACTAAATAGAATAATACCTAGTGTCGCCGAGAATATTCTCCCAGAATCACAGTGCGGCTTTCGCGCAAACAGAGGAACTACTGACATGGTCTTTGCCCTCAGACAGCTCCAAGAAAAGTGCAGAGAACAAAACAAAGGACTCTACATCACCTTTGTTGACCTCACCAAATCCTTCGACACCGTGAGCAGGAAAGGGCTTTGGCAAATACTAGAGCGCATCGGATGTCCCCCAAAGTTCCTCAACATGATTATCCAACTGCACGAAAACCAACAAGGTCGGGTCAGATACAGCAATGAGCTCTCTGAACCCTTCTCCATTAACAATGGCGTGAAGCGGGGGAGGAGTCACGTGATGGAGTAGTGGCCGGACGGTGAACTCCAGCCCTCTCCAGAAAAGTCGGGAAAAACAAGAGAAAATACAAAGGCACAGAAATACAAGTTAAAGAAAAGTGAGTATAAAGGTGGAAAGAAGATGGAGACAAAAGGAGAAAAATCAAAATCAACGGAAAGAAGAGAGGAAGAGAAGACAACGGAGGAAAAAGTTGAAGGCCTTACCTGTCCGAAGAGGCCCGCTGTGGAGAGAAGACCCCACTACCTCAGGTCGGTAGAAAAAGAACTACAACAATGGCTCACAGAGCCGAGTAAAAGTGCGCAACCGCGCATGCGCGACTCCTCGCGCATGCGCGATGCGCATAAAAAAAAACACACCGACGGGAGGGGGGACCAGCTGGGGAGTCGATCTCCACAGCCAGCAACGACAGCTGCAGAACACCTGCAGCAAGAAGAGACCACAGAAGACAATGGAAACAAGAAAGAAGAGGAGGAAAGGGCAGCAAAGAAACAACAGATGGCCAACCTAGAGGAAGAAGAAGAGGAAGAATACAGTGAAATAGATAAAGGGAAAGGCAAGGTAAAGGATATACTTGCTCTTGTTAGAGGATACATGGAGTCATTTAAAGAATGGCAAACACAGGAATTCAATGATTTAAGAAGAAGAATAAACAACACAGAAAAGAAAATAAATAAAATGGATATGACCTTAACAGAAATGGGGAAAAAAATGGACAAGATGGAAGAGCGGGCAGTAGCAGCAGAAATGGAGGTAGAAGACTTAAAAAAGAAATTGGAGGAATCTAATAAAAACACTAAAGAGACACAAGAATTACTAGCCCAAAAAATAGATATAATGGAAAATTATAACAGAAGAAATAACATAAAGATAGTGGGCCTTAAGGAAGATGAAGAAGGCAAGAATATGAGGGAGTTTATAAAAGAATGGATCCCTAAGGCCCTAGGATGTCCAGAACTACAGCAAGAAATGGAAATAGAAAGGGCACATAGAGCATTGGCCCCTAAACCACAACCACAACAAAAACCAAGATCTATTGTAGTAAAATTCCTAAGATATACTACAAGAGAAAAGGTACTGGAGAAGACAATGGAAAAAGTAAGAGAGGGCAACAAACCACTGGAGTATAAAGGGCAAAAAATCTTCATTTATCCAGATATAAGCTTTGAACTCCTAAAGAAGAGAAAAGAGTTCAATACAGCAAAAGCGATTTTATGGAAGAAAGGATATAAATTTACACTGAAGCATCCTGCGGTATTGAAAATATTTATTCCAGGACAACAAAACAGACTATTCTCGGATCCAGAAGAAGCACGAAAATTTGCAGAACAATTACAAAAATAGACTGAGGGATGAAGACGGGTAATGAGAGCAAAAATTATCACGATTGATATGTATGTGGGTAAAGACAAAAATAGACTGAGGGATGAAGACGGGTAAGGAGGGTAAAAATGACCACGATTGATATGTATGCGGGTAAAGAGGTATAAGAGTGAATAGAGACAATGGGCATATGTGAAAGTATCTGTAATTAGAGGAAAACATAGAGAGTATAGACAAGAATTAATAAGGGAAGGTAATGGAATAGAGAGAATAAGGAGGGAATTAAAAGAGTGACCTTTGTGACATATAAAAAGCAAAATCTTTTCTGGGGGGGGCTGGGTGGGGGAAAAGAGCGGTCACTGCAAAATCAGTTGACGCTTGCGAGTGGATTCGCAAATCCAAATGGAGAGGGGAGATGTGGTTGTCCGACAAGGGATAAAGGGCAACTCAGGAGGGGAAGGGGAGATTGGGGATAAAGAAGATAGAAATAGGAGAATAAGGAAAATGTTGGATGTTGTAGGAATGTTGTCTGGTAAAGAGTTGAAAATAAGAAAACAGAAATGGAAAAGGAGGAAAGGTAATGATGGAAAAATGGAAAGAGAAGATAAACAAAATATAAAATGGCTACGCTGAATTATATGACTCTAAATATTAATGGAATACATAACCAAATTAAAAGGAAGAAACTACTAAATTTACTGAAAAAGGAAAAAAATAGATATAGCATTTGTCCAAGAAACACACTTAACTGAATTGGAGCACAAGAAATTAAAGAGAGATTGGGTAGGACATGTAACAGCAGCATCGTATAATTCAAAAGCAAGAGGAGTGGCTATATTAATTAGCAAAAATGTGCCATTTAAAATAGAAGAGGAAATAATAGATCCAGCAGGGAGATATGTTATGATAAAATGTCAGATATATTCAGAGCTTTGGAATCTACTTAATATATATTCACCTAACGAAGAAGATCAAAAGTTTATGCAAGATATCTTTTTGAAGGTAGCTAATACGCAAGGGAACATACTAATAGGAGGGGATTTCAATCTGAATTTGGATCCAAATATGGATAAAACGGGGAAAAAAATTAACAGGAAGAACAAAGTAACCAAATTTATAATTAAATCAATGCAAGAAATGAAACTTGTGGACATATGGAGGAAAAAAAACCCAAAAGAAAAGGAATACTCACACTACTCGACTAGACATAAAACATACTCAAGGATAGACCTATTCCTGTTATCAGCCCACATTCAAGGGAGAGTTAGGAAAACGGAATATAAAGCTAGACTATTATCGGACCACTCACCCCTGTTATTGGCAATAGAGCTAGAGGACATCCCTCCAAGAATGTATAGATGGAGATTAAACCCCATGCTACTTAAAAGACAGGATTTTAGAGAATTTATTGAAAAACAATTAAAAATGTACTTTGAAGTAAATACGGAATCAGTGGAAGATAAGTTTATACTATGGGACGCAATGAAAGCATTCATTAGAGAGCAAATAATAAGTTATGCAACCAAGATGAAGAAGGACTATAATCAGGAAACAGAGCAGTTGGAAAGGGAAATAATAAACATAGAAAAAAAATTAGCAATAAAGGAAGATACAACCAAAAGAAGAGAATTGGCGGATAAAAAAATAAAATATGAAACATTACAAACATATAAGGTGGAGAAGAATATAATGAAGACAAAACAGAAATATTATGAACTAGGTGAAAAAACACACAAAATCTTAGCATGGCAGCTTAAGACAGAGCAAACTAAGAAAATGGTATTGGCAACAAGGAAAAAAGACAAACAAATTACATATAATCCAAAAGAAATTAAGGAAAACTTCAGAGAATTCTATGAACAATTATACCGAACCGAAAACGAAGGGAAAGAAGGGAAAATAGATGAATTTTTGACTAAAATTGAACTACCAAAACTACAAATAGAGGAACAAAATAAATTAACAGAACCATTTGGAACAGTAGAAATACAAGAGATAATAAAAAATTTACCAAATAATAAGACACCAGGAGAGGATGGACTCCCAATAGAATTCTACAAAACATTTAAAGACCTAATAATACCGCCCCTCCTGGATGTAATCAACCAGATTGATGAGACACAAAACTTACCAGATTCATGTAAAACAGCAATAATTACAGTGATACTAAAACAAGGGAAAGATCCACTCTCACCAGCGTCATATAGACCAATATCTCTGCTAAACACAGATTATAAGATAATAGCTAAACTATTAGCGAACAGATTAGCAGAACAGGTACCGAAAATGGTAAATTTAGACCAAACTGGATATCAAAAAAAGACGCACAACAGACAATATTTGTAAATTTATTAACTTAATTCATGCAGTAGAAGGAAATAAAGCACCGGCAGTAGCAGTTGCTTTAGACGCAGAGAAGGCCTTCGACAGAGTAGAATGGAATTACTTGTTCAAAGTATTGCAAAAATTCAGTTTACCGGAGAAGTATATTAATTGGATTAAAGCATTATATAAGGGACCGTTAGCGAAAGTGACAGTAAATGGACATGTATCAAAGCAATTTAACTTAAGCAGGTCAACGCGGCAGGGATGCCCACTATCACCATTATTGTTTGCGCTAGCTATAGAACCACTAGCAGAATCGATAAGAAGAGATAATAATATAAAAGGAATAAAAATAAAAGACAGGGAATATAAAATCAGTCTGTTTGCGGATGATGTGATAGTGTACTTAACAGAACCAGAACTATCAATAAAAGAACTATATAAGAAATTGAAGGAATATGGAGAAGTGTCGGGATACAAGATAAACGTAAATAAAAGTGAAGCAATGCCTATGAATAACGCGGATTTCTCAAAATTTAAGGAGGAATCCCCATTCAGATGGCAAACGCAGGCAATAAGATACCTAGGTGTGCAAATAAACAAAAATCTAGGCCAATTATATAAACTCAATTACAATCCACTAATGAAAA
This sequence comes from Narcine bancroftii, assembly GCF_036971445.1. NCBI lineage: Eukaryota > Metazoa > Chordata > Chondrichthyes > Torpediniformes > Narcinidae > Narcine > Narcine bancroftii. Next base: position 77,176,038 of record NC_091474.1, read on the forward strand.
AATTACAGGACGATTTAGAGCATTGGAAAGAGCTACCACTAACACTGATAGGAAGGATAAACTGTATTAAAATGAACATTTTTCCAAGGATACTATACTTATTTCAGGCATTGCCAATACAACTGACAGAAAAATTCTTCAAAGAGTTAAAGAAAATAATAAGGAGATTTTTATGGAGAGGGGGGAAACCGAGGATAGCACTAGATAAATTAACAGAATGGTATAAACAAGGAGGCTTACAATTGCCAAACTTCAAAAATTATTATAGAGCCGCACAATTAAGGTACCTATCAGATTTTTATCAAACAAGGGAAAAACCAGACTGGACGAGACTAGAATTAGATAAAATAGGGGAAAAGATACCTGAACACATATTATATAAATGGGACGAAAAATTGGTACAACATAGAACTTCTCCAGTATTACACCATCTCCTCAATATATGGAAGAAGATTCATGTAGAAAGAAATAAAATAAATTACCAAATACCAAAACTAATATTGACGCAAAATAAGCTACTCCCTTTTACAATAGACAACCTTGCCTTTAGAAAATGGGAAAAAAAAGGGATTAAAAGAATAGAAAATTGTTTTTCAGGAAGTAGATTCTTATCCTTTGAACAAATGAGAGATAAGTACAATATAACTGGAGATACAGCGCTGGCATATTACCAACTGAGATCCTACTTGAAAGATAAATTAGGAAGCAACTTGAGTTTACCAGAGGGAAGTAACCTTGAATATGTGATTACAGATACAATGTTAATCAAAAGATTTATAAAAAATATGTATATTAAACTGCAAGAAAAGGAGAATGAGGAAACAAATGGTAAAACTAAACAAAAATGGGAACAAGATTTAAATATAAAGATAAAAAAGGAAACATGGGAGAAGTTATGCTCTGGAACGATGAGAAATACAATAAATACGAGGCTGCGTATGATACAATATAATTGGTTACACAGACTATACATTACACCGCAAAAGTTAAATAAATGGGACCCAACAGTATCTGATAGATGTTTTCGATGTAAAAAAGAAAGGGGAACAACAATTCATGCAATCTGGACATGTGAGAGAGTAGAAAAATTTTGGGATGATCTCAATCAGATATTAAATAAAATAACAGAAAACAATATACCAAAGAATCCAGAGATCTTTCTCCTAAGTAACATAAAATATAAAGAATTTGGAATTGACTTGGAAGATGCACAAAAAAGATTTGTCAAGATAGCCCTAGCCGTAGCAAAAAAATGTATTATGTCAACCTGGAAATTGGAAGATAATTTGAAAATACAACAATGGTATATAGAAATGAATAAATGTATTCCATTAGAAAAAATAACATATAGTTTAAGAAATAATATTGAAATATTCGAACAAGTATGGGAGCCTTACATTAAATACAATAGCGAAAACCTACCGGGAACAAACATTACCTAAGTTGATGGAAGGAGAAGAAAAGAAAAGAATGGACTCAGTAGAATTTCTGGTGTATTTTTGTTGAATGACAACATTGTCTAACTGAATTAATGCAACCTAGATTGTATACCTAAAATGGATGAGAGGGGGGGGGGGTGGGGGGGTGGCTTGGGAGGAGGGAGGGGGGAGGGAGAAAAAGTCACTGTAAATGTGTGGAAAAGAAAAAGTGTATATCATGGCTATTGTGATTTATGGTGTGAAAAATAAAAAAGTTAAAAAAAAAACAATGGCGTGAAGCAAGGCTGTGTTCTCGCACCAACCCTCTTTTCAATCTTCTTCAGCATGATGCTGAACCAAGCCATGAAAGACCCCAACAATTAAGTCGCTGTTTACATCTGGTACCGCACGGATGGCAGTCTCTTCAATCTGAGGCGCCTGCAAGCTCACACCAAGACACAAGAGAAACTTGTCCGTGAACTACTCTTTGCAGACGATGCCGCTTTAGTTGCCCATTCAGAGCCAGCTCTTCAGCGCTTGACGTCCTGCTTTGCGGAAACTGCCAAAATGTTTGGCCTGGAAGTCAGCCTGAAGAAAACTGAGGTCCTCCATCAGCCAGCTCCCCACCATGACTACCAGCCCCCCCACATCTCCATCGGGCACACAAAACTCAAAACGGTCAACCAGTTTACCTATCTCGGCTGCACCATTTCATCAGATGCAAGGATCGACAATGAGATAGACAACAGACTCGCCAAGGCAAATAGCGCCTTTGGAAGACTACACAAAAGAGTCTGGAAAAACAACCAACTGAAAAACCTCACAAAGATAAGCGTATACAGAGCCGTTGTCATACCCACACTCCTGTTCGGCTCCGAATCATGGGTCCTCTACCGGCACCACCTACGGCTCCTAGAACGCTTCCACCAGCGTTGTCTCCGCTCCATCCTCAACAACCATTGGAGCGCTTTCATCCCTAACGTCGAAGTACTCGAGATGGCAGAGGTCGACAGCATCGAGTCCACGCTGCTGAAGATCCAGCTGCGCTGGATGGGTCACGTCTCCAGAATGGAGGACCATCGCCTTCCCAAGATCGTGTTATATGGCGAGCTCTCCACTGGCCACCGTGACAGAGGTGCACCAAAGAAAAGGTACAAGGACTGCCTAAAGAAATCTCTTGGTGCCTGCCACATTGACCACCGCCAGTGGGCTGATAACGCCTCAAACCGTGCATCTTGGCGCCTCACAGTTCGGCGGGCAGCAACCTCCTTTGAAGAAGACCGCAGAGCCCACCTCACTGACAAAAGGCAAAGGAGGAAAAACCCAACACCCAACCCCAACCAACCAATTTTCCCCTGCAACCGCTGCAATCGTGTCTGCCTGTCCCGCATCGGACTTGTCAGCCACAAACGAGCCTGCAGCTGACGTGGACTTTTTACCCCCTCCATAAATCTTCGTCCGCGAAGCCAAGCCAAAGAATAAAGTACACTGTTTGACCTGCTGAGTTTCTCCAGGATTGCGTTTTTCTACAAGCTCTGATGCATCTGGCCAGGCTATCTCAATGAGCTTGTCTCCACCAGTACTGTGACTAAAATTGTTTTTATCCACTTAATTTTTATGCAGCCATCCCCAACTCACTTGATACTTCTGGGAAAATTATCCTGCTTTTTTTGAGAGAAGCTGCTGTAGTCTCTGTTTCCTGCACTCTGTAAATAAACTTTTATTTCTGATTTGCTTCCTGCACAATAGAACAGGACCAATGCCAGACTATTTTGTGCCTTAGGCCAGTTGTGTGTGGGGGGGTGCTGGTTGGACTGAGCGGGGGAGGGGATATGCTGACAGGGCTGTGCAGTGGGTGCAATTCCTGATGTGGCGTTCGCCGTGCACCATATCACTTCCTCCCTCCATCTTATAGCACTAGTCAGAATCACATCATTTATGTCGCAGAGGTGCTGGAGCTGTTGGAATTTCTCAACAGCGCCCATCTGAAATCTACGTCCTAAGCAGCTGCCTAGTTCCCGAATGGTAGCGCTATCCCTCACTGTGCAACACCACATTCAACTCAGTGGCTGATGTAATGGTGTCAAAATACCTTCCCTCTTAAGCTGAATCTGTGTAAGAACTGTATTGTAATGAATTCTTTCTCACATTTTTAGTCCCTGCTTCTATGATCATGTATATGATATGATCACACAGCATTTTTACATTCTGTTGGACTTAACAATTTTAAATGCTGAACCAGGCATTGCAAAGATTTAAACCTATAGGTCCCCAAAACTGTTAAGGAAACAGTGCAGGATACAATTCAAAGTAGGAATTTAGAACACAGAAATCTACAGCACAGTATAGGTCCTTCAGCCCTTCTTCTCTGGCTATCCATCCCATAGGATGATGATGGTTCCTCTCAGTCAGTTTGTGGGGTTTGATAGTGGCTGTACAGACCGACCTTTGACAGGCTCTGCTTGTCACAGACTTGGCAAGTGAGGCCTGGAGGGGCAGCAGGGGCAGAAGCTCTCTTGTGGTACTTTCTGTGCCTTTCCTCTGTTCCCTCTTTGAGCTTGTTCTCAGCAGCGTCCACACCTTTTCTGATGGCATCTCTCCACTGCGAACAACCAGATCACCCCCATGTTGATGGGGCAATGTCAGCTTTCTTGAGGCTCTTGTGCAGAACCTCCTTGTACCATAGTCGCTGGCCTCCTCATTTTCGGGTACTGCTAGATAGTTGGCCATACAAGATGCCCTTGGGCAGTCTTCCGTCAGGCCTTCTGACAACATGTTCTGCCCAGCACAGCAGGGCTGACATCACCAAGGATGAAACTGCTGGAATTCCGGCTCCTTCAGCCCACAGTTGTACTGACCTAATAACCTTCTCTAACCATTGCCTAGAATTTCCCTACTGCATAACCCTTCATTTTTCTCAGTTCCATCTCCCGAACAGACTCTTGCTACATCACAGACAAGCAGCAATAGAAATTCACCTTTATTAATAATCACTAATAAAATATAATACCTTAATTAATTTATCTAAACTTAACTCTGTGTGTGTGTGTATGTGTGTGTATGTGTGTGTGTGTGCGTGTGTGTGTGTGTGTGTGTGTGTGTGTGTGTGTGTGTGTGTGTGTGTGTGTGTGGGTGGGTGGGTGGGTGGGTGGGTGTGTGCGCACACGCATTACAGCTTAGGCACAATTCTGGAAAGTCAGTTCACAGTTCCGCCTTGAAACTCAGGCTTTTAAGCTGATGCCCAGAAGTAATACAAAGAAAGTGGGAAAGACTGAGTGACCGGACTGCTGAAAACTCACGAATCCTTGTCGAGTTTCTTGCTAAGAAATGTCCTCTCATACGAATGGTTGTCAGAACTCTTCCTTGCGTGGGAAAATGAAACACGTGACTTCCACGATGCTTCCAAAACCCAGACGAGGGTCAGCCAAAACTATCATCACAGTGGTCACGATCCAATGTAACAATTCTACCGGTTCCTTTCCCCAGATACGGGTCAATCAAAGTGATGTTTTCTTTGGTCATGACGGTTCAATAATTCCCCCAACAAGGAGAATTTTCCGAATTGTCCATTGCACGCAAAGTCATTCCACCTCTCTGTTCATTAGAATGCTCGGTGGTCAAATCTGCTGTCTCTTTAATAGTCCCACTCATGCTGCTTCCTCTCACCACCTGTCTTCCTGGATAAAGCAACAAATGCTTCTCTCTTCCTCCAGAGGACAAACCTTGGGCATAGTCAGTACTTGACTGTTGCCACGCATTTCTCTCCACAGTTGTGAATGGTCGCAGCCAGTACTAGCCCATAAAGTGACTGTCCCGAAATGAAAACAGGAGCTTGTAATCTCTGAACAGATCCTATTGTACCTGCCTCCACAACCATTGCTGGCAGCTTATTCCAGGCACCCACTACTCTCTGTGTGAAAATTTTACTGCTTACATCCCCCCTGTATTTTTTCCAAGCACCTTAAAATTTGTGTGTTGCTTTAAAATCAATTTTACATAAAGTTCCTGGTTCAGAACAAACGGGTACCAGTATCTTTTGAAATCATTTGAAAAATCAAGCTGTACTAGAGGGGATGAGCAGGAAGGAAAAACAATTTGCAGGTCGAACGTGGGCTGGTGCCTTCGTCATGCAATCTGCTCAGTGTCATCTCCAAGACAAACGCAGGCTCCCAAAAGCATAACCTCTTGTGTGAAGGGCTTAATGTGTGTTCAGCCAAAGAACGATGAGCAAAGCCCACTCTCTCCCCACATAATGAATTCATCTGTGCAAGGCAGGCAAGGGGGGCCAAATCATCTACTGTATGTAGCATAAACACAGCCTGCCACATTCACTCAGCGGTGAAAGGGAAATGCTCCCACAAAAGCAAAATTTGCCAATAAAACAACAATGTATTAATACTTAAACCACTAATTGCGCGCGCGCACACACACACACACACACACACACACACACACACACACACACACACACACACACACACACACACACACACACACACACACACACACACACACTATATATATAATAGAGCCATTAAATTATTTTCATTTCTGACAAATTCAGATTTAAATATTACTTGCAATTCGTTTGTATGCTGAGCATTCTTATGAAGCAGCATTCAAGGGAAAGATCTCAAGCGTGAGTACATAAAATCTTGACATGCACTGAAAAATCACTGCAACTGTAATGTTTATCTGTGCTTGACTGGCAGTTCAATCGAACATTCCAGAGAGGAAATAAAGTGGCACCAGGGGAAAAGCATTGAGGGGAAAACATGTAAGACAGAGAAAAATGTGGAATTCATTCACAATGTGGGACAGATATCACAGCCACTGACATCTTTACTGGAGGTACATCATGGGTTCAGAGCACAGAAGTAATGCACAATGATTTATTGAAACGACTCACTTTTAATCCCCTTACCATTTTATTTTCAAAGCCCCCTCTCCTGATTACATTTGGGAACTCCTGTTGTCCAGGCCACCCTGCCAGATCTCTGCACTCTCCCCCAGTTCTGACCTCCTCCACTGGTGACCTTGAATGGTGCATCAACAACAATGTGACCAAAAACAACGAGCTGATGGTTGACTTCAGGAAGAGAAAACCAGAGGTATACGATTAACTGGGGGATCAGAGGGCGAGAAAATGTAAGTTTTTGGGAGTCTCTGTCACATAGGGATCTTTCCTGGATCCACAACACTAACGGCATCGTGAAGAAAGCTCGTCAGTGCCTCTACTTCCTCAGAAGTTTGCGGAGGATTGGTATGACATCAGAAACCCTGGCAAATTCCTAGAGATGTATCATGGAAAGTTTTCATCACAGTCTGGTATGGGAATACCAATATTCCTGCGTGTAAAGCCCTGCAAAAGTTAGTGGACACAGCCCAGGACATTACAGGTAAAACCTTCCCCACTATCGAGCACATCAACAGGGAACACCACCGACAGAGAGCAGTAGCAATCATCAAGGATCCGTATCACCCAGCACACACTCTGATCTCGCTGCTGCCATCAGGAAAGAGGTATCGGTGCCACAAGACTCACACCAGGTTCAGGATCAGCTGCTGCCCCTCCACCATCAGACTCCTCAACATCAAACTCAATCAGGGACTCGTTTAAGTACTTTTGCACTTGATTAATTTTCTTTTCCCTGTATTCCACAGTCAGATTGTTTACATGTGTACTTTGAGTATAGTTGTTTATGTACTACCAATAAGTGGTAATTCTGCCGTGCCCGCAGGAAAAAGAGTCTCAGGGTTGTATGTGATGTCATGTACGTACTCTGACAATAAATCTGAAATCTGAAAAATGTGACCTTATCTGCAATTGCCCAAGCAATTTTTCACAGAATCATGGGAGATATAACATGGAAACAGGCCCTTTGGCCCATCAAGTCCAATATGACCACCAACAAACCATTTTATTTCTCTGTATTCCTATCTATTCTTAGGCAGCACATTTAGCTTAGCCGTTGGCACAATGCTATTGCAGCATCTGCAACCTGGATTGGAGCCCAGCACTGCATCTCAGGAGTTTGTACATTCTTTCCATGTCTGTGTGGATTTTCACCAGGGGCTCCGGCTTCCACCCACCCTCCAAAATGTACTGGGGTTGTAGGTCAATTGGGATATCCGGGTGGCACAGGCTCATTTGATTGAAGGGCCTGTTACTGTGCTGTTATGTCTATAAAGATTCTACCGCTCACCTACACACAATGAGAAATTTACAATGCCATTTAACCCAATAATCTCAATTATTTGAGGGATGGGGGAGGAAATCAGAGTCTCTGGAGGAAACACACACAATCATAGGGAGAACATGCAAACTCCACATAGACAGCATTTTAGGTTGGGATCAAGCTCAGGTAACCGGAGATGTGGGGCAGTAGCACTATTATCTGCACCGCCGTTCCATCTCAGTCAGAGACAAAATTCGTTTAATATTGTTCCTCTTTTGACAAGGCCAGCATGTAATGCCATCCCATTGATGAACACTCTTTTGAATGATAATCTTACTGTTTAAAACAAATCTGGGTTAATTACATTAAAGGCATGATCTTTATTTCAACTGCAATGTTGCAACTGTGCTCCTGAACCACTGTGCATCTATAACATCTGTACTAATTGACCTGAGAATTCAGACACCTGCCACTTTGGCACCAGTCTGACGTGCTTTGAGATGGTATTGATGTGAAGTCACACCGCAAAAACATGGTTGGAGTCCGTCTAAGAATGCTATGTGCACATTTCCTAGTTATTCAATATTTCTGACTCACTTGCTCAAAGACTTTCAATGCACGTCAAGCCCCTGTCATGACCATGAACAAAGGAATAAATTAAAAGTTTAACATCGGCAGCACCCGTGATTTAGTTAACAATTATTGATTGTTCAATGTTCTTCTAATGTGAGAGATTCATTGGGAGATAAGAAAGAGAATGAGAGATTATTCTCTTTATATCAATATAAATTGCACTTGTTAAAACAATGGTGCTAGATCAATATATCATTAACAAAATCAATAATGTTAGCTTGATGCAAAAGACACAGGAGAAGCCTCTCTCTCTGCAGACACTGTGATTGTAGTAAAAACACACCGAAATGCTGGAAGAACTCAGCCAGTCTTTCTCTCTCTCTCTCCCCCTCTCTCTTTCTCTCTCTCTCTGAGATCAGTTTGAGCCGAAGTATTACTCTCTACATCCGAGAGACTGGGCTCAGACTGGGAGATTACATTGTTGAGCATCTCAGCTCTGTCCTCCGCCATCCTGTGGATCTCCCAGTGGCCTCCCATTTCAATTCCCTGTCTTATTCCCTTGCTGACGTGTGTGTCCATAGGCTCATGCACTGCCAGACTGAGACCACCCGCAAATTGGAGGAACCACACTTCAGCTTTTGCTTGGGCATGCCCCCTAACTGGATAGCATTAACATCAACTTCATCGGCTTTCATTAAACCCCACCCTGCCATTCTTCCATCTCTTCTTTTCCTTCGGATACACAAGTGAAGTGTTGCTTCACATTTTGATTGTTTTGCTATTATATTAAAAAAATGTGAAACTTGGTTGCAGCAATTCTGAAAAAAATGTATGACTAAATAATTCTACATCCAATAAAGGTCATCCTTCCCAAAGGGCATGCTGAAACTAGCTACAACCTCACACTTTACTTAACACAGAACATATTATGCATGCTTGAGAGAATAGATCAGAAACACCACAATTACCAATAAAACTATTAATTACACTGGACAACAAACTTTTTTCATATGGTTTGCTTCCTGAAAAAAATTGGGGATTATGGTAGACAACTTCAAGATAAAAACAAAGATAATTTCAGATTTGTGGTATCATGTAGGAAGTTAGAGAAACATTAAATTAACTTTTATTGAATTTAGCCTGTTTAATCGCATAACGACGCTGATACGTTGCATTAGTTCAACTGACCAAAAAATGTTCTGCTGCTGATTTTCATTTGTACTCAGCATCTGATGCCTCTCATGACAGTGTCCAACAATAGTCGGCCATCGTTGATGGATTCCAGTTGCCCTGATACCGCTTTTCCATGGTCGCAATGTCCTGGTGAAACCTTTCACCGTGTTTGTCTCTCACTGCACCAAGATCAGCAGGGAAGACGTCCAAGAGCGAATGCAGAAAATGTATTTTCAATGACATATTGCACGTCAAGGTTTTGTCTGCTTGAAGTGGACTTAGAATATGACAGGAAATCACAAAAACAGGCTATATCCAAGGAACAGTACATGGTAGGAAAATTTTAAGGCAATTTCGTGATCAGCAGCCTAAAATCAATAAAATACACCCAAAAGGGTTCAGAAAGAAAAATCTTTGTTGTCCAGTGTAACATGCTAAAAAATAATTAAGTTTTAAAATCCACAAATTTGAAAACAGTAAATATGCAAAATGCAATTTGTCTTGATGTGGCCGGTGCAAATTCCAGATGTGGGGAAGAATCAGAAAATAATATACGTGACAATAAGCTTTTTTGTGTGTAATCTAGCCAGTCAACTCAGACTGAGTACAGCAGTAAAAACACAGTAGAGATTAACATAGATCATTTAGAACAGGGCAAAGACAACATTATTTTACTGGTCATAGGACTGGACCAGGAACTCCATGATGCAGTTTCTAATTCAAGAGGGCTGTGCATGCTTGGTCATTGATTATATTCTGGTAAATCTCCTCTGCACCCTTTCCAGTGCTTCCATGTCTTTCCTATAATGAGATGACCAGAACTGGACAAATACTCCAAGTGTGGTCTAACCAGAGTTTTGTAGAGCTGCATCATTACCTCACGGCTCTTAAACTCAATCCCTCGACTTATGAAACCTAACACTCATAAGCTTTCTTAACTACCCTGTCTACCTGTGAGGCAACTTTCAGGGAACTGTGGACATGGAGCCCCCAATCCCTTTGCTCTTCCACACTACCAAGAATCCTTTGTACTCTGCCTTGGAGATTGTCCTTTTGAAATGTACACTTCACACTTCTCGGGATTGAACTCCATTTGCCACTTCTCAGCCCAGCTCTGCACCTAATCAATGTCCCTCTGCAATCTTCTATAATCCTCTACACCAGGGGTGTCAAACTCAAATTCACGGAGGGCCAAAATTAAAAACTTGGACTAAGTCGAGGGCCGAACTAAATATTTATTGAAAATTTTCAACAACATCTGCATGTTTTCTCTTCTTTCAACATGTGTAATGTTAAACTTTTTCTTATTAAAATAGATGTTTAATAATAGTTTTGGATAAACTCTTTCCAGAAGCATTAACAAATGAGAAATAAAATATTCAATAAATAATATTTCTCTATAGAGGATTTGTCAAATGTTGCTAGTGTGCTGTCGAATAGTAAAATCTGAGGGCTATTGAGAATGTGGGAGAATAACATGATTCCTGAAACAATCAAATAGGTGACTGATTGTGGGCATGAACTCTAGCAGGGTTATTTGCCATGCCCTTTTTCCATTGGTACAGATATCCTTTGATTTACACACTTTTCAAGTTTTATGCCTAATGAGCTTGTATCCAGGTGCAGGACCATTTTTAACCAGGGATATATTTATCACTGTGACATGAAACTATTGGAAGATCATTTTATCCTGAGATTAAAGTTCATAATCCTTACTCAGGCCTGTGTGTGGGAGGGCGGGGTTTGCGGGCGATCGGGTTGGACAGCGACAGTGCGGGGGCATCGGCTCTTGCTGCAGGGCGGCATCTCAGCGGATCAGCAGCCCCGTCACCGTGAGTCGCAGATCGGCCTGCGGCAGGGAGGGGGAGTGGGCAACGGTCCTGGCGAGGTCAGACCCGAGGCCTCCGGTTCCGGGCGCTGGGAAGCGGCCTTGGCTTCCCCGACACCGGCCAGGCCCCAAAACCAGAGTCCACGGTGAGACCCTGCAACGTAAACAGAGGAGGTGGGGGCGATTAGCAGGCTGACGCCAATGCATTCTGGGATTTGTTGTATTACTGTGCATGCGCTATACTGGCGCGGCGGCCAGCAGGCCACCTCTAATACATTTTTGAAATGATCTTGCGGGCCAAATATAATTATATCACGGGCCAAATTTGGCCCGTGGGCCAGAGTTTGACATGTGTGCCCTATGCCATCGGAACTCTGTAATTAGTAAGGGATTGCTTAAGGTGGGATGTGAGTGGGAAGGAAAGGGTGAGAATCGCTGCTCTAGACCCAACTGTTACTGAAATATTTTGCTTGAGAAAAATTGTCATTGGCCCATTTCCTTTAGCGTTCTGAAACCGTGCACATGACGAGTCAATGAGGGATGATTAAAGCAGTGGTCTTCAAACTTTTTCTTCCCACCCACAAACCACCTTAAGCAATCCCTTACTAATCACAGAGCACCAATGGCACAGGGACGCGAGTGGAAAGAAAAAGGTTGAGAACTGTTGTATTGTGGTAACTCCACATCTGATTAGGTTAATTGTTAGGCAAGTGGTCAGAGAAGGACCCCCCCACCCCAAGAAAGGCTTAAATCACAGGAACAAAATAAGCTTCCGTCTCACTGCTCCCAATCTTACACACAGTCCTGATGTGGAATGTGGGGTCGCAGCTCCACGTTCACCCGAGTTCAGGTGCTGTCTGTGTGGAGTTTGTATGCTCTCCCCTTGTCTTGGACCAACAGGTCGGTCGCCTGATGAAGGCACCCGAACCCCCCGTTGAAACGCCGGCGTCCGGGGCGGTGGAGGAATTGGCTGAGAAGAGCGCGTTACTCCCAACCCCCTCCCATGGTTGGAGAGGGATTAAACTGTGATCTCACGGTGCCGGGCTCGTCTCCAACAAAAGGAGCGGGAGGCAGGGTCCGCCGCGCACGGAGTGAGGGGGAAGGCATCACCAACGAGATGTTCGGTCCGGCGTCGCTGCTGAAGCGCAGACCCAGCGAGGATGGTTCCCAACTCCAGCAGCGTCTGTGTGTCCGGGAGCCGGGCGGGCTGAGTGCGGCGCTCCGATCCCCGGGATTCAGGACTCTGAGATCCCTCCACACCTCCGGCGTCTTCATTTTCACCTTCAGTGTGCATGCGCTATACTGGCGCGGCGGCCAGCGGGCCAATTCTAATATATATTTAATATGATCTTGCGGGCCAAATATAATTATATCGCGGGCCAAATTTGGCCCGCGGGCCAGAGTTTGACATGTGTGCTCTACACTATCCACAATCTTTGTGTCATCTGCAAACTTGCCGACTCACCCTTCTACCCACTCATTCATCATTAATAAAAATGACATAAAGCAGATGTTCCAGAACCGATCCTTGAAGGACTCCACTAGACTCAACCCTCTAATCCAAATGTACACCTTCCACCACAACTCTCTGCTTTCTACAGGAAAGCCAATTCTGAATCTACATGGCCAAGCTTCCCTGGATCCCATGCCTTCTGACTTTCTGAATAAGCTTAACCTGTGGAACCTTGTCAAATGCCTTACTAAAATCCATGTAGACCACATTCACCACACTACCCTCATCAGAAAGTTTTGCCACCTCCTCAAAGAACACTATCAGGGTTGTGAGACATGATCTGTCCTTCACAAAGCCATGCTGACTGACCCTGATCATATGATTCTCTAAATCTCCATAGAGCCTAGCTCTAAGAATCCTTTCCAACAGTGTGCCCACCACACTGATCTATAATTACCTGGACTTTTCCTGAACAAGGGGACAACATTTGCTACCCTCCAATACTCCAGTACCATTCCAGTGGATAATGAGGAAATAAAGATCCTAGCTAGAGGCTCAGCCATCTCCTGCCTTGAAGAAAAGAGAGGTTTATGAGATAGGAATGGTTTAGTTTATTTTGGCAGGAATATATAAGTTGACCCAATGATGTGGGTAAAGGGCCTGTACTGTGCTGTAATATTCTGTGTAAGAAGGGACTAAACCACTGTTTCGCATATAAGAGCATTATTCGTCATCACCATTGATCTCCCCAGGATTGCACTAACCCATTTGAGTCGTATTCCAATTGCATCCATGTAGATTGGTGGCGAGTTCTTTTAATGCTGCACATGGTTATTATCACAGCTTCACCAAGTGTTCAGTGCAGTTGAGAGATGAGCTGGTGCCATCTTGTTAGCAGGGGTGGGGGAGGGGCTGTTACAAGCTGCATTCAGCCACAGCAAAACACCATATGGCTTGGAACAACTAACTGCAATTAACCTGCCAAGCTGTGGCATTTTGTAAAAACAGCCCTCTTTTATCATCAAATAGCGACACGATTTTGGTGTGGCGCCATCCTCTTTGAGCTGAAACAGAACAGAATCGGCGCTGATAAATTTAGCATGATTCAAATATTTCCCAAATCCCCAGGATCAATTCAGGCAGAAATGCTGAGACTTTTCCGACCCTGACGTGGCATGTGACATTATGGGATGCTGCCTCTGTCATTAATCCTTCACCCTCAAGGTTAACGCTTGCACAGATCAAATATTTGGTCTAAATGAACGATGAAACACACTGACTCGTGGAATAATGGTGGAAACTCAGCAGCAATTTAGAGCACAGTAAGGCCTCGCTAAAAAATAAATGAGGGCTCAGTTTTAACTTTTAAAGAATAAATATTTGCCAAAAAAGTCTAATTATAAGAAAAGGACAAAGTAAAATTGCAAGGGGATGGTTGAGCTGATCCCTCTATGAGATCGTGAAAGGCACTCAATAAATACAAGGCTCCATTTCTTTAAAATGTTATAGTTGCATTGGAAGGCTTTAACGAGAGAGCAGGACTTGTTAACTAGCCAAGTATGGAGCATTCTCGTACCAGTGTGTCCCTGCCAAAGTCTGCTAGCCTGCTGTGTTCACAAGTACTGAAGCCCTGTAGGTGGTACTTTGAAAAGCAGGCAGCTTTCTAAGTAGACCCAATGATCTTTCTCCTCAGTTACAGTGTAAGTTAAACATAATTCCGCTTCATTTGCTCTTAGCTCACAATTTTATTTTGTAGTCTTTCTGCATTATTAATTTTGTGTTGACAGACATCTGTTTTTCTCAACTTACTTGCACCAAGTGATGGATCAATATGTATCTTGGTACCGATCTTTTGTGCAAGATGCATTACAGAGAAAAATAAAACCACTGGTATCCGGAATTCAAGCAACCGGTGGCCTCAAGCAACCAGTTAAAAAAAAAATCAAGGAAAATAAATAAAAATTTAAAAAACAATAAAGTCCAAAAATCCAAATGTCATAAATCTGGACCACCTGAGAAACCGGACTTTTCGAATACCCTCTTTTTAAATTTAGCAGGCTTTTTGTGTGTGTGCATGAGGGTCACAGATGAACAGCGGCAATAAGCAAGCACTATTTTCTTTAAAACTGCTCTTTTTGATCAATGAAACACACTGAATTTGTTAATGAATAAACTATCAAAATGTACCTGTTCCTCTCTTCTTTATTCCTCCTTAAATTTCAATTTTAAAAGTACTGCCCGAGAATCAGGAAAATGCAAAAATCCCGACGGACCCCAATCTCCAAGCAGTCCAGATTTTCAGACTTCAATTGTAAATAAGAATAAAATAATGGGTAAAAAATGTGGAAGTTTAAAATTGTCATGCTTGCTGTTGGTTCACCAATACACCACTCATGCACCAGGCGACACCTGCAACCAGTTTCCACCTTGTGACCAACATAAGCCAACAGAGATTCTGTTTTGCAGGACATTATTTTGAACAAATTTTCCCCCTCACTGTTACCATGACAAAAGAAAAATAATCAGGCAAGTGTAAACGTGTACTGCTTACTGTTAGGCAGAAGAAGGAGATATGGAAGAGAGTTTGAAAAAATGTGAAAGTTGTGCTTATGGAGGAATTAACATTGACTCATCAACTGTCTACGAAATTAAGGGCCAGTTTCAGACATTTAGACATACTGCACGGTAACAAGCCAGTTTGGCCCATGAGTCCATGCTGCCTGATTACACCCAATTGACTTACTATCCCCATATGTTATGGAGGTTGGGAGGAAACCAGAGCCCCCGGGGAAAACCCACGCAGACACGGGGAGAACATACAAACTCCTTACAGACAGCATGGGATTCGAACACCATTCCTGATCTTTGGCGCTGCAAACGCATTGCGTTAACCGCTCTCCCAACTGTGCCACCTTTATATGAAGTCCGCCACCAATAAAAGTGTTGAGCGATGTCACATTCTTCATACCTCCAAGATTATTCAACGAGGCTCATTTTGAATGATTTAGTTTGAATTAATTAGGATTGTAAGAGTAAGTCTCAAGCAACTGGAAAATACTCTTAGCTGGCATTTACCCATCCCCATAGGTACGGGATACCATAGGCTTAATTTTATCTGGGGCTAAAAAGGTTGATATATTACAAAAGCACTCTCTAGAATGTTAATGACAACTAACATGCATTGCACCTTCAGAGTCACAGAGCTATATGCATAGAAACAAGCCTTTCCGCCCAACATATCTATGCTAACCAAGTTGCCCATCTTTTAATATACATTGCGTGGCTACTTAGTTCAAACCAGCCTGCTTTGTTCAAACGTGTTGACGTCCATGATGGAAACAAACCTCATTCAGCATGTATGACCTTCTCTCACCATTCTGCTTAAATTTTAAAGACATTATTGCAGGGATGGCCAAACTCACCACATGCAGCTCTTTGACATATAAAATGTGGCTTGCGGAAATATGTTGGCTGAGACAGGAATCGTATATGTCAAAAAGCCGCATGTGACTGTGGACTCTCGCCTTGGCTGCCTGCCCATCCAAGCTCCCAAAGCCCCAGCTGCCCTCCCATCTGAGCTCCCAACACCCCGACCATGACTCTCACCTAGGGCCTGGCAGCTCACCCATCCGAGTTCGCGATGTCGCGACCCACAGGCTTACCACTCAGCCCCGACCACCCTGAATGATGCAGGTACTTACCGTGGTAAAAGTAATAAGTGATGTGTGTCATCGTTGACCCTTAATTTTTACCCTAAAAATTGTTCCACAAAATTCAACTATTACATGAGTGTGTGTATATTTTGATTATTGAAACTAATACAAATGAGCAGTTTCAAAACTCCGTGCAGTACATGAATAAATATTATGTACATGTATTTCTTGGAACCACAGAAAACTACTGCACAGAAAACAGGTCATTTGGCCTTTCTAGTCTGTGCCAAAACGTGATATTTATATAAAATTTTATTTACAAAATGTGCATGTCAGATTAAAAATGTGTCAGTAAGTTTGGCCACTCCTGCCTTATTGGAACACTGTGAATATCCTTCAGTGTCTATGTATGCCAATATCATAAGCCAGGTTTTGGAAGCGGTCCACAGTATCGCACAGACATTCTTTTCCACAGAGTTAATACAGGTATACACTTCCCTGAAAGTGATGACACAGGTAGACAGGGTGGTAAAGAAAAAACACCCACAAACATCTGGATCTAGGACTCAGAACTCACTCTGCAAATGAACCCCTGAATTGCTGTCGAACAGACCGCCATCAGCGAAGGTGCGTAGCAAGATCTCCTTCATGACTACACTTATCACTGGCGCATCTCCTGGACATGTACTCGGTTCCCGACTATACTTTGTCTATATATGTGACTGTGCAGCCGAACTCTGTCCCAACTCCATCTTTAGCTGACAACAACACAATAATTGGCCAAATATGAAATAATGATGAGATGGAATACAGGAAGGATAATGAGTCAGGTCATCCTCTCTTTGAGTGTCAGCAAGAAGAGCAGATCGTAGACTTTGGGGTGGGGGTGGGATTAGTGGTTTAGGGAATAATCTGTAATTAAGGATTTTAGCATCTTGGAGACAGTGTAGATTGTCTGGAATGGGACTCCAAACTCAGGTTCCAGAAATAAACACAGAAAGTGTGGGAAATACTCTACAAAATGAGCAGCATGAATGGGGAGAGAAACAGAGTAAATTGCTGACCTTTCTTGGGGCGTATCACAGCCAGCACCACCAGACCGAGAAACAGTTTCTTCCCACAAGCAGTGAAAATGCTGCACAACTAAATGAACTGCTCACATTAACTGTGGTGGATTATGTTATATTTTATATTGTATATAGATATGTTTTAAAGGAGATAAATTGTGGGTTTTTTTTATAGTGTACGTCACAAACAAACCCAAACACTTCAAAACAGATCTCAATTAAAATGCAAGAGCTTGGCTCCCTTTGTAAAGACAATGGAAGCTGCTTTGCTGAAGGTCTTCACAAGTAGGTGTTAATTGGATATGCTGTGAGGTAATGGATTATTGTTTTGGAAAGCAACAGATGAACAGACGCAGTAGTTTGGGTCTGGTGCCGTAGTCAGTCTGAGTGCAGTTTGCTATTCTAAGAGGGCCATGTGGTTTTCTCTGAGAGAGAGAGAGAGTGAAAACTCAGTTCTACAGTTCTGCGGCAGTAGCTGTGAATGGAACATGACAAGCTAACAAGCTTGCGGAAAAACCCCTATCTGAAGGCAGGTTGTGAGTTCTTAGTTCAGCCTGTTCAAAGCCCTTGTGTCCCCTCCTCTACTACTCCTTCTGGCAGCTCGTTCCACATACCCACCACCAGGTCCCCTTTAAACTTCCCCCTCAGGTCCCCTTTAAACCTTCCCCCTCTAAATCCACCCAGGTTTAGTCTTTGTTACCTGAGGTAAAAAGATTCTCCATCAGTGCAGTATAATTTAAATGGCTTTCAGTTTTAAAATGGACATTTATTAGAATTCCTCCTTGATTTGAATTCATCCTTCTCCCAGTGCCCTGTGGAACATGAGACGGAAAATAGCTCTGCTTCTCACCAATACTAAAGAGGAACATTTTCTTCTCCATGTGTGCTCAGGTCACAGTTATTGATGGGTCCTGACAATCGGAACGCCATGGGTCTGTGCGAATTTTAAATGTTCCAGTGGAGTGGCTTAGGACGTTTCCCATTTTCCTTAGTCACCACTTCAAGCATTTGTCAAAAGTACTCTTTCTATGTTAACGATACTCGCAGAAACACTAGGTGCCACATCGTGCATCAATCCAAAGCACAATCCAGTTAGGTCTCGTAAATGCGGCACAAGTAGAACAACATAAAAATAAAAGTGAGACACAGGTTGGGACACAGATCAAGAGGTTCTGATAAAAATGTAAGTCATGAAAGCTGAGCTGAAATGTTTTACCACATCATGTAAACCTTCCAGTATGTGTAAGTATATTCAAATGTCAACCACTGATTCCTTTCTGGTAGATAATCCATCAAGTTTTGATGGAAAAGATTGGAAAAGAAAACCAGGAATCTGTGTCAAATCAATGTCATGATCACAGGAACAAAGATGGTCTATTTGATCACTAATTCAAACATGTTTTCAGTGCATAAATACGATAGGTGGCCAAGGTCACCACAATGGGAGGGTAAGACTACTGACCATCTTGTACCCATCTCCATTAATCCCATTTATCAGCACTGAAAGGTTCAGCCTGTTTACATCAATCCAATGGAGAAGGAACCAGACTTCTTTAACCAGAACATCATGAGATGAGCTCTTGAGTCAAATTGAATTTTATTGTTCAAGCCAAGTAATACGATGGGCACAAAAGCATGAACTCATCTAAAGCTACAATGCAGAAGAAGGTCATTCAGTCTATCGGACACTGATGGTAAGGGTGAGATAAATGGTGGTAAGAGGTTGACTGAGAAGATGTTGTCACCTACCTCCTTGCTTATTTTATCTCAAGTGAGGCCTGGGTGTGCCTTCTTTTTTGTGGATCCAAATTTGCACCAGATCATGG
Organism: Narcine bancroftii; assembly: GCF_036971445.1. Lineage (NCBI taxonomy): Eukaryota > Metazoa > Chordata > Chondrichthyes > Torpediniformes > Narcinidae > Narcine > Narcine bancroftii. Next base: position 77,195,208 of record NC_091474.1, read on the forward strand.
CACACAAGACCAAGCTTCTCAGAGAATCTCTGTTCAAGTGACAAAAAAAACTCACTCAATGTACATAAAGAGTTCAGCTAGAAAGTCTGCAGGTGCTGTGATTGTAGTTCAATACATAAAAGTGCTAGAGAAATTCAGAAAGTCACAGAGAGCTCCTTATGTGGGCCAGATCCCTCAAAACCTTCCCTGCCCTACCGTATTTTTAGATTTGTAATTGCCCTCTCTTCTGCTACTTCGTCTGGCAGCTTGTTTCACATGGGTCCCTCTTAAACCTTTTCCCTTCCCAACCCACCCAGATTTAGATTCCCACACCTAAAGTGAAAAGATCCTCCATCAGTGCAGTAACATTTAAATGCCTTTCATCTTTAGAATGGACATTTATGAGAATTCCTCCTTGGTTTGAATTCCTCCTTCTCCCAGGAATGTCTTGGCAAAATACATTAATGCCATTTAGGGTATGAGCCCTTCATCAAGGTATAAGCCAAACCTAGTCAGGTGCCTGAATATCGTGATGGAAGGAGGGGCAGGAGCAGGAGCCCAGATCCACAGTGGACATAGGTGGATCTGGGTGGGAGGGAAGAAGATGGGATTGATGGGGGGAGGAGAAAATGCTCTGAATAGAGAGGGAAGGGGGTTGGGAGCTGGAGGAAAGGAAACAGCGGGATGGAGAAAAAGAGTGGGAGACAGGAGAGGGGCCTAATAGAAACCGGAGAGGTCACTGTTAATGCCATCCAGTTGGAGAGTGTCCAGAGGGAATATTAAATGTTAATCCTCCAATTTATGGGTGGCCTCGGTTTGGCAGAGCATGAGGCCATGAACAAACGTGTTGGTGTGGGAGTGGAGCACGGAATTGAAATGGATGGCGAATCAATGCAAAAACCTATTGGGGTGAACGGCCTGTTTATATGTTGTAGCTTGAATACAGACAATTTCCCTCCAAGTTCCTTCAATTCGGCCCTGTTACCACATTGCACCACTGATTCGGGGTTTTTGCCAGCTGTCCATCAGGGACCATAGCAGCTGAGCAGGGAAACGCCTGTGAAAATTCAGGACGTGGCTTGTATTGCTCTCCCTCAGCTCACAGTTATTAAGTGAAGATTGATCACTGCAGCAAGCTTTTTAAATAGCTGCAGGCAGTTCCCTTTGGTTTTAATCCATAGGAAACAGCTTTCTCCACTTTGCCCACAGATTGTGCAGCTGGATCGAGCTGGTTTACTTGAACTCTTGTCTCTTGTCTTGAACAGAAATCTGTTCTCAAATGCTTGAGTAAAATGTGCATGTACAGCACACATTATGTACTTTGCTTCTGAAATTCAGTTCCTTGATTCCAATCAAACTGAATTTCAGAAGTGAAGTCAAATATGCAGCTATTAAGCCAAATAGCACTTACAGGAAAACCCCTGCTATCCATCATCTATGGGGATTGGTAGATGCTGGATATGTGTATTTTCTGGTTGCTTGAGACTTACTCTTAACTAATACATCTGGATTAAGAATAAACAGTTTAAAAGACAAAAATACAATATTGTACTTAAACTGAATAAATTTCACTTGCAATAAATATATAAACCTTAAAGCAATTTACTTTATTTTTTAGTCACGTTCTTTGAAAACATTTAACCGCTGCTGCATCTGCAGGTTTCTCACCCTCCACACAGCTGTCCGAAAGACGAACAATAACATTATAGATAGTAAACCCCCTTCCTCCCCCAAGTTTACAGATAAAGCTTCTGGCCAGTGCAACTCTTACTAAGCAGGGATAAGTAGATATTTTAAGAGAGTCACTCCAACGGCGAGTGGCATCAACTAGCTCTTGATCCTGGGTGACATCATTGCTATTTCACACAACTTTATTTAAACAGCTGCTACAAACAAAGCACGACCAAAGCCCTCCCTCCACTGGCTGAATATCTGTCCCATCTTCACCAAAGGTTTATGTGTTACTTCAGAGAACATTTACAATTTTAAGCTTAACATGGTTTTTCTTATTTGTTTTCATTTTAAAAATTTATTTTCCTTGATTTTTTTTGCCAGTTGCTTGAGGGTTCCAGTTGCTTGAATTCCAGATATCAGGGGTCTTACTGTTTATACATTTGAAAAATGAACCAAGAACAAATTTCTACTTCCCACACGAGGTAATAAAGTCATTTCTACTTTTAATAGATCCCTTTGGCCTGTGTGGTTGGCTACCTGTGTGTATCCTGCAATGAACTGCACAGAATTGATGATCTTACTGCAGTGGGGGCATACGTATGGTGTGTGCGGTAGCTGATGTTTAAAATAGAATTCACACAGAAACATCTTCCACTTCTCAATCTCACAGTGGTAGGAAGGATCCTTGACCCCAATGAGAAGACACAACATCACAGGTCACGTGTTTGACCTTCTGTCTGCAAGGGCCTGTAACCACAGATGTAGATGTAAGAAACTAGAGAAAGAGTCAGGGACTCGAGGAGGAACATAGATCTGAGGGGGAAAGTGTGTTCATGCAGGGAGTGGTGGGTATCAGGAACAGCTGCTGGAGGAGGTGGGTGCAATCACTGTGTTTTGAACAGGTGCATTGGATCCGAAAGTAGAGGGCTATGAGCAGGAAAATGGGATTAATTTAAATAGGCATCTTGGCCAACGTGGACAAGTTGGGCTGTAGAGACTGCCATGCAAAAGCAAAGTTGTCTGGATCACTGGACAGCAATAAATCTGTGAGGAAATAGAGGACTTCTGTTCTGCAAGGATAATTTTAATCTGGATATTGCAGGAAGGATTTTTAAAACTGACCCACTAAATAATGGTACATAAATAGACTCAACGCCTAAAATATAATCAGATGGGCTTTTCCAACTGGCGCATTTTAGTGATAGTTTTCGATATAAATTTCTCAGTAAAATCGTGCCAGTTAAAAATCTCAAAACAGGAAGAATTATTGAGACAAAAGATTTATAGACCCTGATATTTTTTAAAGAAATGCTCCACCGATGAAGCAAAATTTTATCTGGTTTGACATGTTAAATGCTGAGAATATTCAAGCTCCACTTACTGCACAAATCCTCAGATTTAAAAAAAAACGAACAACAGCTTTTAATGCAAACCGTGGAAATGTAGAGGATCTGTTAAGGTTGTCATAAATAAAACATGGGCGTTTAGAAATAGGATTTCTGCCTTGAGTGAGGAGTACTAAACCTGAGCTCGGCAGTTAACCTCCAGCTATCTTTGTCAGCGCGGGTCGGACATGATATTCCACCGCAGATCTTGAGAGGATGCCTGCATGCATTTCAAGATTGCCACGTTGGCTTTAAATTAAACACAGAATGTGGGAGCAGGAATAGACCATTTGGCCCTTTGACAAGGCTCCACCATTCAATATCAGCCTGGCCTCAGATTCTCCTCCTCGAATCCATATCCCTTCTCATTTGCTTCTTGGTGTTTCTGGTGACACCATACGTGTCTTCTTTTTAATGTTCGAACAAAGATATATTTAATTGCTCTGCATCCGTAATCCCCTTTATACTTTTTCCTGCTTTCATTCTTTTCATAATAATTTTATTGATTTTATACACATAAACTGGCAGATTTACATCATGCACAATAAAAATGATAAGTTACATAGCTCCACAAGCTATGAAGGCAGATAGACCACATCCGTCATATATAACACATAAACACATCTAATAATTTTAAAACATACAGACGTGTCTCCAAACCCCATCCCCTTCCCATCGTTGTATGGTTAAAAGGAAGAAAAAAAGAAGAATATATTTCTTTACTGAAGTTAAACAGCAAAGTGCTGAATTTATGGATTTCTAGAGATTGTGGAAAAGTTTCAAGAATGGTCCCCACAACATCTGAAACTTTATATTTGAGTTACTAATTGAGTAACGAATCTTTTCTAGACTTAACCAGGACATAATGTCCCTTAGTCACTGAGCATGGGTTGGCGAGGCAGTATCCTTCCATCTAAGCAATATTACATGCCTGGCTAAGAGAGAGGCAAAAGAAAGAGCTCGACATTCAGTTAAAAGAACCTCATCCTCTCCAGTTGTGCCAAAAAGACCAACGAAAGGATTAGGCTCCAAATTTAAATTAAGGATTAAGGATGAAGTCTGAAACACAAGTCTGCAATAACTTTCGAGTCTAGGACATGTCCAAAACATGTGGATTAGAGAAGCCACTCCCCTCTTACATTTATCACAGCAAGGGTCTACATCTGAATAAATACAATATAATTTAACTTTAGACATTTGAGCCCTATGTACAATTTAAAAATGTAACAAACAATGATGTGCCCATAAAGATATGGTATTAACCAGGCATTTTTAATTTTAACTAAGGGAGCATGACTTAAACCTACCAACATCATAAATAATGAATATTAGACCTTTGCAAGAAAGATTATAAACTAAAAAAACATAACAATAATGTTTTCATCAGGAAATTAGGAATCTGAGATTGAAGAAAATGTCTGATTTGCAAGTATCTGAAAAAAGTGAGCATTTGGTAAATTGAACACTTCAGAAAGCTGTTCAAACAATGCGAAACTGTTAGCAATAAAAAGATCTTTGAAATGTTCAATACTCAATTTGTGCAATCATGAAAAGCAAAATCATGTAAAGAAGGTTGAAAAAGATGATTGGATAGAATAAGACTTGAAATAGAAAAAACTATGAAATCCAAAATGTTTTCTGAACTGCACCCAAACTCTCACAGTCTGCCTGAGAACTGGATTATCAACTGATTAATTTAAAGAAAAAGGAGGTGAGAATCTGAGAAGTGTTGAGATGATAAAGTTTTTAGCAGAATTCAACTCCATTGTTTCCCATACTGAACGGTCTGTTCCAGTGGATCTCAACCTTTTTTTTCCCACTCACATACCACTTTAAGTAATCCTTATGTCATTGGTTTTCTGTGATTAGTAAAGGATTGCTTCAGGTGGTATGTGAATGGGAAGGGAAGGTTGAGAATCACTGCTCTAGACCCAAATGTTACTGAAACATTTTGCTGGAGAAAAATTGTCATTGGCCCATTTCCTTTGGAGTTCTGAAACCGTGCACATAATGAGTCAATTAGGTACAATTAAAACAGTGGTTTCCAAACTTTTTCTTTCCATCCACATACAACCTTAAGCAATCCCTTACTAATCACATGGCATAGGGATTACTTAAAGTGGTATGTGACTGGAAAGAAAAAAGTTGAGAACCACTGCTTTAATTACTACTTCATTTTCAAAAGTTATTGATATAGGTTCAGAAATACTAATGACCACAATATTGTATCTAAAACACCAGAAAATTTGACAAAAGCAGCAACTATAAAAACACTAGCAACAACAGCACATGTTTGTAATGCGTGCAGATGAAACTATGCGATTCAAAGGTCATTGTAATTGGGTAATAATGACAGATCCAACCGGAGCACATTAGAGGGTTCAATAAGTAAATTAGCATCAAGTTTTAGCCTTGTAGGTATATTGATACATATAAGCTGGGCTTTCGAAAAATGTTTTTGTTGTTATAGCTATAGGGATATTTTTATAAAAATTAATAAATTTCTACTGGAACAGTGAACAAAAATTTTATACATAATGATTTTGGTGTCACCCCCTCTGATGGTGTCACCTGGTGCGGTCCGCACCCCCTGCACCCCACCTGGTGATGCCACTGCCTCTCATCTCGAACTGATGCCCTCTGGTTTTGGACTCCCCTACCCTGGGAAAAAGACTGTGACCATCCACCTCACTTCAGTCCCTCCCGATTTAAAATATTTCTAAATAAGATCATCCCTCAGCCTCCTGTGCTCTAGGGAACCAAAAAAAGGACCCAGTCTATCTGGACTCTCCTTCATAACTCAAGCCCTTCAGTACCAGCAACATCCTTGTGTGTGTTTTCTGCAGCTTAATGACATCCTTCCTTCAGCTAAACAACCACACCTGCACACGATACCCCAAGTCTGATCTCACCAGTCTTGTGCAGTTGTAATGTTTTTATACAGAAGATCATAAGGAAACTGCGCCATTCAATGAGATCATGGCTGATCTGATGATAGGATCATCTCCACCTACCTGCCTTTTCCCCACATCCCTTAAATCCCTTGCTATGTAGAAATCTATCCAACATTGTTTTTAATATATTTACTGAGGTCGCTTCCACTGCCAGCAAATTCCACAGATTCTCCACCCTCTGGGGAAAGTAGTTTCTCCTCATCTCCGTCCAAAATCTACTACCCTGCATCTTGAGGCTATGTTGCCTACCAATGTAAACAACTTACCTACCTCTATATTATATATACCTTTCTTAATTTTATACATTTCTGTAAGATCCCCTCTCATTCTAAATTCCAGCGAGTACAGTCTTTTGCTGAGTCATAAACTGCGACTTTATTGGTGACTGAAGCATCAGTACTCTCTCTTTCACTTTATTTGTCTGAAGGGGGTCACTTTTCCTTTTTGTAACTGTTGCCTGCTCCTGCTAACATTCCTGAAATGTTAGCTGATGTTTATGCAGCGTGTGCTTGGAATCCACAACACACTGCTTTGCAGATGTGGTGGGGCCTCCAAGTGGACCTCCTCCACTTTCCCAACAGCACTGAGGGATGGCCAATTAATGCAGGCATAATTAACCCCACAAAAACAAAAATTTAAAAATAATGTCAAGATTGGCGTCCAGATGTTTCAGAACCAGAAAATTATTGTCATGAACATGTCACGAAATTTGTTGTTTTGCGGCAGCTTCACAGTGCAAACATTTCTATAAACCACCTTACAAAATAAAAATCGTGCAAGAGAAAGTGAGGCAGTGTCTGTGGTTCATTGATCATGCAGGAATTTGGTGGATGCGGGGCAGAAGCTGTTCTTGTGCCGCTGAGTGCTCATCTTCAGGCTCTTGTATCTTTTTCCTGATGGGAGCAGAGTGAAGAGGGCATGGTCTGTGTGTTGGGGGTCCTTGAGGATACAGGCTGCTTTCTTAAGACTCTGCCTTTTATAGATGTCCTCGATGGAGTGTAGTCTGGTGTTTGTGATGTTGCAGGTGAGTTAACAACCCTCTGGAATTTATTCTTGCCCTGAACATTGGCACCTCCATCCCAGGCAATGATGCAACCAACCTGAATGCTCTCTGTGGTTGAAGTTTTTGAGTAACATTCCAAATCTCCTCAAACTCCTCACAAAGTAAAGCCGCTGGTGAGCTTCCTTCATGATTGCATCGACATGGAGGCTTCAGGACAGATCCTCAGAGATGATGATACCCAGGACTTTGAAGTTCGTGACCCTCTCCACTGCTGACCTCTCAATGAGGATTGGGTTGTGTTCTCCTGGTCATGTTCTCCTGGTTTCCTCCTGAAGTCCACAAACATCTCCTTGGTTTTGCTAACGTTGGGAGCAAGAATGTTGGTGTGACACCACTCAATTAGCTGATCTGTCTCCCTCCTGTAATCTTCCTCATTGCGGTCTGTGATTGTCCCGACAACCATGGTTTCATCGGCATATTTGAAGGTAACTTTGGAATTGTGCCTGGCCACACAGTTATGGGTGCATAGTGAGTAGAGCAGTGGGCTCAGCGCGCATCCTTGAGGCGTGCCTGTGTTGGTCGTCAGTGAGGAGGAGATGTTTCCAATTCGTGTTGACTGTGGTCTTCCGATGAGGAAATCAAGGATCCAGTTGCAGAGTCCCAGGGTTTGGAGTTAGTTGACCAGCACTGAGGGAATAATCATGTTGAAGGCTGATCTGTAGTTGATAAAGAGCAGCCATATGTACAAGTTGCTGTTGTCTAGGTGATCCAGAGCTGAGCAGAGAGCAGCGATATTGCATCTGCTGTAGAGCAATTGTGACGATAGGCAAATTGCAGTGGGTCCAGGCCTTTGGTTAGGTATGTGCTAATTCTGGCCATGACCAACCTCTTAAAGCATTTCATCACAAGAAATGTTAGTGATAGTCATTGAGGCAGCTCCCTCTGCTCTTCTTGGATATCAGGGTGATTGATGCCTTTTTGAAGCAGAAATGAACTGCTTTGAACTGTTTGATGCAAACAGATGCCCCCCAGACTCCAGGTCACCCACCCACATGAAGGAACCTTCCTTCTCGCTGCTTTCCATCAACTTACTCTACCTCAGCCTCTCTTAGGAATTCCCAGCACCTTCTGCATTATCTCACCCAATCACAGCAATGGGATTCAATGAGACTAGCTCAGATGGGCATCCTGGCTGGCATGGACACGAGGGGGTGAAGGGTCTTTTTCTCTGCTGTTACAGCAAGGCACCCATTCCTTGCAGGATATTGCACATTGTCATAAGCTGATGGGGACATCTCCATCCCACCGTACATCACTTGGAGTACTGGGCACAGTTTTGAGCACCTTATTTGCTGGGGTTGGAGAGGGTTCAGAGAAGATTTACTAGAGCGATACCAGGAATGAAAGGGATAGCGTATGAGGAATGATTGTCTGCTCTTGGACTGTACTTGTTGGGAGTACAGAAGGATGAGGGGGGACCTCATAGAAGCATTTCGAATGGTGAAAGGTCTGGTCAGAGAAGATGTGACAAGGGTGTTTCACATGGTAGGGGAGTCCAGGACAAGAGGGCACAATTTCAGGATAAAAGGGCGTCAATTTAAAACAGAGATGCGGAAAAATAGTAAGTGGGTCGTGAATCTGTGGGAATTATTGCCACAGGCAGCTGTAGAAGCGAGGTCATTGGGTATATTTAAGGCAGAGATTGACAGGTATTTGATTAGTCAGGGCATCAAGGGTTACAGGGAGAAGGGCTGGGAGAGGGGCTGAGTGGGAGGATGGATCAGCTCATGATTAGAATGGCAGAGCAGACTCGATGGGCTGTTTGGCCTATTTCTGCTCCTATATTTTGAGCTCATTTCCACTGTTAAATATGGTGCGGACATGGCTGAAAGCAGGAGGGTCATCGAGTTTTATGCCCACATTCAGTGTTTGCTCAGAGTGCATTCCAGGAGGAGAACGAGAAAACCTGAGTGTTTCTTCCATTACAGGGAGCTATGTGAAGGTCACACAAGGTTGCACTTCATTAAAATGCTTTCAAAAACCCAGCTGCACAAAATATGCAGAATTGCAATATGCAGGAGCACTTCTCCACAGCTGGGGGAATCAGAACATATCACTGTTTAATTTGCAGACACTGTGGCCTTTGTGACATCTTACTTACCTTTGCCAGGAACAGTTTGTTTCTCACTAATTAATTGAGAAGCAGTCGAACGTTTCTACTAATGGTGGCCATCTCATGCTGGTTCAATGGGAAATTGTTCAACTGACATAGCTTTCACCCAGGAGCCAAGGTCACTCTGACCTCAGTAGGTCAAGCTACAGTGCAGAAACAAGGAGAATGCAGACGCTGGAATCTGGAGCAGTAAACAGCCTGCTGGAGGAAGTCACTAGATTGAGCAACATCAGTGAGAGTAAGGTAAAGACAGAATTTTGGGCTGGATCCCTTCAAGACTGAGACCGCAGAAGGGAGACCCTGTGCGCTGGATGGAAAGGGTCTTCTCCAATTGGTTGAGCCCTATTTAAGCAACGCTCCCAGTAGAGAAAAGGGAGATCCCAGTTCCTCTGTACTGACTTCTGGTCCAACACAATGATGTAGTCAGACAAGACACACTCAACTGTTCTTCTGTAAAAGGTTGTCAAAATGGGGGTCTATAATCTTTCCCTCCTCAACCTCAGATTTTAGATTTAGATTTATTGTCAGAGTACATACATGACATCACATATAACATTGAGTTTCCTTTTTCCTGCCAACACAGCACAATTACCACTAATTGGTAGTGCAAAAAATAAACTGTACATAGTGAAAACATGTAAACAAAAAGAACTGTAAACAGAAAACAAATGTAAATGAACTGACTGTGCAATACAGAGAGAACAAAAGAAAATTAATAAAGTGCACAAGTGAGAGTCCTGAAATGAGTCTCTGAGTCTTGTGGCACCGTTACTGCTTTCTTGATGGCAGCAGCGAGAACAGAGCATGTGGTGGGGTGGTGTGGCCCTTTGATGATCGCTGCTGCCCTATAACATCAGTGTTCCCTGCAGATGTACTCAATAGAAGGGCTTTTCCTATCATGTCCTGGGCTGCGTCCACTACCTTTTGGAGGGCTTCACGCTCTGGGGCATTGGTATCCCCATACCAGACCATAATGAAGCCGGTCAGCACACTTTCCACCACACATCTGTTGAAATTTGCCAGGGTTTCTGATCTCATATCAAGCCTCCACAAACTCCTGAGGAAATAGAGCTGCTGATGTGGTTTCTTCACGATGCTATTGGTGTGTTGGGTCCAGGAAAGATCCTCTGAGATAGTGACTCCCAAAAGCTTAAATTTGCTCACTCTCTCCACCTCTGATTCCCCCAACGATTGCTGGATTATACATCTCTAGCTTTCCTTTTCCTGAAGTCAACAATCAGCTCCTTAGTTTTGGTGACACTGTGTGCAAGGTTGTTTTTGGTGCACGACTCAGCCAAGTTTTCAATCTCCATCCTGTACGCTGACTCATCCCCATCCTTTATCCAACCCGTGGTATCATCGGAAAATTTGTACATTTGTTATTGTACCGAGCCACATAGTAAAGTGAGTAGAGCAGGGGCTAAGAACACAGCCCTGTGGTGCTCCAGTACTGATGGATACTGAGGAGGAGAAGTTCTTACCAATTTTCACTGATTGTGGTCTGGAGGTGAGGAAATCAAGGATCCAATGACAAATGAGGTGTTAATTCCCGGATCTTGGAGTTTGCTGATAGTTGTGAGGGGATGATGGTGTTGAATGTCAAACTGTAGTCGATAAAGAGGAGGCAGGTGGCTCCCTGATGAATGAAGAGGTGTAGTGGGTCCACATTAGGTATATGCACATCAAGTCTGGCACCAGCTCTGGTAGGAGACAAAGTGGGGGGTGGGGGTAGTGACGGATGGCCATGGGGGATGGATGGCAAAGATTCCAGATAAAAGGTGAGGCACCTATAGTCCAGGGATGCAACTTGTCCTTTTTCCACTGGTTTAATAGCCACGCCGGCATCAGCTGATGGCGGGGATTTGAGTAGGGATCGAGGCCGTCAATCCCCAACGTGATTTGACACCACTGTGCTAATTGAATCGCTTTTCCACTGGACCCTTAACCAGTAAATTGACCGTAAATTCCTGGGACAAGGAACCAGTGGAAAAGGGGCCCTTGATGGCAGTTAGTTGTATTCCTGGAAGTTAACCATCTTCCTGCAAACTTCCTACTCCCATTTGTGGGTATTACTGCCTTCTCCCTTCAATCCCGAAGCAATCCCTCCTTATCTCACGTTACCATAATGTGGTGATATGTAATTACACTATTAGGTCACCAGGGGTCATCCCAGTGACCTTGTATATAAAGCAGTCCAGAGCTCCAGTCTCGCCTTCCAGGTTTGTCTTGCAGAGAGACAAGACCTCTTAGTGTACATATTAGTTTATTAAAGCTGTCCTATACTCGCACTGCTGTTGTGGTTATTCTCAGTACACAGATGATCTTTGATCAGACAAATAGCCATTTTGCAATGCCCAGTATTTTTTATAACTAAGACCTCTTGTTGTCATGGAAACAGCTGCAATAAACCAAATTCTCAGCAGCAGGAATGCTCTTTTGTGGTTGTCAAAGACTTCCTCAATTTCTGCACCTGCATGCAAAACAACTCCTATTCTTCACTGACAATGTAATGGTTGCAGGTGAATTAACTAAATAACAAAAACCTTGTAAACATTCATTCTCTTTGATCTTGGAGTCACACATCAAAGGAACAGAAGCTATTTTATGTCAAAATAGAATTGATCTGTGCTAATTTTATGGTGAAATTAAAATCACCACTTGATATGAATGTTTCAAACATTCTTCAGACATTCCCTTGTCTACTATTTTAACAGAGTTGTTAATGGATATGTTTAACCTGTAGCAGGAACTTTCTCTCCCCATCGATGCTGAGATCAACTGATGGACTAACCTGCCTACATAACCATCCACAAGGATAAATTAGTGTGTATAAATTTAGCACAACATTCGATTGTGGATGCTGTGGGCAAGAAACAAATGGTATATGTTGATTCTACTGTGTAATCACACACCATCTCCAACAAAGGTGGGGCAAGAAGGGATACGGGGAAAAGGCCAGAAATTGGAACAAGTGTAGCGTGGCTGAGTGTAGTTTACGGAACAGACTCGATGGGCCTAGTGGCCGCCTTCTGTTCCTTTGTCTTATGATCTTGTGAAGAAAGCCCTCAAAAGTGGCTGGGTTCAGTAGGGCCATACTCCCTCTGTTGGTTTTGGGTCACATCATTGTTAAAAATAGAGGTTTGGTTTAACACAGACCAGGCTGTGAACATTTGAATTCATAAATGTGCTGACCTTGAGAACATGATAAATAAATGCACTGCTTTATGGTTAACGATGTTAGGGGAAGCCACAGGTAGATATTGTGAGCCCATTTTGGGATTCTAGATGGCGTTGATCGAGTGGGTCATGCCTTAGACTCAGCCTACTCACATGACACCTCTGACTGTGCAGCTCTTGGTAAGACACCACCACCACCTACAAATTCGTTGACAGTTCCACAGTAGTGGGTTACATAAAAAGGGACTATGAGTGAGCATACAAGAGGGAGATTGAAAACTTGGCTGAATGGTGGACCAATAACAACCTCACACTCATTGTCACCAAAACAAGGAGCTGATTGTTGACTCCAAACAGGGAAAACCAGTGGTGTGCGATCGAGTGATTATTGGGAGATCAGAGGTGGAGAGGTTGAGCAAATTTATGTTCTTGGGAGTCACCATCTCAGAGGATCTTTACTGGACCCAACACACTAAGGGCATCATGAAAAAAGCACATTAGCACCACTACTTCCTCAGGAGTTTGCAGAAGTTTGATCTGACATTGGAAACCTTAGCAATTTCTAAAGTTGTGTGGTGGAAATTATGCTGACCGGCTGCATCATTGTCGGGTGTGGAGACACCAATACCCCTGAGCATAAAGCCTGCAAAAGGTAAGGGACACATCCCAGGTCATCACAGGTAAAACCCTCCCCACCATTGAGAACACCTACAGGGAACACTGCTGTCAGAGAGCAGCAGAAATCATCAAGGATCCACACCTCCCAGCACACGCTCTGTTCTCGCTGCTGCCATCAGGAAAGAGGTCGGTGCCACAAGACTCACGTCACCAGGTTGAGGAACAGCTGCTCCCCCTCCACCATCAGACTCTTCAACAACAAACTCAATCAGGGACTCATTTAAGGACTTTATTAATTTTTTTCCTCTCTGTATTGCAGTTGGTTTACATTTCTTTATTTGTTTAGATGTGTACATTGTGTAAAACTTTTTGGCAATACCAATACGTGGTTATTCTGCTTTGCCTGCAGGGATAAGAAGCTCAGGTTGTATGCATTCTGACTATAAATCTGAAATCTGTGCCAACTCTTCAGCCCAACTTATTCATAGTCCCGGGCAAAACTCAGGTTTGGGTTCAAGTAAACTTTTCATTTTATATCCAAACATTTCCGCATTCTGTATGGACCGCGGGTTGCCTTGTAAAAGTTCCCAAAGCTTCCTGTGTAAGACTCCCCGAACTCAGTGTCTATGCCATGGGTGGGCAACCTTTTTTTTAAAACTCACATTCCACTTTAAAGAATCCCTATGCCATATGTGCTCTGTGATTAGTAAGGGATTGCTTAAGGTTGGATGTGTTTTAAAAAAAGGCTGACCACCCCAGTCTACGCCAAGCTGAGGGAGTGCATAATCACCATCTGAAAAATTCCCCAATCTACCAAGCATGGGGATTACCCATCATGCCTTCCTTTTTCAGGCTCCCCACCTCTTCCCTTCCTTCCTTTTGTCAGAAAGCACCTTTATCAGCCCTCTCCCAGTCACCTCAGCTCCTTTCTATTCCTGCCCCCTGTGACATTAACCTATCACTTGTAAACCTGTGCCCCTCCCTCCTTCTCCGCCCCCCCCCCCTTCTTTGGCATCCCCTGATGAAGGGCTCAAGGCTGAAATGTTGACTGCCTATTGCTTTCCATGACCTACAGTGTTTAATTTTAATTTAGACATTCAGCACAGTTACAGGCCCTTCCAGCACCACCCAGTTACACGATTAACCTACAACCTCCATTTGTTTTTGAAGGGTAGGAGGAAGCCGAACCCATGCAGACTCGGGGAGAACATACAAACCCCTTGTAGACAGAGTGGGATTTGAACCCCTGTCGCTGGTGGAACTATGTCAGTTAGTGTAATAGTTAGTGCAACATTGTCATAGCGCCAGAGACCTGGATTCAAATCCAGCACTGTGTGAAGGAGTTTGTACAGTTTTACCAATATTTTTGTTTTCGCCCATTCTACATGCCTCCCACCAAATTCAATAAATGTCATCTCACCTCCTGAGCAGATTACAGTATTAGTTGCTTGTATAGGTCAGAGGGGCTGAATGGTCTACTTCTGCACTGCAATATTTCTATGATTCTACATCATTCTGTAGACTCTTCATGGGCAAGGAAACATTCCCCATGAAAAGCATTGGCTACTTCTTACTGCGATTCGCTGCCGAGACCACACAATGTGCTGTGTAAAATTCCATCATTGTGTGCCCTCACACAAATATGATTTGCCATCATAATTAAGCTAATAATTTGCATGCAGCACTAACAGGCCACTTCCCAAGTTATGACAAATGCCTGCAATTAACTCACTTAATCATTGCACGACATGGAATGAAACTCAGCTGCCATAGAAACCTCCAGCATTTCTGCACTGACCACACTGTGGGCAAACATTCTACTGCCCTTGTGTCCCACAAATGCCCCTCACTTCCTAACCTGCCGAATACTTCCAGGGTGCCCTGGTTCTCAAGTTCAATAGCTACACAGATTACGCCAATTGCTACTCTTCAATCAGCGTCAGAAAAATAATATAGTAAAAGTAAACCCAGAGATCTCCCAGAACCTAACCTCTTCAATTCCACACCCCTTCTTCCATACTGATATGTCTATCCATGGCTTAGTGTGCTGTCCCACCCCAGACCACCTGAAAATTGGAGGAACAATACTTAGTTTTTTGTCTGGGCACTCTCCAGCTGCATGGCATTAACTCCGACTTCTCCGGTCTCTCCATTCTCCCTCCATTCCCTTTCCCTTCTTTCCTCCAACTCTCCCTTCTTCCCTCTCTATTCACAGAGCCATTCCCCCCCTCCCCCCGTTTGCTGTTGTGTCCTCCCTCCCTTACTCACCTATTACCTCCTGCCTGTGGAACAATGCTTCTCCTCCTTCCCCTCCGCCCACGATAATGTTGGTTGGCTGCCTGCTTACATTTTGCTCATACCTTGATGAAGGGCTCAGGCCTGTGATTCTCTTCGGCCTTTTCATAGTGAGAAAAAAAGTGAACATAAAGCCGGATATTCTCTGCCTTTACATCGCTTCACTTACTTTATTGAAAGCTCCGAGGGCGAATTCCGATCCACCTGGGGGGGGGGGGGTAGAGTCAGAGGTGGAGCAGCTCTCTCCACCTCCTCTATGAAGGCAATGCCGCTGAAAGCGGCTGTGAGGGGGCAGACTGATGATGTCATGATATGTCGTCAGCCCGTGACCCAGGAGCACGAATTTTAAAGCAATCGGTGTGGTCAGATACTTAATTTAATGTATATTATTGTGATTTATTTTTACAAAGTACCTGTTTGACTGCAGTAAGAAAGAATTTTGTTCTTTGGGGGTTCTTTTGGCCGGGGAGTATGGATGATGTTATAGCGATGGGTGGTGCTACTGGACCACTCGCCCCGCCTCCTCAGCTCCAGAAACGGCTCCCGATGCTGCTCAGTAAGAAAGCAACACTGGATCAGCCTTATAGGCCATGTCCATAAAAGGGTAAATTCAGCCTTTTCTTTCGTTGAGCTGCCTTCAAGGTGGTGTTGCACCATAAAAAGGTTTGCAACAAAAAGTACACTGTTTGACCTACTGTGTTTCTCTAGCATTGTGTTTGTAACGGGATATGTATCGTTTTACCCAATAATTTTCACTTTGCTGTTTGTGTGCAAAGTGCCTGTTGCATTTCATAAACTGCAATAACATCCATGCTTCAATGGGCCTTCATTGGCTGTCAAGTGCTCTGGTAAATCCTGAAGGGGTGTGAATCAAGAATGTAAAAGCAAGTCCTGTTTCTTTGTGCAATGCAGTGACATAATTTCTAATTCACAACACGGCAGAAGTCTCTGTGTAACACTGTGCAGGAGGGTAATTCTGATACACGTGGGCAATCTGCTTTATGTTACTTGATGTTTGACACCATGCAAATTATAACTCCATTATTGTAAACCCGCCTTTAAATAGGACTTCAGAGGGATTCCTCAATATCTTTTGCTTCATTATCATTTTCAGGCCTCAGATGTCCTCTGGACTGTGTTCAGACTTCTTATCAGATTCCAGTGCAAGCAGCCTTTGTCTTCTAATCACCCATTCCACCCCGCGACTCATCTTCCTCCACCTGACCCCTTTGCTTTTAAATTTAAAATATAGACGGACACCACAGTAACAGGCCCACTAGCCCATGCTGCCCAATTACACCCAAATGACATACAACCCCCAGAACATTTTGAAAGGTAGGAGGAAAGCGGAATACCCGGGGGAAACCCACGCAGATATGGGGAGATCCTTACAGACAGTGTGGGATTCAAACCTTGGTCGCTGATGCAGTAAAAGCTAATCGCTACGCTAAACGTGTCGCTCTCTATCTGGCATCTGCCAATCCTCTGCCTTTTTTCACCATGCTTCACCTCTCCCTGGTTCATCCCATGGGCCTCTTGTTCATTCCACCTTGCCCTCTTTGCACTGGCTTCTCTTCCCTGCTTTGCCAGTCCCGATGAATGGCGACCGCTTTTTTTCTCCCGCTGATGCTGCTCGACCTGCTGAGTTCGTGCAGCAGATTGTGTTTAGCTTCTAATTCCAGTGTCTCCAGTCTCCAGTGTGTCTAACATTTCAGGTCAATGTTTATTGGTCCTTTATGATTTAATTTAATTGAATTTAATTTTGACATACAGCGCGGACATACAGCATAGACATACAAGCCATTTCAATCCACAATTTACACCTAATTAACCTACACCCTCGGTAGGTTTCAAATGGTGGGAGAAGCCTCCAGGGAAACCCGCGCAGACACGGGGAGAACGTAGAAACTCCTTACAGCGTGAAATTTGAACCCCAGTCTCGATCGCTGGTGCTGAAAATGTGTTGCACGAACCGCTACGCCAACCGTGCCACTCTCTGAATGATTACCTCTGAATTTTCATTGAAATGATGTGTTGAACTTCATTACAGAATCGTAGAACGTTATCACATAATGTCCCTGTTCAGCATTTTTGAATCATAAAAACGGCAACTGGTGACAGAAAAATTATCATTTTCTGGCTAAACAGTTAACTATTCAATTAGTAGGCTGCAATAACTGATTACTGATAAAACGTATCTGATCACTGTGTGAAAGTCACTTTAAAAATCAGTTTAGTTTCAATAGTTCATTCTTTGGATTACAAACTTCAGCAGATTTAAAATGAGGACGTAATTCGAGGACTTGTGAAGTCTACTGTGAATTAGTGTTATCTTCCCCTCCAACCAATCCATCATGTATGTGCTAAGTACTTTCTGTGCTAGATTTTCCAGAAGGTACGATAAAGCAAAAAAAAAGATAATTTCCTGCCACTCACTTGCTTTTTTAAAAAAGTTACAAAGACGGTCTCTCAACTCTGTAATCATTAACTAAAACCCTTTCACTTTCAGATTTGTGGTGCCCATTAATTTCATCTACCTAATAAAAACACACAGAAATGCTGGAGGAACTCCTCCGGTCTCAGCGTCAGAGATAAAGATATATTAGCAACGTTTTGGATCTGAACCCTTCTTCAAGGTATTAGCAAAGAAACAGTCAGGCACCTTAATTAAAGACTAGAAATCAAGGGGGTAAAATGGGAGAGGAAGGAGTCCAGTCCAACAGCTAAAAGATGTTAATTGGATTTGATAAAAGAAAAAGTGAGAACTGATTTTGGTTCAGTGAAAGGAGATAGAGGGAAAAGGGAAAAGAGAGAGAGAGAGAGAGAGAGAGAGAGAGAGGGAGAGTAATGTTACACCACTAGCCTACTGCAGGGGGCAACCTGTGTACCTGCAGAAGAGCACTGGAGGACAAGGCAACACCTGGCCAGCTGTCAATCAGCCAACCTGAATGGACCAAGCCCCACCCAGTCAGCTGCCAATCACCCTCCGTGATATAAGCCAGATCCAGCCCCTTGAGGCCAGTTTCAAGAGCTTGAACAAAATCCTCACAGCCAGTCTGTGGAAGTTTATGTTGAATAAAGCCTGTAGAACAGACTTTGTTTTGTGTGTTTGCTTCTGTTTGATAGCCCACCACAGAGAGAGATGGGGAAGAAGTCAGAGAAACTGGAGAATTCTAGTTGGAGGGTGACCAATCAGAATATAAGATGTTGTTCCTCCAATTTGCAGGCAGTGTCAGTCTAACAGGGCATGACCCCACATGTCTGCAAGGGAATGGGAGGGGGAATTGAAGTGGGTGGCCACTGGGAGATCCATGCAATTACAGAGGACAGAGCCGAGGTGCTCAAAAATGTGATCCCCAGTTTACGTCCAGAGTCTCCAATGTGGAGGAGAACATAACGGGAACACCAGATGCAGTAGATGACCCCCGCAGATTCACAAGTAAAATGTTGCTTCACTTGGAAGGACTGTTTGGGGCCCCGAATGGTGGTGAGGGAGTAAGTATGGGTGCAAGTGAGCACCTTCTGCAGTCACAGGGGTAGGTACCAAGGGGAGGATTGATGGGGAGGGAGGAGTGGATGAGGGAGGGAGTGGTCCCTGCGGAAGGCAGAGAGAATCTACTCAATTTCATCTACCTGATCGGATTTCACTTGGTGTCTGATGGGATTCTCTTTTGCTTCTCTATCTTTTCTTAGTTAGGGTGGCGGACGAATGGGACTTACTTGAGTGCCTTTATGGAGAAACGAAAAAGAAGAAATTCTGGTTATTTATGTACGTGACAATAAAAGGAACGTTGATTAGTGGAATGACATTCAATAGTCCAGAAAACTTCCACGTGTGCTGGATTAATGGAGTTTTTCTGTATAGGATGAAACTCATTCATGTTGTTTGCCATGTTGACACATATGCCCACAAGACAATGATAGTAGTATTTGCCACATTATAGGTATGGTGTCTAACCTTCATTTTAATGAGTCCCTTGTGTGTGGAAAAGGCAGAAGTATTTCAGGCAAGAGAGGACTGAGTAATTCCACCATCATCACTCAAGGAGATCACACTACCATAAGAGACTAGAATTGATAATGTTCACAGAAATTATATATATCTAAAACTATCACTGCAATTTATTTGAGAAATTACATTATTTATTTTGCTGGCAGAAATTGCTATAATCTATGTTTTGTCTGCCCTTGTTTAACTGTTCTCTCTCCTCAATAAACTGGTGTCTTTTGGAAGTGGTAAAACTTCTGCACCTCCAACAAGTTGTTTTTATGATACTCCAATAGAAAGTGTACACAGCAAGCAGAAGCACAATTTTAACTTAGAGGTACAACATGATAACAGGACCTCCTAGATAGTGAGCTCACACTGCCCAATTACACCCATGCGACCAATTGATCTGCTCACCCCCACGCCTTTGGAACGTGGAAGGAAACCGGAACATCCAGAAGAAGCCCCCGTGGACACAGGAAGAACATACAAACTCCTTGTAGACAGCAACAGATTCAAACCTGCTTCACTAGTGCTGTAATAGCATTGCACTAACCTCTGTGCTATCCACGTCACCCCGATTATTGGTAAGGACCCAAAGAAAGGATATTTTAAGCAGCAAATGCTTAAAATTCATATTGTGCAGCACGGACACATGATCTTTGGCCCAGCTTGTCCATGCTGACCATGGTGCCTTCCTGAGCTTCTTTCTTTTGCCTGTGTTTGACCCATATCCATTTTTTCTTTCTCTCTCTCATTTTTCTTCTTCCCCCCACCATGGTCTTTTCTTCTCCATGTCTCCAGATCAATATAGAAGGAGCAGGTATGACCTGCAGAAATGACCTCAGGTAGAAATATCCTAAAAGGTAACAGAGAGAGAGTCTTAACCCGGATAATCAAGAAGTAAAATTTGTTTGTAAGGAACTTCTTTTGGCTTGGCTTCGCGGACGAAGATTTATGGAGGGGGTAAAAAGTCCACGTCAGCTGCAGGCTCGTTTGTGGCTGACAAGTCCGATGCGGGACAGGCAGACACGATTGCAGCGGTTGCAAGGGAAAATTGGTTGGTTGGGGTTGGGTGTTGGGTTTTTCCTCCTTTGCCTTTTGTCAGTGAGGTGGGCTCTGCGGTCTTCTTCAAAGGAGGTTGCTGCCCGCCAAACTGTGAGGCGCCAAGATGCACGGTTTGAGGCGTTATCAGCCCACTGGCGGTGGTCAATGTGGCAGGCACCAAGAGATTTCTTTAGGCAGTCCTTGTACCTTTTCTTTGGTGCACCTCTGTCACGGTGGCCAGTGGAGAGCTCGCCATATAATACGATCTTGTAAGGAACTACTTAACAACAAAAGGCAGAAGATGTTGGTGGGAATAGACTGTAGTCTCTACAGTAGTGATAACAGTCTCTGGTATAAAACAATAGCTAGACAATAATTTGGGAGCTTCAATCTTCATACAGACTAGGGAAACCAAATTATTAATAATGCATGAAGGATTAATAGTTTATTTATTTATTGTGTTTTATCATGTTTAAGTTTATATGTCACAAATTACCTAATGCAGGGGGAAAGGTTCTATGAGCATTCTTACAGGTTATCTCTAACATTCAAAAAGCTGTTTCAACAGCACAATTTAGGGGTACACTGAAAAGGAAGATCAATTAACACCGAACAAGGACAGCATGAGAGGACTGTTATGGGGTTTATTCAGGAGCCTGACAGCTTCAGGGGAGAAACTGATTTTAAGCATGTTGGTTTGTGCATTCATACTTTTAAGCCTTCTCCCCAATGGGAGGAGGGAGAAATGATTGTGTCCAAGGTGGGATGGGTCTTTCAATATTTTGGCTGCCAGAGGCCCTAGGCACCCAGGGATGTAGATAGAGGGGAGGGAAGTTTATGTTATGTTCTGAGCTGCATTCACAACCTTCTGTAGTTTCTTCCAATCTTGAGCAGAGCTGGTCCCCTCCCATGCTATGATGTATTCAGCTAATCTTCTTTCAATAGTAAACCTGCAGAGGTTGTTGAGGGACAAGAAAGTGTGATGAACCTGCTTCATCTTCTAAAAAAGTAGAAGTTTTCATGACCATCATGTCAATGTGATTTACTCCAAAGAAATTGAAGCTCTCTACTCTTTTGACTTCAGCGCCATTAATGTGGTCAGGGGTGCCCGTCTCCAGAGGACAATTATTATCCCCTTTGTCTTAACAACGTTGAGAAAGAGGTTGTTATCTGGGCACCATGCCACTAGACTTTTCAATCACTCTCCTGCGTTCCATCTCATCATTATTTGATACCTGGCCCACTACTGTGTAAAATTTGTTAAATCAGTGGTTGAAGAAATAATGAATGAACAGGTTAATTGAGATCTAGTACTATGAAATAAAAAAGAATTAATAAATATCTGGTACTTAGGGACCTTTAGGGGAGAGTGATGATAGATTTTTTATAAAAAGTGTGAAAGTAATTTAATTCAGTCAGAAACCAATCTTAATGGAAACATGAATCATGGAGGCATACATCACAGAATCAGACCTGTTGGACCATTGTGGCGGCTGTCAAGTCCCTATTCATATTAGTTCCATTCACCAACCCTTGGCCCATAGCCTCCTGTATATCGGCAATTCAAGTGCTCATTTTGACATCCCTGAAATGTTATGAGAGTCTCTGCCTCTATCCTTCACTGAGGCATTGTGTTTTGGAATCGAACCACCTTCTTGGTGAAAAGTGCTTCTTCAGATCCGCTCTGAGCCTCTTATTGCCTTCCTTAAATCTAGGCCCGAAACATCAGCAGTAGATCTTTGTCTCCTATATTCTTTGAAAAGATCGGCTGAGATCCTCCAGCATTCTGTGTTTTTACTACGATCATTGCGTCTGCAGACTTTCGTGTTTCACTCACATCCTCTTCTCCCCCACTTCCACCAGGCAGAAGATAAACGAGTAAAACACAAAAGCCTGCAAACGCTGTGATAGTAATAAAAACAGAAATACTGGAGGAACTCAGCAGGTCACGCAACATTCAGAGAAGGTAAAGAAAGATATATAACCAATATTTTGTGCCTGAGCCCTTCTTTCATTAGGACTCAGGCCCGAAACTTCGGTAATATATCTTTGACTCCCCTGAACTATGAAAAGAACTCTGAAAAGACCAGCTGAGTTCCTCCAGCATTTTGGTGTGTTTTTACTACAGTGTCAGCAGACTTTCGTGTTGCACTCGTTAATCTAGTGCTGATCAATCACTGTATCCACCTTTGAGATTTTGAAAATGTCAACAATGCTGGTATATCATTCTGGTTTCTGCTAACCTGCTCTCCCTTCCCCCCACCCCACTTCCCCTCCCCCTTTCCAGTTTTCACAGTTCTCCTCCCTCCCTTCTCCCTCCACTCACCCAACCATCCCTCCTCCCCTTGATCGCTAGTGTCCCCTCCCTCCCTTCTCCACCTATCACCTCCTGCTGTTGCCCACCCCTCCCCCATTACGCTTTTGTTTGGTCGTCTGCTGGAGTGCCGACATTCCTGCATACCTTGATGAAGAAAGAGCTCAAGCCCGAAACGTCAGTTATGTATTTTTACCTTTGCTTTAGAAAGGACAGTGTCGGTGCTGCGCAAATGCTCAGCAAAAGGAGGTGTAAGGCGCTCCTTCTGTCCGATACCCTACAGAATACCCTTGGGCAAGGTCTGGTACCCATTTAGCCTCCCAATCAGGGTCACATGAAGCCATGGATTGCAGATGGTAGATGGGTTTTACAAAGAGATTCTACAAATTGGAATTTATGGTTGTAAAACTGAAAACGCTGGGCAGACGAATCTGCTGATCAATGGCCAGGGCTACCCGTCCAGTGTGAACACTACAACTGAAGAAGGCAATGGAAAACCACTTCAATACTTTTACCATATATATAATCGTGAACTCAACATTGACTACGGTCTCAGCTCAAAGGAGGAGCCTTCACTGAAGGAGAACAGGGGAGGTAACGACGACAATTTGGAGGGCCAGATATCGTGATGGATGGAGAGACATGATCATTAACACCGAATGGCAAGGCACCTGAATGAAATAAAGGACACTGTTTGACCTGCTGAGTTCCTCCATCGTTGTGTTTTTACTTAACTACGGCGACTATAGATTTTCACTGATTACCACAAGGGGCCCAATATGGAGATAATTTCCCAGAGAGAAGTGGCATCATTTGCCAAGTGAAAGTACAATAATATTCTTGAAGAAGAAAGTGGGCAAAATTGTGAAGTATTCAGCCCCCAGAGCCATCCCATTATTCAGTTTCTTTATAGTTAATCATTATCTCAACTCCACTCTTGACTCAAGGTAAACAACAATTACACAGATAGGAGACAGCAATGAGGTTAACTGTGGTTAACTGAATAATGAGCTGTTTTCCTTTTTTTGAACTGTGGCTAATTGTGGACAAATGGAGCACATTAAATGGAGATTGTGCTGCTTGCAAAATCTGGTCAGCATTTGAAATGGTGAGATATCATGGTATGTGTAGGGAAATCTCCTTTTAGCAAAGCATTCTACGAGCCAAAATCAATAGCCAAATGCAGTTTTCAATGGAAACCTTCCTCATTAAATTCTGCTGCCCGATTCTCCATGAATAAAAACATATACAAGGCCCTTGAGCGTGGGTACGGCACTGCGAACAGCAAAATGAGTGGAGGTTATGTTTCTGGTGCCAGTCAATAAGCACCGCATCCGAGGTTCATCCAGTGAAGGAACTACATTAACTTGAAAGATGTAATTGAACGTGATTCTGTTGTCCAATATTTTATTGACAGATACCTCACAGACTGCTGTTTTCGTGGTAGGGGGGGTTGATTGTTCCATGGCAGATTCTGCAAAGTTACTGATGCCTATTGGGATTTTGTTTTTGCATAAATTACAATGCAGAATACTTAATCAACACCCTGTGGCTTGCAGCACTGACTGAGAGCAAAATAATAGGGGTTTGTGTGCGTTACCATGATAGATGTGCCTCACTTGCTTTTTTTTCTCTTCCACACTGACCTGCTTCTTCAGCTGGGTTTAGACCTCCAGCGGAGCCCTCTGCATTGTGTTTAAGAATGCTGATCGGAGGTGGGGGTGGGGGAACAGTTCCAGATTACGTGACACGTCTGCAGGGAGGACGGCTGCTTTGTGCGCCTCCTCCGCCGCCCTCCCTCGGAGCCAACCTCCTTTTCGGCCTGCGGATCCCCACACAACGCCCCACCCTTCTCCCCGCTCTCCCCACCCCTGTTCTTCGCAGGAGACAAGAGCCTGCACAAATTCCCAATAAGTGAAGCAACAAAACGGCGGGCTGTCAAAACAACAATCCATTAAGAGCAGAGCAAATAATGATTCTGAAATTGAATCTGAACTCTGGGTTCCCAACATGCCTCGACTGTTTGCTAATACAACTGCAGAATTTGCTTCAGCTCTTGTCCCTGCCTGGTGGGTAAAGCAATGATTGAACAAGCTCATTAAATGTTACTGCCTATTCTTAAATCTTTTATTTCAAAAATCAAGAGTTGACTCACATTCTGGCAAAGGGTCTGGGCAGCTCTAGGATAGGACTAAGTATTCATTCTGCTGGTGAAACAGTAATGGAAGTCACTTAATTTCATTATTTACTGAGCCCAAGTGCAGGGACTAATTCATCCGCTGCCGCTCACTCCTGGGATGGGGGAGGGGGGTGGGGTGTGTTCATTGCATCTATAACACTGAAAAGAAGCTGGAAAATGTTTCCCGCTACCTTTTTCAGCGCCAGATTACCAGGAGCAGCGCAGAGATACTGCAGAGATTAATACTTCATTGGAGAAATTAATGGCTAATTTTGACTAATTTGGAGCCGACAGTTTGTGGCTACGTGAGGAAATTGAAGAATTTTCTGCGTTCAAAGCAGTACCATTGCTCAACCTTCCATGAATACAATGTGAACCAGTCAATATGGAAATAGGTTCTGACAATTAAAAAATATTCAGATGTTGGAAATCTGAAATAAAAACAGGGAATAACAGAAACACTCAGAAGGTCAGGCAGCATCTATGGCACACATGTCAAACTCTGGCCTGCGGGCCAAATTTGGCCCGCGATATAATTAGATTTGGCCCGCAAGATCATATTAAATATATATTAGATTTGGCCCGCTGGCCGCCGCGCCAGTATAGCGCATGCACACTGAAGGTGAAAATGAAGACGCCGGAGGTGTGGAGGGATCTCAGAGTCCTGAATCCCGGGGATCGGAGCGCCGCACTCAGCCCGCCCGGCTCCCGGACACACAGACGTGGCTGGAGTTGGGGACCATCCTCGCTGGGTCTGCGCTTCAGCGGCGACGCCGGACCGAACGTCTCGTTGGTGATGCCTTCCCCCTCGCTCCGTGCGCGGCGGACCCTGCCTCCCGCTCCTTTTGTTAGAAACGAGCCCGGTGCCGTGAGATCGCAGTTTAATCCCTCTCCAACCATGGGAGGGGGGTAGGAGCAACGCGCACTTCTCAGCCAATTCCTCCACCGCCCCGGACGCCGACGTTTCAACGGGGGGTTCGGGTGCCTTCGTCAGGCGACTGACCTGTTGGTCCAAGACAAGGGGAGAGCGTACAAACTCCACACAGACAGCACCTGAACTCGGGTGAACGTGGAGCTGCGACCCCACATTCCACACCAGGACTGTGTGTAAGATTGGGAGCAGTGAGACGGAAGCTTATTTTGTTCCTGTAATTTAAGCCTTTCTTGGGGTGGGGGGTGGGGGGGTCCTTCTCTGACCACTTGCCTAACAATTAACCTAATCAGATGTGGAGTTACCACAATACAACAGTTCTCAACCTTTTTCTTTCCACTCGCGTCCCTGTGCCATTGGTGCTCTGTGATTAGTAAGGGATTGCTTAAGGTGGTCTGTGGGTGGAAAGAAAAAGTTTGAAGACCACTGCTTTAATCATCCCTCATTGACTCGTCATGTGCAAGGTTTCAGAGCTCCAAAGGAAATGGGCCAATGACAATGACAATGAAAGAGTTTATCCAAAACTATTATTAAACATTTATTTTAATAAGAAAAAGTTTAACATTACATATGTTGAAAGAAGAGAAAACATGCAGATGTTGTTGAAAATTTTCAATAAATATTTAGTTCGGCCCTCGACTTAGTCCAAGTTTTTAACTTTGGCCCTCCGTGAATTTGAGTTTAACACCCCTGATCTATGGTTTCCTTCTGCACTTCCTGCCTGACTTACAAAGTGTTTCCTGCATTTTCTGTGCTTATTTTATATTAAAATTGATCTCACAGCTCTGAGGGCTGTAACTTTGTCAAAACATCGCAGCAAATATCCATGAGCAAGTTAAAGTTCCTGGGAGTCACTATTTTGGAGCTTCTTTCCTGCACCCAACACACTAATGCCATCGTGAAGAAAGCACATCAGTGCCTCTACTTCCTCAGGAGTTTTCAGAAGTTTGGTAATGACATCGGAGACCCTGGCAAATTTATACAGATGTGTAGTGGAAAGTGTGCTGACTGGCTGCATCATGGTCTGGTATGGGGACACCAATACTTCTGAGTGGAAAGCCCTGCAAAATGTAGTGGATGTAGCCCAGGACATCACAGGCAAAACTCTCCCCACTATTGAGTACATCTACAGGGAATGCTACCATCGGAGAGCAGCAGCAAACATGAAAGACCCACACCACCCAGCACACGTTCTGTTCTCACTGCTATCGGTGCCACAAGACTCGCACCACCACCAGGTTCAGAAACAGCTGGTACCCCTCCACCATCAGACTCCTCAACAACGAACTCAATCAGGGACTCATTTAAGGGGACTTACTTTGCCCTTTATATATTATTGAATTTTTATTCTTCTGTATTGCACAATCAATTTGTTTACATTTCTTTCTTTGTTTGTATTTCTCCCTTGAATACAGTTGTTTTCAGTACAGATAAGTAGAAATTCTGCCTGGCCCACAGAAAAAGAATCTCATGGTTCTATGTGATGTCATTTAGATATACAGCATAGTAACAGGCCCTTTTGGCCCACAAGTCCATGCCACCCAATTACTCCCAAATGACCTACAACCTCAGTTTGTTTGTTTGAATGGTAGGAGGAAACTGGAGCCCCCAGGGAAAATCCATACAGATAAAGGGAGAACATAAAGACCCATTACAGACATTGCCAGATTCGAATTCTGGTCACAGGCACTGTAACAGCATTGCACTAACCGTTACGCTAAATATAACATCACATATCTACTCTGACAATAAATCTGAATGTGACAGGGACAGAGATGACACTGGGAATCATAGTGTTGGCAGCAAAATTTAGTTCATTGATGGTTCCCAGTGCTCAATTTCCTTTGAGTGAAAAGGCCAGCCAATTTTTAGATCCTCTTTTCTGGATGCATCACAGCTTGGTATAGAAACTGCTCTGCAGAGAATTGTGAACACAGCTCAAGCCATTGCACAAACCAACCTCCCCTCCATCGACCTCATCTGCACCTCCCGCTGACAATGTTTGAGGGAGAAGTGAAAACAGGAGCAGGTAATGGAGAGATCATGTTTTACACTTCACTGTCCATTAATTTTTGCATCATCTCCAATCTTCTTAATCTCGCTTCTGAATTTCAGCCTAAATCAATATATGTTGCAGGACAAATCAGGTGCTGAGCCCTGTTGAATATGTCTGGTATCGGCAGCCTTCCGGTCACACAAAAAAAATCAACCTTCGTCTTTGCTTCCTTTCAATAAACCAGTTTTAGATTAAGTTTGAGCCTCTACCTTGAATCACATGTGCTTCATCAAAAATCATATGAACATCATGTGGATGATCTCAAACACACCACATTCATCAAACCAAACACAAGACACTGCATGCACAATAACTTGGAGTAAAGCACAACATGCAGGAGAACAGAAGGTCAGGCAGCATCTGTGGAGACAAAGGGATGATGGAGGACTTGGGTGGACTGAGAGTGTAGAGATGGGCAGCTAACCCTGTCAGCATCTACTTCACCTCTCTCTCCCTTTCTCTTTTCTACCTCTTTGCACCTTTAAAGGTAAAGGTAAAAGGTTCCATTATTGTCACATTATACTATATTTAGAATGTGACATAAATGAAATGTTTAACTTTGTCTACTGTAAGGCAGAGAGTTACCATTTTGTCAATTGCCCCTCACAGAAATGAGGCCCCAACGAGGAACAAACTCGCAGCTCCTCGTTTACAAGACCAGTGCTCTAACAGGTGAGCTACTGGAGCCTCAACTGATGCCTTTTCTGATATCGCTGGACAACAAATATTTTCAAAAGGTTTGCTTCCTGAAAAAAAATGTGGATTATGATAGGTAACTTCAGGCTGAACACAAAGATAATTTCAGGTTTTCTGTATCACGTAGGAAGTTGGAAAAACATTAATTTATTTTTTAAAAATTTAGTATTCAGCGCCTACTCACCACAAATGTAACAGAATGTATTGCAGCTGTTGCGAGATTAATGGAGACATTTCTGCTGTAATGAATCTTTCTGGACAATAAATGCTATGGTTAAGTATGCTCATTGTGCTATTGCCTGAAGAACATGTGTATCAACATGTTTTCAATCTATAATCAATGTAATGCACAGCATCTGTGTATGTGCGCTGCTTTTATAGCCTGACGGAGCATGCCCAGGCCTAAGACAACATTTGCATAGCACCTGCACTGAGGGTATGCCCAGGCAGGCTTGGATTTGTGGGCAATATATGAGTACAGTAAGCTTAATATATGAAGGCAGATGACAAAAATAAGTTATATCTCAAAAACAGTGCGTGATCAGAAATTTTAAGGGTGATTTTTGTATTCAGCAGCCCAAAATCTTTGTTGTCCAGTGTATTTAATGCTGTATAACTATACAAAAAATTTGTTAGACAGTACTTAGATTATTGTGTACAATTCTGGTTGCCACATGACAAGAAGAATGTGGTAGCAATAGAGAGAATGTAGAAGAAATTCACCAAGACGATTTCTGTTCAAGGAAAAGAGGAGATGATGGAGAATAAGTGAAAGGAAAATATGTATGGACAAGCTGGGAAAGAGTTTGGGATTTCTCCAAGAGCCAGCATAGTTTTAATGGGCCAAATGGTCTCCTTGTAAGTCATAAAACAATATGAAATAGAAAAAAAATATAAAACCACCCGCACTGTTTCCATTCAAAGGTTCAGAAAAGCACACCAGAATGCATTCATGCCCACAGGAAATCTCAGGAAATGTATAACAGCCCCCGTGGTTCCTGGAAATGCTGGTTTCTGAAAGCACAGCATTGTCAGGGCATCAGGTTTGAGCCCCTGAGCGGCACTAACACATTTGGGTCAGAGGTTGAGAGTTGAAGCCCCATGCTGAAGAAAGGAGCATTAACACTGAGGTGGATGCGAGAGCAATACTCCACATGCAGGGCGTGATCCTTTCAACGAGACGATAAACAAAAGCCCCGACTGGTCTCAAATGGAAATAATAGCCCCTCTCAAGGCACTATTTCTGCAAATCAGCAGAATTATTGCCATAGCCAATGTTTCTCTCTTGTCCAACAGCAAAGGGTAAATTCTATGATAATTATCTGATTATCATAGAACATTACTGCACAGGCAAGCCCTTTGGGCTGCCCTATATAAGCCTACTCAAAAATCTAAATCTTTCCTACCTCTCACCTATAACCCTCTATTTTTCATGCATCTATGTGCTTGTCTAAGAGTTTTTTTAAATGTCCCCATTATACCAGCCTCCACCACTGCCCCTGGCAATGCATTCCAGCACCCACTACTCTCTGTATAAAATACTTCTGATGTTTCCGTTAAACCTTCCTCCCCTCCCCTCTGGCATTTGCTACTGGCAAAATAGGAGAAAGGTGCTGGCTGCCTACCTTATTTATGCCTCCAATAATCTTGTAGACCTCTATTAAGTCACCTCTCATCCTTCTTCACCCAAAAGAGAAAAGCCCCAGCTCTGCTAGCCTTGCCTCACAACACACGTATTCCAATCCAGGCAAAATCCTGGTAAATCTTTGCATCCTTCCACATCCTTCCTGTAATGAGGTGACCAGACTGAATGCAATATTCCAAGTGTGGATGAACCAGAGTTTTATAGAGCTTCACCCTGCTAATGAGAGCCAGCATACCATAAGTTTTCTTAACTACCCTATCAACTTGGACAACCACCTTGAGAGAACTATGGATTTGGACCCCAAGGTCTCTCTGATATTCTACATTAAGAATCCTGCCATTAACCATATACTTTGCCTTCAAGTTCAACCTTCCAAAATGCATTACCTTATAGTTATCCAATTGAATTCTATCTCCATCCAACTCTGGATACTGTCTACATCCTGTTGTATCCTACGGCAACCTTCTCTTTCTTTCTTTGGCTTGGCTTCGCGGACGAAGATTAATGGAGGGGTAATGTCCACGTCAGCTGCAGGCTCGTTTGTGGCGGACAAGTCTGATGCGGGACAGGCAGACACGGTTGCAGCGGTTGCAAGGGAAAACTATCCACAATACCTCCAACCTTCATGTCATCTGCAAACTTAATGACCCATCATTCTAATTCTTCATCCTTGTCGTTTATAAAAATAACAAACTCCACTCGTCAATGAACTCCAGGCAGAATACTTTACATCATCAAATGTAAATCAAGGAAATTAGCCATTAAAATTAAGACAGTGATTAAATGTCAAAATTAGTTCTTCGGTTGCAAAGTGATTTGGGTTATAAAAATGCAAGCTCATTCTTTCAATAGATCCACCAGACTGTGTTACACAGCCATTGGGAGTAAGCCAATACTTCAGACAGAGAAAGGTTTGAACACCAGGAATCCTGACACACCTCCCTGTCTCCAAATGACAAAGTAGGAAGATGATTGGCAAGAATTGCAGATGTGAAAGAGTGGACCAAATCTTTGTCATGAGTTCAATAAAAGTGAGATTAAATTGATAGGCATGCATTATTCCTCATTTATTTTGTAAGGAATGTAACATTCAATGTGACATGCAGAGATGGGTATGGATCTGACGTCTGGCAAATGGAAAGAGACTGTCAGACAATTTAAACAATCAGGTTGTGGTGGCCAGCGAGCACTTTGTCAAGTGGCTGCAACTGGGAACCACTTGTGTGGGTATCAGCAGTGTGTATATATTTTTGTGTCTCTATGTTAGTGCATGTGTGTGTGTGTGTGTGTGTGTGTGTGTGTGTGTGTGTGTGTGTGGCTATGTGTGTGCAGCTACGTGAATATACAATATATTGCTGTCTCTCTGCATGTGTGAATGTGTCTGTATGTCAGTGTGACTGTGTCAGTGTTGATGTGTCTCTGTTTGTCTGCGTGTGTCTGTATGTGTGTCTGTGAATGTATATTGCTGTCTGTGTCTGAGTGTGAGCACCTGAGTATGTGTGCATGTCTGTGTGTGTGTGTGTGTGTGTGTGTGTGTGTGTGTCTGTTCAAATGTATATTGCTCTCTCTGCATCTGTGAGTCTGAGCATGTACGTGTATGTTAGTGTATGTGTGATTTTATATTGCTGTCTCTCTGCATCTGTGTGTCTGTGGGTATGTGTGTGTCTATCTGAGTGTATACTGCTTTCTCTCGTGTGTGTGATTGCTAGGCAAGGACAGCATCAGGCTTGACAGGAATAATTGCTGTGCAGTCAAAGAATCTGGCAACATTTACTGCTGAGGCTCCCCAGTGAATTATAGCCACAAGCAAAATAAAGAGGCTGCTGGAATAAAACCCAGCAAGAAGTCAACAACTTTCAAGCAGAAAGCAGAAGGGAGAAAACAGTTGTTTTAAATTCCCGTTGGTGACAGGAGTGCTCGACCCATCAAGCCCATTTTGTTGTTCAATGACATCATATCGGAGCTCCAACCATCCACCATGATTCTGTGTCTGAAATTTGGACGAACATCATCTGTTAAAACACTGACACCACTCACTTCTCCCTCCTCTCCAAAGTCCAGCTGAGACCTCAGCACCTCTACAGCCCTACGTATCATGGAGAATACCAGATCCTCTAACGCTGATAGGACTGCTGACTCAATATTCTTTGTCTCCTCTACGTCGGACTGGCTGGGTGCAGACTGGGAGATTGCTTTGTTGATCAATAGCGTAGATCTCCCAGTGGCCACCCATTTCAATTCCTTGTCTCATTCCTTTGCTGACATGTCTAACCATGGTCTCATGCACTACCAGACCGAGGCCACCTGAAAATTGGAGGAACTACACCTCATCTTCCATCAGGAAACTCTCCAACCAGATGGCATTAACATTGACCTCCAACTTCTATTACCACTGCACCCCCTTCCTCTTCTCCTGTTTTTCTCTCTCTCCTTTTCCCTCTGTCTCCTTTCACAGAGCCAAAATCATATCCAATTAACCCCTTTTGTTGGCCTAGACTCCTCCCCCAGCCAACCTTGTCTTTATTCTGACACCTTCCTGTTCTTTTATTCCTTGAGGAAGGGTTCAGACCTGAAATGTCAGTAATATATCTTTAACTCCTATGGATGCGGCTGAGTTCCTCCAGCATTTCTGTGTGTTTTTACTACAATCACAGCGTCTTCAGACTTTCATGATTCACTCGACTCAATATCCCTAGCTGGCTGCCAAGCCAAACACCATAATAAGACAACAAACATTATTAAAAACACATCAAAAGGAATGCTGACAGACTAAGGCACCAAAAATATTTTGACAGCATCAAGCAAATATTCTTTTAATAAAAAGAAGTCCCATTTGGAAGAGACTGCTGTGGTTGTTATGTGGGTGTGACCAGCAAGCTAACCACTTACAGGACTGATATTTCATCAGAAAATCAATGCAGAGTACTGGTTAGGCAGGAGTAAATGAG
Organism: Narcine bancroftii; assembly: GCF_036971445.1. NCBI lineage: Eukaryota > Metazoa > Chordata > Chondrichthyes > Torpediniformes > Narcinidae > Narcine > Narcine bancroftii. The sequence goes on from NC_091474.1 coordinate 77,228,270, forward strand.
AGGCCTGTCAATGGTGGAGTACTTCACAAACCATCCAAAACTTAAGGAGAGACCTGCAAGGAATTTGAACTGTATTTATTTTCTGATACAGGCTGGAATAGGCTTAATGTCGATTTTGCATTCACTTTTGTCGACCGTGATTTTGGCAGTAAACATTGGCATCTCAAAGCTCGCCCATGTTGGAAATAATGGGGTGATCCCTCATGCCTCCCTACCCCAAACCTTAATCACAACAATTACATCTGACGTCAGGGAGCGATTTATCATACAGTGGCCACTTGTGGGATTACCTGGAGTAGTAACTAGTTTAGATTGCATCATTATTTGCCACTAAATAAGTTGGCTGGTTAGGAGCATCAGTGCTCTGAGTTGCTCAAGGATGTCTCACCCACCCCCCCCCCCCCACCCCCCACCTCTGACTGACGTTGTGTTGCGATCACAACTTAACTGTAATGCAGTTAAATATGTGATTCAAAATATTCAGGTCATCTTACGGCTTTTTCCTGTTGGGTGGTGTGTTTGGAAAGTGTGATGGACCTGTGATATCATGGCATTAGGGAAGTCATTTGTAGCCAACTAGTAATGCATACTCATTCTTACAAAATAAACACTATACTTTGCAATATCTCTGAAAGTGAACGAGCAGCACACAAACCTAGACAGAAACTGAACGCTACACACACACATAAACCATAAAGATGAACCATACAGATCACATACACAAACTGTACAAACAAACCAGATACACAAACTGTACACACAAACTAGATACACAAACCGTACACACAAACCAGATACATAAACCATACACACAAACCTAATGGGGTTTAATGGAAGTCTACACAATTCAAGAGGGACAGGGGTAGCAAACACCAGAGGACATGTACAAAGTCGAGGATAGAAAGTTTAGGGGAGACATCAGGGCTACACAGAGAGTTGTGGGTGCCTGGGTGGTGGTGGTGGAGATTGCAACATGAGGGACATTTACAAGGCCCTGAGACAGACACCCTGGATGGAAGAAAAATAGAGGGTTATGAGGTAGGGAGGGTTTCAATTCTTTTTAGGTAGGTATTCCGTATATAGGTCGGCACAACATTGTGGGCCTAAGGGTCTGTACTGTGCCGTAATGTTCTATGTTCCATGTTCTAACACACATACATAAAAAACATGTTCACAAAGTTATTCACACAAACTGTACATAGAAAGCAAACAAACAAATTGTACACAAAAAGCAACACACAAGCCATAAACCATACAGATATGATATACTCCAAGCCATACAAAGCTTGAAGCTCCAACATTTAATTCTCTAATTTCTTCTGGGTCAGTTGCTTTGTGAAGAGCTGGCAGAGTGGAAACTTGCTTCCGATCACTCTCAATGCTTTGCATTTCACATCAGCCGCATCAGCCTTCCCAGTGGAAACCCAACTAGGGGGAAAGCCGGTTAGTGGAATTGGCAGAATGCTCTCCAGGATGGTACTGGTTCCCTGGGCAAATGCTGGTGAAGTGCGGCTGGTGTTCTTCGGGTGGAAACAGGCCAACAGAGTTATCAACCTGAGCTCATCATATTAGCCTGTGTTTGGGTTGTATCCCTCAAAATGCATAGCATGGCTAGCGTAGGAGTTAGCACGATGCTATTACAGCACCAGCACCCCGGCTTTGAAGCTGACGCTGCCTGTAAGAAGTTTGCAGGTTCTCCACCTTCCAAAAGCATACGGGGTTGTAGGTTCATTTGGGAGAAATTGGTTCGCTCGGGTATAAATGGCCAGAATCGGTTTCTACCATGCTGTAAATAAATGCAATTAAACCTTCATCTACCAGTCTAAATATTGTACCCACCTCTATCACTTCCTCTGGCAGTTTGCTCTGCATAGTCACCACCCTCTGCATGAATAAGGTGCTCCTCAGATCTACCTGAAATCTTTCCCCACTCACCTTAAATCTATGGCCTTTGGTTTTAGATTCCCCTAGTCTAGAAAAATACTGTGAATAAGGTAAATTTCCCTCATGATTTTATCACCACTCTGAGATCCTCCCACAGCATCCTACTCTCCAAGGAGCAATATGTCCCCTATCTTGCCTCTTATAATTGAAGTCCACCAGTACTCGTAACATTGCAGTGAATCCTTTCTTGCACCCTTTCCAATATAATGGCATCCTTCCTACAGCTATCATTAAAATTGATGGATACAGGTGCTCCCCTACTTACGATGGCCCAACTTACAATTTTTCAAAGTTTAAATCCATACTTTCAATTTCAAATTTCGATCTGTTCCTGTGCTTGCGTTATGCAGTACACTACTCTCTTGCGATGCTGGCTGATGGCACCATCGCGTGAGATTATAACTGATATATAATCATATAACAATTACAGCACAGAAACAGGCCATTCTAGTCTGCACCGAACCATTATCATACAGCCTTCAACAGGTGTCGATGACGAGTGTGTTCTACGAGCTGTTCTCGAGCATCATCAGAAGAGAGTGAAATTGATGACCCGGTCATTTTAGCGTCTCCACCATCCCCACCGTCCAGCAATTAATTTTAGTTCAATGCTTCAAACATTCTTCAGGATCATTGTGCTTTCAGCTGTGAATGTTATTTTTTTCCACTGTGGAATAAAAGTATTCAAAATGTTTTTATTAAAAAACGGTAGGTGCGGTGATCCTTTTTGACATAAGATTTTTTCGACTTACGATGGGCTTGTCGGAATGTAAGCCCATCAAAAGTTGGGGAGCACTTCAGGTTTATCATCAGAATACTTACATGACATCACATACAACCCTGAGATTCTTTTCCCTGCGGACGAGGTAGTCCAAAAAAGCTGGACTCAACGTAAACATGTAAACAAATAAAGAAATGTAACCGATTGTGCAATACAGAGAGGAAAAAAAAGATAATGTGCAAAACTAAGTCCCTAAATGAATCCCTGATTGAGTTTGTAGTTGGGGGGTCTGATGGTGGAGGGGTAGGAGCTGTTCCTGAACCTGATGGGTGTGAGTCTTGACGCATCTCCATCTCTTTCCTAATGGCAGCAGCAAGATCAGAGCGTGACCAGGGCGGTGTGGATCCTTGATGATTGCTGCTGCTCTCCGATGGCAGGATTCCCTGTAGATGTTATTGATGGTGGGAAGGGTTTTGCCTGTGATGTCCTGGGCTGTGTCCACTTCCTTTTGGAGGGCTGTACACTCAGGGGTATTGGTGTCCCCATAACAGGCCATGATGCAGCGGGTCAGCACACTTTCCACCACACATCTGTAGAAATTTGCCAGGGTTTCCGGTGTCATACAAACCTCCGCAAACTCCTGAGGAAGTAGAGGCTCTAACATGATTTCTTCTTGATACCATTTGCGTGTTTGGTCCAGCAAATATTCTCTGAGATAATGACTCCCAAGAACCTTAATTTGCTCACCATCTCTACTTCTGATCCCCCAATGATCACTGAATCATGCACCTCTGGCTTTCCCTTCCTGAAGTCAACGATCAACTCCTTGGTTTTGGTGACATTGAGTGCAAGATTGTTATTGGTGCACCTTTCAGCCCAGTTTTTATTTTCCATCCAGAATACTGACTCATTCCCTTCCTTTATAGAATCCACTACTGTGGTATTGTTGGCAAATTTCTAGATAGTGTTATTGTGGTACCAAGCCGCACAGTCATAGGTATAAAGTGAGTAGGGCAGGGGGCTAAGATCACAGTCCTGTGGTGTTCCGGTACTGATGGAGAGTGTGTGGAGGAGATATTCTTGACAATCCTCCCTGATTGTGGTCTGGAGGTGAGAAAATCAAGGATCCAATTACACAGTGGGGTGTCGAGTCTCAGGTCTCAACAATTCAACAATCAACTCCTTGGTTTTGGTGACATCGAGTGCAAGGTTGTTGTTGGTGCGATTCAGCCAAATTTTCAAACTCCCTGCTGACTCATCTTATATAACCCACAACTGTGGTATTGTCAGCGGATTTGGATAGTGCCAGGTTTCATTCCAGTTTGACCAGTTATTTGGATTGAGAGCTCTCTTCCTCAAAGTGTGGGCGTATCTGATGGCGTGCACAGAAATTAGTGTACTCATATTCCCGGATACCATACATTTAAACTGTCAGAGTAACGAAATAAAGAGCAACTTCGTTCTCAGTGTCAGAAGGCAGGTTTAACCAGGGCTGCCAAAGAGTTAGTAGACAATTCACCTCAACCTACTTTATTGGCATGACATCTGATGGGTTTGAATACAGTGGGGTCTCAGTTTCCATTAATTCTCTGGAGGCAAACTCAAAATCTGAAAACATTTTCCATTTGTTAAGCAGTGTGTAATCCCTGGACTGTGTATATTTTGGCATCCAATCGCATGGCATATTGTGCCATGAATTAAATTTTAAGGCAGATTTTAAATCAGAAGATAGTTGGGGTTTATTTGTATTAGTTCTCGTTGTTAGGCCAGATTTCTTTAAAAGCAGTGCAGCAATTTCTTAAGATACATGTATATCCTTGAAGACCACAGAACATTATGCATGAAAGGAAAATGGCCTTGCATTATTCATTAAGCAGAGATCAATTTTTACTTACATGTCAAAGTCTGCAAAGGCAGCATATGGCACATTTTACCGAACATAAATTGAATCAGTTACTGCCATTTGTTTGCGCAGAAATCACTCACCATTATGTGAAAAGGCTCTTATTCTCTCAAGCACACATTTCAAGTCACTTTTCAACAGAACTTAAAAGATGCAACTGCATTTTATCTTGTGATTGTAGATTGCTCTCAATTAAGAAAGTGTGCATTTGTATATGCTTGTGTGTCTATGTCTGTGTGGGTTCATACATATTATTAGCACGGGTCTAGTGGCTGCATGTATATGAATCTTCGTGTGTGTGTTTCTGTGTATTAAAAAGTAAAGATGAGTGTGTATTAATGAGCAAAATGAGTAGGAAAGCAGCTTCTAACCTCAACAAGTAATGGTGTTTCAAAATGGGCTTTGTACCGTTCTTTTTCAATAATCTCAGTATTTTGCCCATGCCAGCCTTCTGCGATGTGTTTAGTTTGGATTTCTGGCCTCTTTATATTACACCCAGGCCATGCCCCCTTCACTCTGCTACCGTCGAATACTCAGTGGCACAAAGACAGCTTCTTCCCCTCTGCTATCAGATTTCCGAATGGTCAATGGCCCACATACATTGCCTTAGTTTGACTTTTTTTCTTCCTCTGTTTTGATTTTGAAAGGTGGTTTGTATAAATTATTGCACTGCCGCAAAACCACGAATTTTGTGACATGTTCTTGACAATAAATTTTTATTCTGAAAGCACAGAAATGCTGGAGGAACTCAGCAGGTCTCGCAGCGTCCATAGATTGTTGTGATTCATGCTTATCAATGAACACATTGTAAAGTACAAGAGATTTCTTTTGTTCGCCTGTACATGCCGTGGAGTCTGATAGTCCCCTGGTGGCAACCCCATGCCATCGCAGGTGTACTGGGAAGATGGGAGCACAGGCATGGAAAACAAGCCTATTTTTCTGTAAAAGCACACAGAAATGCTGGAGGAACTCAGCCAGTCTCACAGTATCCAAAGGAGGTAAAGATACATTACCTTCAGCTCAGGCTCGGTAATATATCCTTAATGGATGCTGCGAGACCAGCTGAGTTCCTCCAGCATTTCTGTGTGTGTTTTTACTACCATCATGGCATCTGCTGACTTTTGTATTCCAAGCCTATTTTCTGAGGCACTGTTTTACAAAACCTATTGCATGAAGCAGAACAATCGTCAAATTGGTCCAACAAGCTTACTCACGGAAATTACTGGCTATGATGGTTAATTTCTGCACAGATTAAGATCAGCTGTTTTCTGGATGTCTGTAAGCAAGTAGATGACAAGGAAGTCCCGATTTAATCTATGGTCATGTCACCTCCCTGTATTATGTGCAGTACACCCAAAAGACACAACAATGTCATTATAAACTTCCAAGACTCTGATTACATTTCCTAATTAGCGCAAAGATAAAAGTAGGCAATTACTGAAACGATTGTGATGGAGTACAGTGATAGAAAGCAATTTAAGATTTATAGTGTTATTATAATTAATTTTATTTAAATATTGCCCTGCAGTGAAGGAAGTCTATTGTCCCTCACTGGGGGACATGGAATAAGTCATTTTATATTCAACATATGAGCTGATTAAAAGATGGACATATAAATCATCACCTTTTATTTAAATATTGTGCAGTGCAAAAATGAAAGGCAGATTTTGTTAATATATATTTACCATACTTTGCTGAGAACCTTTTTTCTTGCCTGCGTGTTTGTGCATAATTATTAATACGACTGCACAACTTACATGGGCGCCTATCACAAACACACACCCAGAACCCCTACGCCCACACACTCCCAGACCAACTGCTTACCCCACACACACACACACACACACACACACACACACACACACACACACACACACACACACACACACACACACACACACACACACACACACACACACACACACACACACACCCAGATCTACCGCTTCCACCACTTCCCCCACATTGTCCCGATCTTCTCACACACACACAATTTACACACCTCCACACACACACACAAAACCCATGGTATGCTGGCTAAACAATGATAGGAATTTCATGCAGCCACTTTTTTATATGGTGCAGTGACAAGATATTGATTAAAGATCATTTGAAAAGCTGACATCTTGTGTTTATTCGTGCAAAGAACAAAAGCTAAAGACAGGTTGTTGTGGGAAGGTCTCATTAAAATACCACTGGTTTAGGCAAGAACTATCTGTGGTTCCATTTTTCTTATTTCCTTTATAACATTATGGATTTAGTTGTATAAATCCATGAAGCTGTTTTGTAATCGAGCTTTCTCCTCCACATACAATGAAAAATTAGTGAAAATAAACACCAGATTGCTTTTGAAAGTTGAACAATCCTATCAATAATTGTTGGCAAAACTATCAACATGAGAGATACCTTGAGAATCACAGAACTTTATGTGGAGAGAAGGAACTGACTGCCCTGTAATATAAAGAGGCCAGAAATCCAAACCAAACACATCGCAGAAGGCTGGCATGGGCAAAATACTGAGATTACTGAAAAAGAACCTTACAAAGCCCATATTGAAACACCATTACTTGTTCCCAACAATTGTGCTTTTTATCTAAGAACCTCTGCATTCTAAGTCAACAAAGGAAATCTCCCTGAGGTTACCTTGGTTTTATAATGTGCACAGATTCAGAATCAGAAATTATTGTGTGTGTGTGTGTGATGCTGTAAAACAACAAAATTTGTTACATTCATGACAATAAATTCTGATTCTGAGTCTGTGCACATAACTTTAAAACCAAGTTCACGAAATTTGTTGTTTCGTAGCTTCTTTTACAATGCCAATATTGCTATAAAATTGCATTTAAAAATAAATAGAGAGCGGGGGGGGGGGAGGGGTAGGGGGGTAGAAACGAAAAAAAAAGAGAAAAAAATAAAAAAATAAAAAAATAGATAAATAGATTGGTGCAAAAATAAGAGAAACTGAGGCAGTGTCTGTGGTTCTCTGTTCATTCAGAAATCTGATGGTAGCAGGGAAGAAGCTGTCCTTGTGCTTCTGGGTGCTCGTCTTTAGGTTCCTGTACCTTTTGCCCAATGGTAGCAGAGTCAAGGAGCCATGGCCTGGGTGGCAGGGGGTCCTTAAGGATAGATGCTGTTTTCTTAAGCCACTGCCTCTTGTAGATGTTCTCAATGAAGTCTGGTGCCCATGATATTTCTGGCCAAGTTCACAACTGCAGTTTTTTCCTGTCCTGAGAATGCCCTTCTGTACAGTGATGCCACCAGTGAGAATGCTCTCCACTGCACATCTGTAGAAATATGCGAGAGTTTTTGGTGACATTCCAAAATACCACACAGACAGTAACTGAGCCAGTTTAACTAACAAAGAATAATTTCTGATTCTTCATGGCAGTCCCTCTTGGGGTTGAGAACTAGTTTCCGATCGACTCCTGTTGATTCTGAAGAGACTTTTGAGGCCAATACAGAGCCACCATGAGGTGGACCAGAATGTTCCTGTCAAGGCAGTGAGACAAGCTGCTGAAGATCCAGCTGCGCTGGGTGGGTCACGTCTCCAGAATGGAGGACCATCGCCTTCCCAAGATCGTGTTATATGGCGAGCTCTCCACTGGCCACCGTGACAGAGGTGCACCAAAGAAGAGGTACAAGGACTGCCTAAAGAAATCTCTTGGTGCCTGCCACATTGACCGCCGCCAGTGGGCTGATATCGCCTCCAACCGTGCATCTTGGCGCCTCACAGTTCGGCGGGCAGCAACCTCCTTTGAAGAAGACCGCAGAGCCCACCTCACTGACAAAAGGCAAAGGAGGAAAAACCCAACACCCAACCCCAACCAACCAATTTTCCCCTGCAGCCGCTGCAACCGTGTCTGCCTGTCCGCATCGGACTTGTCAGCCACAAACGAGCCTGCAGCTGTCGTGGACATTTACCCCCTCCATAAATCTTCGTCCGCGAAGCCAAGCCAAAGAAAGAAGAAGAACTCAATGCCATCCCAATGAGGTCATTCAATAGTTGAGCCTTCAGGCACGCTGAACTTTAAGTGGTTGTGGGTGAGCGGTTCCCATGAGTCAATGCGTATGTTGCACTGCTTCAAGGAAGCTTTAACAATATTCCCAAAGGGTTTTCTTTGGCTCTCCAGAAACCGTTTCCTGCAACAAAGCTCAAAGAAGAGGGCTTATCCTAGAGTAAGCAATTGTGGCTGTTTTAGGTACAGGAGTATCAGAGGTAGGACCACCAGACTGGGAAATAGCTTTTTCCCTGCGGTAGTGAGACTACTGAATGGTAATGAACTGCTGATATCCACCCTCCAAGACTCTACTATTTATGTTTGTATATGTATATATTCTGTATATCTATAATTTGTCAGTATATGTGTTTGCATTTTTTTTTACCGAAGACTGGAGATCCCTGTTTCATTGGATGGTAATAAACTTGAATTTGAACCGATTGGAATCTAGTAATCGATGTTGGGTACATTGGTTTGCTTATGCCAGCCACTCTCTCCGGGGGACATACAGCATTCTGCATCAACAACGGAATGTAGCAACACCGAAAATGTGGCGGCCAACTTGCGGGAAGCAAATGTCACGATCATTATTCACTCTCCCCAACAGCAATGATGTCAGACAAATGACCTGGAAATTTAGATGCATTGCACGTATAGGAACTTCTTCTAGAACAAACCAACCAAAGTCCCAATCTCTCCACCTTCCAGATCGCCCTGATCTCTAGTCCAGCCATTCACGTCAGCCTTGAGCGCCCCCCCCCCACCCCCACCCCGAGTGCCGCAGCACATTCATATTTATGTTACCTCACGTAACATGAATATTTTTTTGTGTTTTATATAGTTGGTAGGAAAGAGTACAGAAGAAACCAACTAAATTTGACTGCTTCGCAGGGAAGAAAGCCCATAAACATTGAGTAAAGTCCTAAGGGTGCCACAGCCAAATAAAAAGTTGAGAATGGCAGGTTTTTACCCAGTGGATTTGAGATCAGAGTAAATAATTCAATCTCTCCAAAATCTTAGATTTTCCACAATGCAAGTACCCACCATCCTGGGCTGATATTGATAATAAAGCTGTATTCCAAACCAACCACTAATCTAACAGCTCTTCTCTAAGTTTAAATTTGGCGGCACAGTTAGCTTAGCGGTTTGCGCAATGCAGTCAGAGCACCAACGACCTGGGTTTGAAGTCTGTAAGGAGTTTGTGCGTGCTCCCTGTGACTGCTCTGGTTTACTCCCACTCTTCAAATATGTACAGGGGTTGTAGGTTAATTGTGGTATTTGGGCAGCATGAACTTGTGGGCCGAAAGGGCTTGTTACCGCGTTGTATGTCTAAATTTAAATTTAAAACACTTCCATCATCTCCTGCCAAACAAGCATAAAAACCTGCATCTGAATAAAAGTATTCAAACAGTTGTTGGACAAGATAGTGGCTCTGCTACTAGTTACTGCCGTACAGCTCCAGTGACCCAGGTTCAAACTTCACCTCAGGGTCTGCCTGTATGGAGTTGGCACGTAACCACGTTGGTTTCCACCCCTATCCCAGATAGGAGGGGTCAGGAAGTTAAATGGCCACTGCGGATCGCCCCCTAGTGCACAGGTGAGGGGTAGAATCTGAGTGGAGTTCACGGGAATGAGAAGATAATTACATTGGGATTAAAGCAAGATTAGTGTGCGAGGGAGATGGTGGTTATGGACTTGGTGAGCCATTGTGCTGTATATCTCCACATGCTGCATATACGTTCTTAGTTCTAGGCAAGGACTAAACATTTTTAGTCCATATTCTTAAGTATCTCTGAATGGGAGATGTTCTGTGCTCAGGAAAGGGAAATAGCCAATGTGCAAACAAAGGCAGATTCATGTTGTCATCATTAAATTAAATTTTATTTAGAGCATAGTAGAAGCTGATTCTGGCCATTTAAACCCATGCCACCCAATTACAGCTAAATTATCCTACATCATACACTTTTGGAGGGTGGGAGGAAACCGGAATGCCCGGAGGAAACCCACACAGACACTGGGAGAACGAACAAACCCCTTACAGACAGCACCGGATTTGAACACAAGTCGTTGGTGCTGAAACAGAGTTGGGTTAACCGTGCTGTCCAAGAAACTGAGAGCGGAACCATCAAAACATCATCAGCTGAAAGCAGAGGCTGGTGCAATAATGGGACCAAGAATCATATATGAAGGTTCACACTCACACATACCATAGTATCCTGAAAATGAGGTTCTGAGGCTTTCTTTGTAATCTTATAATTTGAGTTTGAAGCCATGGCATGGCCTTTGCAAAGATAAAATTTTCTCTCAAAGACATCTTCAAGATTTGCTTTGAGGACAATGTTACATTGCTCATCTTTCTCTGTTATGTAAGGGACGCTGGCAGTATTAATGGTGATACTTCGTCTGCCTTATTGCAGGCAAAAGTTAAAGTATATCATGTATGTTACTATCTTAATGTATCATTACATGTCAAAAGGAATATGGAACCTAGACATCAGGGTCCATTATCTGATAAGTCTCAACCACATGGAAACAGGCCATTCAACCCATCGCGCCAATTCTGATCAAGCTTGTCCCTCTTGTCTGCATTCAACCACCACGCCTTAAACCTTTCCCATCCATGTACCTGTCAAAAAGCTCCTACGATTGTTTAGGTTACCACATTCACAAAGGAGGGCTTTGATTTCAATACAGCAAAGTGCTGGAGAAACCTAGCAGGTCACGCAGCATTCCTCATACAATAAAGATACATAACAAACGTTTCGGGCCTGAGCTCTTTCATCGAGGGTTTGGATTTGCTGCTGTTGCATTGTGACCACATCATACAGCCATCATGGAACTTTGTTGCTGGGTCTTGAATTAGTTCCTTGTTCTGAACATTATCTTTGGCCATGGGCTTTATCATCACTGTTGAGAATGACAAAGCCAAAGTAATAGGAAGGGTCCCTTGAAATCATTGGTCAAAGTTTGGAGAGGGTTTGGGGCTGAGAGAGATCCCAAATGATAGGTGGCTGTGAGTTCAATTCAGATTTATGGTCAGAGTACATGACATCACAAGCAACCCTGAAAATCTTTTTCCTGCGGGCGAGGCAGTATTACCACTTACTGGTCGTGAGAAAAAAAACTGAACTCAACGTACACATGGAAACAAATAATGAAGTGCAAAAGTAAGGGTCCTTAAATGAGTCCCTGATTGTTGAGGAATCTGATGGTGGAGGGGTAGCAGCTGTTCCTGAACCTGGTTGTGCGAGCCTTGAGGCACCTATACCTTTCCTGATGGTAACAGCAAGAACAGAGCATGTGCTGGGTGATGTGGGTCTTTGATGGTTGCTACTGCTCTCCAACTTCAGCGTTACCTGTAGATGTTCTCAATAGCGGGGAGGATTTTGCCTGCAATGTCCTGAGCAGTGTCCACTTCCTTTTTGAGAGCTTTATGTTCAGGGGCATTATTGTCCCCGTATCAGACCAGGGAATAGAAATAGGAGGCCACCAGGAGATGCCTGTCTGTGTCCATCACCAAATTTCAAACTCTAAAGTGCTTTCAGCTGAGAGAGGTACATGAATGGAATCACTGCTTTGCCAGAAGTTCCCTCTGCTGGCCATCCACTCCCACTGCACCTGTCCAGATCATGGCACAGACAAGCATTTTCAGTTATACAGCAGGAACTCCAAGAGTTGTCAGTCCTCCACGATTAATCTGGAACCCCCAGGAAATTTGCAGTTGAATCAACAACTGCAAGACCAAGAGAATGGCAAATTCTGAAGTACCAGTGCACCTCAAGAATGAACACTCAATCCTCAACGACACTCCCTCTACAACTGAGGAACACCATGTATCTATCTGGACAATGCTACAAAATTGCAACCTGATGCCTCCATTATCCAAACCTTCCTGCTGAGTCAAGAAAAATACTGCAGCTGCTCAAAATTGGAAACAAAAAAAAAATACCAGAAGCACTCAGCAGGTCAGGCGTTATCTGCAGAAAGAGAAACAGGGCCAATTCTTCATGTCAAGGTCCCTTTAACTGAACAGGAAAAGTAATACTGTTCCTCTTCCAACTCTAATAACTGGTATTTATAGTAATAGCTACCGTGTCAACTTTGGCCTGCACCCTATCACAGACATCTTCTCTGCTTTCTCCACCCCTCTCCTTCATTGCAATTTAAAGGACGTTTTTCTCAGTTTGGTGAAGTCATTGGTGTGAAGCCCTGAATCTGTTTCTCTTTTCTCAGCAAGACACGAAAGTCTGTAGATGCTCTGATTGGAGCAAAGCCACAGAAATGCTGGAGGAACTCAGCAGCTCTCAGTGTCCATTGGAGGTAAAGATACCTTACCAATGTTTCGGGCCTGAGAAGGTGCATTGAAGAAGGGATCAGGTTCGAAACATCAGTGAAATATCTTTACTTCCTGTGGATGCTGAGAGACCTTCGGCGTTCCAGATTTCGGATTTATTGTCAGAATACATACATGCAGGGTCAGCATCAGAACAAATCTAATTGGGGGCATTAGGCTCAATCTGATGTTCAAAAACTCGCTCAGCTCGGGGGGAAGGGGGTGCTGGCCTACCTACCATGAATCTCCTCTGTACGCTGCCAGCCTCACACTTCCCCCTCCCTCCAATGAAACAGACAAACGCACTGCTTATATTGCATGGAAATTTGTGACACTAGTGCTGCTGGTGGGGTCACATTTGGGGGAAATGCCTGAAAATGCCTTGGCGCCAGACCTGCATATCACCGCACATCACAAACGACCACACGTTTCTTTTTCCTGCAGGCCAGGCAGAATTTACCACTTATTGGCAGTGCAAAAAATAAACGGACTCATTTTTCACCTGTAAACAAAGAAAGAAATGTAAACCAACTGACTGTGCAACTCAGAATTTTTTCAAAATCAATGAAGTACAAAAGTAAGAGTCGGTAGGTTTGTCGTTGAGGAGTCTGATGGTGGAGGGGGGAGGGGGGAAGCAGCTGTTCCTGAACCTGGTGGCACCGATACCTCTTTCCTGATGGCAGCAGTGAGAGCAGAGCACGTGCGTGGAGGTGTGGATCCTTGATGATCGCTTCTGTACTGGCCTGTTTCTGTGCTGTAATTGTTATATGCTGCTCTCCAATGCCAGTGTTCTCCGCAGATATTCTCGATGGTGAGGAGGGTTTTACCCATGATGTCCTGGGCTGTGTCCATTACAGCACTTTTATTTAAAATATATGAAAAGTATATTCATCTAATTATCAAATAATTAGCAGTTTGCCTCAATCTCTTGCTGCAATAATGTATATTTCGGTGAGAAATGAAGTCTCTTTGAAAATCTCATTGGGTAATCAACATTTATAGACAGAAGTGTTTAATTATCCAAAGAAAATTATTAGTTAAAATCTAATTGATAACATATAGATTAAAAATCTATGATATATTACTTTTATTAAATACAACCAGCTATGGGTAAAAATGGATTTGATTAAAAATATTTTATAATTATTTACATTAGGTAGAAGAAACCAACTGCTATTAAATATTCATACTGCTCATTTTATTCATATATCTGAGATAGGTAATGCTTTGGAGGTGATTAATATTCAATGCCATTGGTGTGAGTAGAATGAATTCCATTAATAATGCCCTCAAAACAACCTGTCATCTAAATCAGCAATTCTAGAATGTTCTATGAAAACTCATAATGAACATTGGAGAGTGAGGTGACCAGTGAAATATGTCACAGTTACAGTGGGACAATGTGTCAGTTTCAACTCATAAAGATCGATTCACCTGCACATGTTGCTCAAATACGAGCACTTGCCAAACCAGATGGCATTAACGTAGACCTCTCTGGTTTCTGCTGTTCGTGCCCCATTCTCCCTCTTCCCCAACCCCGTCTCCTTTCCTCTAGCTCTCCACCCTCTTCCCCCACTCACTCCATTCACAGGGCAGCCCTCTTCCTCTGTTTGCTGTGTACCCCTCCCTTCCTTATCTACCTGTCCTCTTGACTGTAGGACTGTGTTCCTCCCCTTGCCCCTCCATTTTATTCAAGCACCTGCCGACATTTTGCTCAAACCTTGATGAAGGGGGCAGGCCCGAAATGTTGCTATATGCATGCCGTTTGACCTCCTGTTTCTCCAGCCACGTGTTTTTCCTCAAATTTTTTTTTTACAAGTTGAAGGTGTAAATGCTATGAGTGATCTTCAAAGATATAAAAACTGTCCCTATAACATGGTAAAACACAGTGAATGACATCAAGGTAGCAATTGAATGACATTAGCCAGATCCGTGATCAAGGATGGCTTGCTTTCATTGCAATTTAATACGTTCTTTTCTTTATTTAATCTTTTTATTGGTTTTATCATATGCAAAATACATCAGTACATATGGTAATAATAAAGTAAATGAATATCAAGTTACAAGTACAAGTAAATAACAATGAATAAGGTACATATGAATCCATGTTATTCAATGGGAAAAAGGAAAGAAAAAAAATTCCTTACTAACAATCAAATCCCATCCTATGAGGGCTCAGCGACAGGACTTTCTCAGTCAACATAGGCAAATTTTCACCCTCGTCTGCTACTTTTCCAGTGGGGTCCCAACAAGGGTCTATTTTGGGCCCCATTTTCTTTTCCTTATATATGCTTCCCCTCTGCCATCTCCTTTCACAGCTACGCTGATGACACCCCCCCCCCCCCCCCAGTTCTATCTCCCCCTGAAGCAAAGATAACCAGCCTCCACAACTGTCAAAACATCCTGCAGTGAAACAAAGGCAAAACTGAGATCATCCTATTTGGCCTCCCCAACTTCACCAAAATTATTTACAATATCCTTGGTAACTGAGCCACCCTCATTAAACCACACGTCAAATCCCTTAGTGCGATATTCAATGCCACCAAACAAGTCAATGCAGTAGTAAAAGCTAGCTTTTCCCAGCTCCGCACTATTACCAAAACCAAATCATTTCTATCACTGAAAGACCTCAAGAAAGTTATCCATGCCCTCATTTTCTCTCGTTTAGACTACTCTCTCTTTATACAGGAATTAGTCGTTATTCCATCTGCAACTGATGCAGAATGCTGCAGCAAGGCTCCTGACAGGAGTCAAGAAGAGGGATCATATCACCCCTATTCTCGCCTCCCTTCAATGGTTGCCAGTACGGCTCAGGATAGCCTGAGCTACAGTTTGTTTACAAAGCCATCAATGGGCTAGCCCCACCCCCCCCCCCCCCCCCCCCCCCCACATCACTGATCTCCTAATGCTCTACTCTATTTCAAGACTCCTCAGATCGACCAATTTAGGGCACTTGGTTGTTCTGCGCTCAAATCGCAAACTCGGGGGAGATCGCGCCTTCTCTATTACAGCCCCAAACTGTGGAACAATACTCCACCTTCCACCAAATCAGCCCCTTCCTTTAGCTCTTTTAAATCCAGACTGAAGTTGCATTTTGAAGTGATTGTTGATTGTTAACACGTTGTATGTATAATTCTGAACCTCGAGTACCCGTTTTATACTGTGCTTTAAATAGCTGCTAAAGCTAAGATATAATTTATGATGAACAATTGTTTTAAATGTGCAATGTAAATAAACTGTACTGCTGGCCAAGGAGTCCACTACTAATAACTAATGGGTCATGAAAAAACCCCAAAGATAATTAATCTAAAAGTTTTGAAAGTAATTGAGAAAAGGATCACAAAGAGATAAAGATCCATTGCACTGATAGAACATGACAGACATGGCATCACATCCGAGTGGGTTCTGAAGTAGCTGCTGAACCAGAGATTTTTTTCACAGATGAAGGAGAGCCTTGATGAAATAGTTTGTGAGTTGGTGCTCTGACCTGGGGAGCTGTTGGGGATGCCACATTTCTTCAGATTTAGCTTGTTTGATGTTAACAGGAGTCAGGTACACAAAGACAAATTATTTTTCAGAGACAGAATTTGTGGTATTCCTCTGTATTTGTATTTGCTGTGGAGGATTTGGGAGGGCTTGTGCATGAATTGCAGAAGGTTGGTTTTCAGGTGCAGCAGGCTACCAAAAAGGCAAATGGAATGTTGACCCTCATTGCTAGAGGGATTGAATTTAAGAGCAGAGAGGTTACGCTGCAACTATACAGGGTACTGGTGAGATTGCATCTGAAGTACTGCATGCAGTTTTGATCTCCTATCTTGAGGAAGGATGGAGGCAGGGAAGAGGATCTTCACCAGGTTGATCCAGAGATGAGGGGATTAACCTATAAGGAGAGATTGAGTCATCTGGGACTGTACTTGATGGTATTTAGAAGGATGAAAGGGGATCTTAGAGAACATATACAATAATGAAAGGTATAGATAAGATAGAGGTAAGTAAGTTGCTTCCATTGGTGGGGGAGACTAGAACTAGGGGACATAGCCTCAAGATCCTGGGTAGTAGATTTAGGATGGAGATGAGGAGAAACTGCTTTTCCCAGAGGGTGGTGAATCTGTCAAATTCACTACCCATACAAGTAGTGGAGATGACCTCAGTAAAAAAAATATAAGACAAGGTTGATTTTTTTTTAACAAAGTAGGGAAATTAAGGGATATGGGGAAAAGGCAGGCAAGTGGAGATGAGCCTATCATCAGATCAGCCATAATCTCATTGAATGGCAGAGCTGGCTTGATGGGCCAAATGGCCAACTCCTGCTCCTATTTCTTCTATCCTGAAGAGCCAAATGTGATGCCAAGGTCATCCTGAGTATTATTTGACCTTCAACTTGATCAGAGCTTCCACAGCTAGGCTAAGCTACAAAGCATCACCTGCATCTCAGAGGGTGACATCCACCAAGTCAGTGCTCCTTATGTTGAGGGTTATCCACATGTTTGTCAGCAGTTATCAGCCCAGATGTTGTTGGATTGGATACAAAGTGTCTAGCAAGTCTTTATCTCTATTAGTATATTAAGTATATTAGTAAGGCTTTATCTGTAAACTTGGGGGGGGGGGGGGAGAGGGGTTATTATAACAGCAGTATGGTTGCTTTGCGGTTAGCGCAATGCTGTTACAGCGCCAGTGACCCGAGTTCAAATTTAAATTAATTTTTTTTTAAGTTACTGGAATTATCTGATTAAAGTAATTAAGAACTACAATACTGACTTTTTTTAAACAAGTGATTTTACATTTTGCACTGTCTTTTTCTTTAAAACTCTTTTATTTTTAATACAGATGTATTAGTTAGGCATTGTAAAAATGTCTCAGGCAATTGTAAAATTTGCACATCAGTAACCCGCGATCCCCCTACGTGCTGAATAATGGTGGCTTTACTGTACATGATGAGGGGTATAAAGTTTAGTCACTTCAATGTTTGCAAATAATTGCCAATACTATGTAAAATTTGCTAAATATCCATGGTAATATCTTTTTGTTTAAAAATACCAATTAAAAGAATTATTTCTCGATGCTTTCATTGGGTTAGATGGGCTAACATTAAAAAAAACAGTGCAGCCAACTGTTAACATTACACTCCTCTTATGCTCCCTTAATGCAAGACAAAATAAAATCCTGGTCAGTTGGAGCTCTCTGATTAGATTTTAAAGCAGGACAAATTCCCTTGTTACCCAACAAATCTAGCACGTTCCCTTGTGTCATTATTAACTGAACACAATCGATTCTGTCTCCACCATATGCCAATTCACTTAGCAGTGCAGCAGGAATGATGATCTCCTAATGTCCATTTCTGATCAGATCAACCATTAGTATCTTAGATTTTGTACTTTAAATGGATGGGGGGGGGGGGGTGGGGGGGAGGTAGGGAGGGTGGGATGGGAGGAAATGACACTGTATATATTTGAAAAGGAAAATGTATCATGGTCAATGTGGTTTATGGTGTGAAAAATAAAAAAAAAAACACTTGCTCAATAATGTTGAATTATTTTGAAATAAAATTCACCATGCAAACAATGCAAATGTGTTGGTTCTGCTATCACAATTGCACCTGCATTGCTGGTTTTAAGTCAGCTGTGAAAGACATCTGTGTGGTGTGAACAGTTTGCAAATCTCCTCGTTTTCTGCTCCGTTGTACAATATAGTTTATACAATTGATGAATTTGGATTTGCCTTAATGTATGTTTTCCTTCAGGGAGATGTCCTGTAAATACTGAGGAAGATCAAATTTATCTCTGATCAACAGATGTGAATTGACAACATCAGGCAGAAGTCGACTGGAGATGCAAAAGTCAGCTTACACCAAGGACAGTAACAACCAATAGCCAAATCGAGAGGTGTTCAGTTCTATTTGTCATTATACATGCAGCAACTAAGGGAACGTCATAATTATAATGGCACTCACGGTGGTGTTGTCCCTGAGTTTCTATCTTGCACCAATAATTAAGTCAGTGATGATGTCAACAAAATTGAGTATATCCTAAAGGAAAGAGTATTTCCATTGACAATACTGGAAGTACACTGCTTAAAGAAATCTCTTGGTGCCTGCCACATTGACCACCGCCAGTGGGCTGATATCGCCTCCAACCGTGCATCTTGGCGCCTCACAGTTCGGCGGGCAGCAACCTCCTTTGAAGAAGACCGCAGAGCCCATCTCACTGACAAAAGACAAAGGAGGAAAAACCCAACACCCAACCAACCATTTTTCCCTTGCAACCGTGCCTGCCTGTCCCGCATCGGACTTGTCAGTCAGCAACGAGCCTGCAGCAGACGTGGACATACCCCTCCATAAATCTTCATCCGCGAAGCCAAGCCAAAGAAAGAAAGACTGGAAGTCTGTTATAGAGCTGGGTCTCAGAAACATCTAATGGCTGGAATCAGAATGAGAGATTCTCTCCACTTTCCAGGCCATTCAGCCCATCAACCCTCTATCAGCTCTTCATATTTTCTCACCCCTCTGCTCTTCAGAAAATCAGTTGCGATATGGTTGAGTGTCAGAGTAGGCTAGGCTTGATGGGCCAAAGACCAGTTCCTGTTTATAGTGTCCTGAATACTAACTCCATTCTTCTCCCTGGCCATGGCCTGAAAGTTCATAAACTTTTTGAAATATTTGACTCAAAACTACATACTGAGATCCTACTCAAGAGAATCTACTTCCATTCTGATAACATCAGGTATCCCTGTCCATCTCAGTTCAATTGCAAATGAAACCATTCTTATCTTTGTTTACTTTGATATTGCTACTTTCTGTAATCTTGAGAAATCCAAACTCACAAATCCCACCAAAATTTTGAAGGTCTCACCCTAGTTTTCACCATGGTTTTGTTGCTCCAGATCTCAATCCTCTCCAATCCTACATTATGAACTCTTTCATCTCAGGCCTGTCACCATCACCACATTGGAAAAAGCTGATTGCCAAATCTCCATCCCAAACCTCCAGCTAATGTTTCTTCCATAATTTGCTTCTTCTGGCATTGGTGCACTTTCTTAACCTTCAGTGTGCTTGTCCCAGGTCACCCAGGTCAGGTCTCCCGAGGACTTGAAGCTATGTACTTTCAACTTCAGCACTGTGAATGAGGACTGTGCCTCCTTCTACTGAAGTCACTGATCTCCTTTGTATTATTGCTGTTGGGAGCAAGTTGCTGTCTTGTTACGATATGACTCACATTTCAATCTCTTTCCTGAATTCCATCTCATGATTTGATACCCAGCTCATTCCTGTGGTGCCATCGTCAAATTTAAAGACGGAGCTGCAACTGTATTTAGTTGTAGTCATGAGTGTAGAGGGCATGTACCATTTATCGCAAACCATAGCTAATATTTGTTAATGTGAAAAACATGAAGTTAATACAAACAGGAATTAATTATTCTCATATTAGAATGCAATGCAGGTATCTTTAAATATTTTCAGCGTGTGAATTATCTAACATATGTATGCATTTGGCAAATTTTAAACACAGAACCAAAGTGAATGATGTATGCACCCTTCATCAGCAAAGGGTGTACAAGATGCTTGCTTTCACAGAGTGTGTGAAGTTTTGAAAGTAGTCTTACAGTGCCCCCTACCATACAAAGCACACAGGATTAAAAGGAAACAGGCAAAAACAATCTGCAGGAGTAACCCTAACCAGCATTAATAGGAGACAAATGGTAAACATTTCACATCAAAGAAGGGTTTCAACCCAAAACATGAACCACTTTTCTCTCATATGATGCTGGTCGACACAGCGTTTCATCAGCAGGTTTTGTTTTGCTTCAGTTGTCCATTAAAATTAGGCTTATATTTGACATTCTACATTAGCTTACTGCAGGAGGAAGACATTTTTCTATTAAACCAATGTTTGGCACATTAGTATTTATAACGACTGAGATCAATTCACTCAAGACATTTCATCCACAATGAAGCACAACCCAAGTGATTCTGCGGGAATCATCTACTGCATCTGGTGCTCCCGTGGTGACCTTCTCGACATCAGATATTGGGTCACACACTGGGAAGATCACCTCACTGAGCGTCTTCGCTCGGTCCGCATCAGTGACAGGGATCTCCCAGCGGCCAACCACTTCAGTTCTGCGCCCCACTCCCGCGCTGACGGTGTGTCCGGGGCCTCGTGCGCTGTCAAACCAAGGCCGTTCGAAAACTTTTGCCTGCAATTTTACTCCTATAAATTTTTGTTGTAACCATCATCATGTAACTTGCATTTTCCATACGAATGCCATTGGTTTGAAGCCTGTATGTATGCCCGGCTGGAATTCTTAAAACAAATGAAGCAATATGCAAATTGTGAAACCTGCCAAGCCCCAGATTAGCAGGTTTTGGGGCAACTTTTGCTTCTTAATCAGTTCAAACTGAAAATTAAAGTCCCAATTCCAGGACACAATACACAGTAGAAGTGTTATATAAATATTTTAACAACTTGTCGAAATGTGGTAAACTTAAATGTGGAAACTACATTGACTGAATACAAGGTTCTGATTACATCAAGGAACTCTTCCATTAAAATGTGCAACATTGCCCTTAATCAAGGGCAACTTAGGCCATCTTTACACTCGTCAATTGGATTCTCAAGCTTTTAGGATCACTTCAACATGCTTAAAAGAATGGCAAAACCAAAGCACAGCAGATGCTGGAATTCTACCATCTGGAAATAGGTCAGAAAGTTTCTGTGGAAACAGGGTCAATTATTTTTCATATCTGGAAAAGTTTTAAGAAGAGAAGAAACAGTGCAGGGAAAAAGGTTTGCAGGATAAAATCTGCAATAGAGCAGGGAAAGGCATTTTACAAAGCACAAAAGTTAAATCTGGAAGAGGTGAAAACAGAGGATAATTACCAGAAGTTAAAACTGAATGCTGAAAGAACCAATTCCCTGGATATTCAGGATACCCTGAGTTTCAGACAAGACGGCTTTAGATTTGAAAATAGCAAATTTAACTCATTTAAACAGTGGAGGCGAGGAATGATAAAGCAGAAAATTACAGTTGTTACTTTAACATGTCAGAGGGAAATTAGAACGGTGATATTTATTTATTGTTATTTTAATTTTATTAAGTATACAATTGGAGTTGGGTTTAATTTTTAGTTGTTTTTGTGATTTTTTTTAACCAAGTACCTGATCACCTGCTGCAAGAATGTTGGTACATTTGCACATGTATATGACAAAAAAATTAATTACTCACAATATATTAGAGATTGTGAGACCATTAAAAAAAATTAGGATAACCAGGCAAAGTCAAGAGATGTTAGCATGCAGTTATGACAAGAACACAAGGACTCCAGTCATTAAACACAACGGAAGGCCAACATGGCCTGTTTCCGCTCCGTATATGGTTATATGGTTAAGGCATCTGGCAAATGTGGAAAATGTAAAAATACCGTACTAGTTTTGACAGATTTAAAAAAAATTAAGCACACAATCTAAACAGCAAGAGAAAGCAGAGTGGATATGCAGGGTGCCCGACTTGCCAAAGGCTGAAATGACGGCGAATTAAGAAAGCCAATGAACAATGAGGAAAAAGTAGGGAGGTTATGCTTTGGTGAGGCCATCGCTGGAATACTGTGGACAACGATAATTTCCCTGTTTTCAGATGGTAAAACTTTGAAAGCTGTTCAAAAAAGCTTTTACCACACCATTACCTGGCCTGGGCAGGTAGTGAAATGAAAGGTTGAATCTGCTGAAGATTACAAGAGGCCATAGTAATATGTGCCATTATTTCCTCTTTAGAAGCACTTGCAATTTGCTTTTGTTTCTTTTTTAACCAGTTAGCGTGACAGCTAACGCAACTATTAGTGCAATGATATTACAGCATCAACGACCAGAGTTCAAATCCACTGCTGTCTGTAAGAGGTTTGTAGTTCTTCTTACGTCCACACGGATTTCCTACAGTGCTCCAGTCACCTCACACACTCCAAAAATGTACTGTTTGCAGTTTAATGGATGGATCTGGGCATCATATGCTCATGGGCTGGAAGGGCCCATTACTGTGCTGTACCTCTAAATTTAAATATTAACTCCTGTATTTTACGTTCCCATTTTCTGCTGAATGCTTTCCCAATCCTGTCTTACAGTTTACTAGTGATGTAATAAGCCCTTTCCTTTGTTATATACTTTCCATTGAGGGAATGTAGCAAAGAATGGCTCTAGAGATGACAGATTTGTTGAACATGGAGACATTAAGTAAACAGTGGGGAACAGTTTGATGCCTGCTGTGATTTAGCAGACTAAGCAAAAGTTTGAATAAGTTTATATTCATGAGTGCAGCAGATGGGGATATGAATAGAAGACATGAGGTCAATGAATATGGGTGCTTATCAGTGGTGGCAGAAACTTTTAAGGCTCCAAGCAGAAACTAAAGCAGAAAACTAAAATGCTGAAATCTGCCAGTGGCCAGCAAGGAATGGAATCTGAAGCTAAGGATGAGAGTTTCTGAGAGTGATTAAATCAAAATTCCAGCTCGTGTAAGAGTTAGAGTTACAAAAAGCAAAACTTAGTGCTATTCCAGCCAATTTTGCCACAATTCAACAAAGAAATATCAAGACAAACCAGTTGATGAATGAATCCTTGAGAAGAATCCAATGGCACGTTGCTAGACCTGGGAGAACAGAAGGGTTCAAAGCTGCTCCGGTACTAATGCCAGCAGCTCCAATATGGGCTTTTAAATGGCCTGTTGAAGGAGGTTTTAAGTATAATCCTGCCTCATCAGGCCTGTGTCCAAGATGGGAGCACCTGTGCTCAGCAGTGGCTTCGAAGGGTTGTAGACTCGGGGGAAGCAGCGGTCTAGTGCAGCACAGTAGAAATGTGGAGAATATATACCCCTCGTTGAGGAGATGACGCTACAGGATAGTGGCCATGGCAGCCAACCAGCAAGGGGCTCAGCAGCTGAAGGACCCACACAAGCTACAGTGACATGTGGTTGGGGGACCTACACAGGCTGCTGGAGAGTGGCTTGTGGGAACAAAGTATTGGAGCAGGGATTCCGGAGGGTGCTGAGGATTCCAGAAGGGCTTGGGCGTAGAAGGCTGCTTGATTGTGTGGAAACTTGGGTTTCCAAAGGATCGAACAGGAGCCTCTGCAGCTGCAGAGGCTGTGAGAGTACTGGAAGCCAATCCACTCAGTGCCTCCTGAAGGGGCTCCCTTTTTTCTTCTCTGTCTCTCTTTCCACAAGGGGCGCCAGGCAACACTAAAGGCAAATCTTTGCCTTGCTGCAGGCAAGAGGCAATTTCATGTGATGTTATATGTTCTGTGCTATTACATGACATAAAGGGATCTTGAAAAATTTTCTGCTGGAGTTTACAGAGCTAGAAAACTACCTGCTTTCAACAGGCAACTTTTGCAGTGGAAAATAATGGTGGAACCAGAGAAGAACAGCACTAAAATATAACAGACACCACTTGTTGATATCATCATAGTCCAAGGTAATAAGGTCCAAACAGCTATGTTGCTGGTACACCAACTGCTCATCGTAAAGTACCACCTCACAATAAACCTCCACTCCCGAATGTTATTACTGCTGCACTGTGTGTTCTGGCGAGAACAAATCTTTTGAAAATAATGCCCTTTAATCAAGAGTTAATTTTTTTTAATGTACAGCCTCAACATCTCAAACCCATACTGTACATGTGAAAACACCAGAACAATATAACCAAGAGAAGACAACTTTCCACTTTTTACAGCATTTATTTGAGCACGAGGACAAACAATTCAAGATGGCAGTCCATGGTTAACTCTGCCTGTTGGTGGAAAAAATAAATTAAAATTTGCATCATGTACATCAGTATTTTTGAAACATTTGAGGACTGCTAGCTCAAGGAAAGTATTTTTAAAAACAATTTTGTAATTTTGTCATAAATTTCTGAAACACAAGGCAACTGAACTGCATTTATAGAATAATAATGTTACATCATCTCAAAAAATGATCTAGGATCAGTAAATTCAGAGTCAAATACTCACATGGCAACGGTACTTCACAACTATTGTCACATTACTGTAGGAAACAAAATATATCAAAGTTACCCAAATTTGTAAAAGCAATATTTCAATCTCCAATCATTTATTGAAGAAAATGCTTCTCCAATTAATGCTATAGGCGACCCCAGCGTTACAACCATTCTGGTTACCCAAATCTGTCCTTATAGCATTCACAAATCCAATCAGAGACAAGAATACATTTCACTCTTGAGCAATTTATGGGCAGGAAAAAAATTAAACTTGAAATGAACCAATTATGTCTCGTTTTACTTTTTGTTTCCAATGCAGATTGTATTTTTTGTGCAGTTGGTTCATTTTCTTTCTCCCAGTCCACTCGCAGGTTTTGCCTATTATTTATCCTCATGGCCAGTTACAAGGCTAAACTGAAGCTGGAAACTGATAGATGATTTGTGATCTGTCTGCACACATCACCATCCAGCCATCAGTCCTTTTTTTTTGCTCCAAGACTTCAATCTGAGCTACTAAACAAACTGCTTTGGAAACTGACAAGGCAACCTCTCCAGTTGCTCCCTGCTTCAAGACAGCAGCTGTGGTATTACAATTAATGCGAGATACAAACATCCCATCAGATTCATCCTCACTCATGAGATTCAATGGGAAACAGGATTTTTGCATGATAGAAAATTGCCACTGGGACAGTTTTCTAGGAATGCAAACCCTTCATAACGGGGAAGTCGCCTAAACACAAAAACAAACAAACAAAGAGAAGCAAATTCACGAACTTGATTCTGGACATTACAATTCTCATGTACTATACCATACAACCAGCAATTTAAACCAGTATGAGAAATACTGCCATTCAAAATTTTGTAGGGACAAACAAATAATGAGAAAAAGACATGCTTAAATTAGCCACCAAGCATTCAAAAAAGAAATCAATTTACAACATTAAAGAGAGAAAAAGATTTAAAGCCTTGAATGCAATTTCACAGCATAAGTTAAAATGCACTTGAAACAATGCTCTTAATTTGAAGATTGCAGACTTAAAACTGTACTCCATTTTACTGTTAACTGAAGTAAGGATCAACTATCATTTCACTACATGGCTGACCATTTAAAACAAGTAGGACTGCCTTTTCCCCATTTAATATAACCTTAACCTAGGATAGTCTTTTTGTACATAATAGGAATGGATCAATAGAAATGAGCTCAACACATGAATCTTGAGATGCCTTTAATCTCCTCTTTATCCTGTTGGGTTACTCATGATACACTTTGGATAAACTACCCCAAGGTATGGCAGTCGCAGCCGACCAGTGAATGCAGTTAAAAGCAAATCAGAATATTTTAATAACAAATTACTACGTAAAGATTTTATTTTTATTTGCATGTTTTAAAATAAGCCATTTAAAGCCTGTACAGATCCTACAGCAGTTGGGATGGGGGCGGACCCCGTGGGTGAGCTCTGAGGTTTAACTGATAACTAACAGGGCACGTGCAAGATTGCGTCTGAGCCAGTGGGAAGATGGCAGCGGTATTGAGACTTCGCCATCAAAGTTCGGATTTTAGACCTGGTGCATAGGATGACCCAACTTGAAATTTTCGTTTCAAGGAACATCCTATATGATGCCATATATGGTAATGTAATGCTATTTTCTAGCTCCAAGTGAAAATTTCAAAAGAATAAAAATTCCAATTCACCTTAGGTTCAATTTCAATGTACTGGAACCATTGGTTAAAATTATGCCAGAGCATTGGACTGAATGTGGCATTATTTACATTTCTAGCATCTCATTGGCATTGCTAAAAATATTTTCACTACCTCAAATCTTAACAGGTCATTGGCATGATATTTTGACGTGGACATTTACCCCTCTATAAATCTTCATCCACGAAGCCAAGCCAAAGAAGACCTTTGGACAATAAATACATCTATGTAGAACTATTTTCATAATTTCAAAGAGCAGAGAAACCATGGCACTTTCTTCCAACAGAATAGTGAAACTAAAAGTAGACCTTTCTGCACATGACTTAGCGCTTGTCAATAGCATTTAAGGCTTCATCTGATAGAAAGCTGCATTAAAAAATGATTCGGCTTTGATCAAGAACCAACGCCAAACCCACGTGAAACATGCAAGATTTTAAGCAAGGGAACATTTAAGCAGTGCCTGAGACAAATCAAAGTCAGGTGCAGTGCGTATCATCACACATTGGATAGACTCCAATACCTGCCACTGATGCTTCATTTCTGGTGGACATATTCCATAAGAGCAGGAAAGAGAGGCAAAACAATGTTACTGACTGATAAAAAGGAACAAATCAGACATCTTAAAAAAAAAAATAGATGTTGGCAAACTGTTAAGAACATCACACTTTGAACCAGGAGAGACCTCTATCTACTGGCTTGCTGCCAAATTCTTTGACGAGCGAAAAGAATTAGCAAGGCATATTACAAGAGGAATGTCTCGTCTCGAGCAGCTATTTCCAGAAAGGTGCCAAAAACACCGACAAGCCTTTCTAAGGACATTTTAAAAAATGACATGCCTTCTACACACAAAAGCACACAATAATCAATACCCCTATCCAGAAGGAAAGAGAATTGGCACCTTCAACTCAAAAAATGTTTGGACTCCAAATAAAATGGTGAACCCATAACTTGCCAGTGGACTTGCCTGAAACTGAAAAGCTGATTGGGTGCACGAGACCAGAGTTTAACGGTTGCTTTGGAGGTTTGCAATCGAGCTGAGCAGACACCCCCACCCCACTAATCTGCAGCATAATACCTCCAGTGCAGCACAAAAAACACTCCTGACAACGGGCTCAGGCTCAAAACGTTGAGTCCCTTTTCTTCCCATTGATAATTCATGACCGGATGAGTTTCTCCAGCAGCTGGAGACTCACTTAACCTTATACTTCAACATAAAGACTATCACAGAAAATACTTGCGTAATAGTCGACCCCCCCCAACCTTTTGGCCCAAAAATTGTACATTTTCCACATGACCCATGTTAAAGTCAATCCCCCCCCCCATTTTTCTCACCACCCACCCACAGAGTTCCCAACACTCTCACCACGGACCCCAGCCGCAAACCCACCAGAGGACTGATGGCCCGACTACTGACCTCTTCTCTACTAGGCTCCAGCAGGCCGCCCACCCATCTGAACTCCTGATGCCCCAAACACAGACTTACCACTTCGTGCTGGCCATCTGAGCTCCAAACACCTTGAACGATGCAGGTGTTTACCGCAGTCAAAAGTATGACCCATGTAAAAATCAACCCCCCCCCCAACAAATATGACCCAAATAAATTGGTCCAAAAAAAAACACACAGCTATTAGACATATTATTTGGTAATTTGTGGGCCCTTGTCAAACTCATGCTACCTTTTGAAGTTGAGTCAGTGGGATAAATGTTCACATTGCATCATGCTATATCAATTAAAACACTCATTAGTATTAGAGATTCTATTTAACTGCAGAAAGTCTACAGTGATTAATGAGAACACATAGGGCCACTGCATGCAAAGAGTATTACCTTCTGTGGTCCAGAGAGAAAATGATAATAAACAAGAACAAAAAAAAGACAAAAATGAAGCAAAGTTCTCAGATGGATGTAACGTAGTTAAAAACTTTCCCTAACAATTCCTTTAAAATTAAGCATCACACAAGACCACAAAAACAAATCAAAACAAAATTTGATATGTAGACTCAATAACATCAGGACAGGTGAACAACTCAATCAGGGAACCAGGTTTTAGGGAGTGTTGTTTGAGGGAAGGACGGAGACGGCAAGGGGAGCGAGGAGTCCAGGCTAAGTTGAGGGGGAGGAGCAGCCGAATAGATGTTGGAAGTTAAATAAAGAATATAGTTTATGACACAGAATGCAAAAGAATTGTGTTTTCTTTGCCAACAACAGCTTTTGTACCTTCTTGCCAGCACCAACGTTGGCTTTTGCTGTACCACGAACTTTCTTCATTCTGTTCTTTCGCTCCTTTCGCTGTTTCCTAGAAACTTTTTTCCTCTCCAATAAACCATGCTGAAATACAGGTGGACGCAGATCAATGAAATTATAGGGTTGACCCATTGTTTACCTTATTTTTTATTATTAGTAGTGGACTGCGTGTTAAGTCAGTAAGCTCCAAAGGAAGGGGATCGATAATTTGTATAGTGGTTTATTTTTGCTTCTTTTCAAGGTAATGCAGGTTTCAATATTATTTTTATTACTACATAAGATTTGTTAATATTTTACTTTATTGTTATGTACCGATGCAACATTTTTTATTTGATGAAACCAACAAAAAATACTGAAAAGAAATTATGGGAAAATAAGTATTCCTAACATCGCATGGAAGTACACAGTTCGTCTTCTCACCCTTGCTAGCCTGTGTTTTGGTTCATTCTTCTTTGCGTAGTCCAGGGAATCGTAGACCATGGCAAATCCTGTTGTTTTGCCACCGCCAAACTGTGTCCTGAACCCAAAAACAAACACAACATCTGGCATTGTTTTGTACATCTTTGCCAACTTTTCTCTGATTTCTGTTTTGGGAACCGTGGGTTTTCCAGGATGGAGGACATCGACAACCTGCATCAACGCGAAAATTTGGGCAAATTCAGAATTAAAATTTACACTATAACTTCGCAGAACATAAAATTAAATGCTTTAGCCCAGAGGTGCCGGGTGCCACGTCGAGAACTATTCAGAACCTACAGAAAATTACCTCAAAATAAGTCAGATACAGCTCTTTATTTCTGAGCCAGTCAAAGGGAGACAATGGATGGCATTCCCACTCCCCAATATTATTTTGCAGAATAAAGATCAGCGAAAACACAAATAAAATTTTCACAACTATAGACACAATCGTTAGTCCTGCAGTGATATTTAGTTTATAAAAACATTTGTATTATCCTGGTAACATGAATACTTCTTGCTATTATATTTAGTCTAAAAAGAATTTGTTCTTCCTTAGTAACATGAATGCAACAGTATTTCAAACTGAAATTCTCATTTGCGCAAAAGACAATTCTGTTTCGAGCTTGATTCCAACACCAGCAGCCTCACTTCTCCAGACCCAGGTTTAATTCTAATCACTGGTACCATGCAGAATTTGCACTTTCTCCCTTTCCTATGACATCTCAGGAATATGCTGGCTGATTGGTTATCTGGCCGCTGAAAACTGGCCATAGTGCGTAGGTGGAGGAAGGGTGGTAGAGACCGATGGGAAAATTAAATGGATAAGGATAGGTAAAGCATAAAAATCGATACTTGATGTGCCTTGTGGACTTGGTGGGCATTTCTGTGCAGGGTTTCTCCAAAACTTGGTTCAAAATTCTAGTTCAAAAAACATGAGGAGACCACACTTCAACTCATGCATAGTTGAGTTAACAGTGCACTAAAACAATGTAGCTGTGTTCAAAAAATCTAATTATTCATCCGAATTCCTGATAAAAATCTGTTAGCATTATTATTTGGTGCATTTAAAACATTTGCCAATTATCTATAGGACAGGATTCTCCAGGTCCAATGCAGAAGAGCAGAGGTGTACAAGATTATGAGGGACATAAAGTGGACAGCCACCATCTTTTTCACAGAGTGGTAAGTCAACACTACAGGGTACCTGATTAAGCCCAGTTGAGACGTCAGAGGTGGTTTGCTTTTAAAAAGTGCTGGAACACATTGCTGAGGGTGGTAGTGAAGGCTGAATCAAAAGCGATTATTTAAAGGACTCTTAGGTAGAAAAAATGGGTGTGTGTCATGGACTGTGATGGACGCGAGGGTTAGATTGATCAAGATTTACACAATTCAGCACAACATTGTGGGTCAAAGGGCCTGTAATGTGTGTATTTATTGACAGTATAATTACCCAACATGAAATAATTTATTTGCTTATTTCACTGAATTGTGTGTCTTTAAAAAAAGAGAAATTTCAAACAGCAACATTTGAAACAACCAAGAAATTAGCATTGCTGCATTTGTGCTGCCCATTTCATCCATGCTTTGGAAATTCAAATACCCTCAGGGCAAAATAGGACTTCTTTTTGTAAAAGAGCAAGCCAACTAGAGCAATCGGATATCACAGATTCAATAAATTCGCCATTAAGAACATGAATACAGGTGCCTAACCTTTTATCTGGGATCATCAGGACCAGACACCTGCTGTTGTTTGGAATCTTTCAGATTTCAGAATCAAATTTTGATTTCCGTTCAAGACTGCCTGAGTTGCACTGCCATCTCCACCCCCAACCCCCCCTCCTGAGTCGCCCTGCTGCCTCTCTCCGCCCTCGACTGCCCAAGGCATGCTGCCGTTTCTCTCCCCTTCACCCCAGTTGCACTGCAACTCACCCGACCGAGTCGTGCTGTTATCTCTCTCCCTTGCCCAACCAAGTCGCGCTGTCGTCTCTCCCCCCCTCCCCCCGCTGTAAAAGCACGAGTGGAACAGCTCCCCTCTCAGCACCACTGTGCTGGCACAGCGGTTTCAGCTTTGTGGGGGATTATGGGTAGCAATGACAGCCATTGAGCTGCCACTGAGCTGACGGAAAGCGCCATGATGTGGGATGGACGTCACTATAGGTGATTCAGAGGCGCTTATAAAGCAGCTGAACGTGACAGGATAAAGGAGTTGAGCCAGGATTGTGTTGGTTCACGTTTAGTGCCAAACACCATCTTTGATGAGCAGATGTCATCCACCAAAAAAAAGTGCTGGTTTTTGGAATTCCAGATAAAAGGTTAGGCACCTGTAGAATTGATGAGTACTCCAAGAAAAATTATCGCAAACCTTCACATGTTCCTGCAAATAAACATATTGAAGGGAAAGACAAAACATCTTTACTCACCATTTGTTTGCGTTGGAGCAAGCGGTTTGTCATGAACTTCCTTGTTCTGATGGTCACAGTGTCATTCTATGAAACCAAAGAAACAAATATTTAGAGCACACCTACTTATTGATAAACTGCAAGATATAAAAGTGAACAATTTCCTGAAAGCAAAATTACGCACCAGGGACTACAGTACAACTGACCTCGCAGGTTGAAAAAAAACTCACCCAACATGAAATTAGAACGATAATTGTCCTCATTTCAGGTATCTTCCTTCCCTCTCTCTTTCCATTACCATCCCCTATTGAATTTTCTCTCCAATACTCCCTCTCAAACTGCATGTCACTATCTCCCAGCCACAAGTAGTGGAAGAATCCCTTGTCCCAGTGTCATCAAGGAGAGAGGCCTCCCAGGAAGGAGCAGGACCTCGGGCTCAGTGGCATTCCCCTCCCTCCCCTCTTCAGCACACTGGAGTTCCCGAAGATAACTCCAAACCCTCCTCCCTGCCTACTACCGCACACAGTTGTACTGTGTTATGATTTTTACATAGCTGTCGTGATTCCTGTCAATAATTTTCACACTTACCCTCCAGAGTGGCCATTCAAACAGGTAGGACGTTTACACTAAAATAACCGAGTCGCGGTGATTTC
The DNA here is from genome assembly GCF_036971445.1 of Narcine bancroftii. Classification (NCBI taxonomy): domain Eukaryota; kingdom Metazoa; phylum Chordata; class Chondrichthyes; order Torpediniformes; family Narcinidae; genus Narcine; species Narcine bancroftii. The sequence goes on from NC_091474.1 coordinate 77,260,604, forward strand.
AAAGGCTGGACGTTGGTCAAGACAGAGACCCTGCATGCAACGTACAGCGTCACTGCATCAACATCATCAGTGACATCATCGTGTACATCACATTCATTAGCCCATTTTTGTGGATGGCCTGCAGATCAATTTTCACTGCAGGCCATCCCCAAAAATGTCTAGTGCTGCAGCAGGAAAAATCTTGGAACAGAAATGAGTTGCTCAGTCATTTTTTGAAAATTGCCCATTGTGAAGCGGCTGTGTAAAAACCACATATGCTTTTGCTGACATTGAACAGTATTAGCATTGTACAAGAGGGGCATGAAATGTGTCATCTGGGGAGGTGGTAGAAGCAGATATTAAAGTGGATATTTGCAATAGCATCAATAAATCCCATATTTCTGGCTGAACAACCATATCAGTTTTACCACAACACAACAAAATGATCACCTTTCCTCAAATACCTACATTTTCTGTTGAAATATCCGTGCAAGTTCCTTTGCCACTCTTCAAAATAGAACACACACATTCCAAGTTGTCAAAGTCAATGCAACAAAATTCATCAAGATCACCAGTAGGAGTCTTTGGGTTTTAGTAATTATCACCAATTTTTGTTTTGCCAAACTTTGTATAAAAAAATACAATACAAAGCACAAGCACCTGTCTACATTTTGCTCATATTTCTTTGAAACCCAAAACACTGATTATGTATCTTTATTTTTGCTATATAAAGAACACCGTTCGACCTGCTGAGTTTCCTTAAGGTGCCTGTCTGTATTTTGCTCATACCTTGATGAAGGGCATTGGTTATGCATCTTCACTTTTGCTGTATAAAGTTCGCTGTTTAATTGGCTGAGTTTTTACTTCAACCACAGTGCCTACAGACTTTCACGTTTTACTTCTGTCTACTGCAAAAGTAAAACTCTGCAAAATCTCTTCAAGGTATGCCTACCCTTAAGAAGTTCTCCTCTGCTCTCCAAAGGGAATTCTGTGGGATTCTTTCTCACCGCTCCCCATCTGTAACCCCTGCTGCTCTTAAGATGCACCTTGATGCAGGGGTCAAGCCCAAAGCGTTGGTTATGCATCTTTATCTTTGCTATGTAAAGGACACTGTTTGACCTGCTGAGTTTCTCCAGCTTTGTGTTTCTGCAGACTTTCGTGTTTTACTTCTTAACTATATAAAAGTTAGACAAACTGAGCACGAACGGTGTCCCAAAATAAGTGAAGTTCGCCCATTCAGAGGGTGGACAGTGCAAAGTTTTAAGAGCATGCACGCCCAACTGTCATTCCCAGTGCCAGGCTGAACCCCGAGTGTGTGCCCCGGCCTGCAGCAACCTGGTCCCCGGGGGTGGCCGCCAGCCCGAGTCCCAGGCACGGCCTCCCGTCCAAGGCCGGCGCTCCCACGCTTGGGCAGATAAGCCGAGGCGCGGCGGGCGGTAAAATACACCGACCACCCGACTCGACAGCGTCCAGACTCGCCGCCCGACACCGCAGCGGGTCGACCTGCCGACGGATGGCGGAGATTTGGCTCGGATCAGCCGGCTCGCACTCACCATCTCTGCCACCGCTTCTGTCCTGAACTTGGGAAAGGAAGAAGGACCCCGCGCCTGTCAATCAAATGCGCTCGGCCTTCTGGGGTGGGCCACGCGACTGCCTGCTTGGAAACTTTTCTCAATCTTCAATGTTGATTTATGGGGGGTTGAAATACGAGTGAAACAAAAAGTAATTCACAGCATTTCCAGCATCCATTTTCTCCAGCATTTACTGTGGGTTTTTTTATTTCAAGAAAGTCTGCAAATTAGTTTTTTTTTAAAGTTGTGCTGATCTATTTTCATCTTTTTTTAAAAAACAAACATATATTGTAGGAACAGACTTCTGTTCTGTTTTGTTACATAGTTTTAAAATAAATTAAAAACAAACTTAATTGTAGTTGATAAAATAAAGCCTGCCAGCTGCAGTGTGACTATAGAACAGTGGTTCTCATCCTTCCCGACCCACTCAAAATCCACCTTAAGCAATCCCTTACCAATCGCAGAGCACTGATGGCATAGGGAATACTTAAAGTGGTATGTGAGTGGAAAGAAAAAGGTTGAGAACCACTGCTTTATCTCTACTTGAGTATGCATTTCAATTGAGTGATCTTTAATCAAGATATTCTGTTATAAAATGTAACTTAGCCCAGATTAACAAATAGGCTGAATTTTCTTAAAGTACGTGAATGGGGAGGGGAGGGGGGAGTGGTGTTTTGCAAAGTCCTCTGAAAGTTGAGGGTTATGACGCTGCTTCTGCCTAAGAGCCACAAACAGGCCAAGTCAGACAAATATGGCACTAAATGCAATATGCTGAAGGAACTCAGTAGGTCAAGTAACACCTGTGAGAGACAACAAATGTTTCCACATCAAGACAAATCATCTTAACTGCTCCACCAGATAATGTCAACTGCATGAAATGAATTGTTAACCAGCTGTATCACAGTCTGGTATGGGGACACTAATATCCCTGAGTGTAAAGCCCTCCAAAAAGTAGTGGACAGAGCCCAGGACATCAAAGGAAAAACCCTCTCCACTTTTGAGAACATCCACAGGGAAAGCTGCCATCGGAGAGTAGCAGCAATCATCAAAGATCCACTGCCATCACACCAGGTTCAGAACAGCTCCACCATCAGATTCCTCAACAACAAACTCAATCAGAGATTCATTTAAGGACTTGAGCACTTTATTGATTTTCTTTTTGTTCTCTCTGTATTGCCCAGTGATCTGTTTACAGTTATTTATCTGTTTACATGTTTGAACTATGTACAGTTTATTTTTTGCACTACCAATTTGTAGTAATCCTGCAGGAAAAAAGGAATCTCAGGGTTGTACCTGATGTCATGTATGCACTCTGAGAATAAATCTGAAAGTCTGCAGACAGAGTAGTTGAAAAAAAAACACAATGCTAGAGAACCTTAGCATCAAGCAGAATAATTTATATAGCAAATATAAAGATACATAACCAATATTTCGGGCCTGAGCCCTTCATCAAGGATCGAACCCACCCGGTACAACTCAGCCTTTGAACAGCTGGAGTGTCTGCAACTTTGTTGCATCCCACCCTAATCGTGAAGTAAAACATATCCTCTCCGCTCATTGGTGCATTCAGCTGTCAGTCTCGTCGTACAGCCAGGCGGGCAAGGCATGCCGGGTGTTGTAGTCCGCGACGCGGGATTTCGCTATTGATTCTCGGCTCCGCCTTGCCGCTGGGAAACTACAGCGCTGGAGGAAGGCGCCGCGAGGCGGACGCGACAGGTAAAATGGGATTGGCGACCAGGAATGCCGGCGAGTGAAGGCAGCTCCGGCCGGTGAATTTACCTCGGTCTCGCCGCCGGCCGTCGAAATGTCCAGCCGCGGGCCCCGCGCCCACCGATCGCGAGACTTTGCCCGGGGTGGAGGCCGCCGTCCCCTCACTTGGCCCCGCCATTTTCAGCGGGTCGGTCGTGACAGGAGGGTTCGCTGCAGGCGGCCCCTGTCCGGGCCCGGGGACTTGGTGGCGGGGCGGGGGGAAACCCTCCGCCCGTCTCACCTGCCGACCAAAACTGCTATGAGTGCGGCGCCGGCGAGGAAAAGGTTCAGGCCGCAGTGGCTCTCCTCTCCCAGCGGGGCCCGGTCGGAGGAGAGCCGCTCTGGCGTGGCAGGCCGCAGCCAAGGTCTGTAACCAGGCAGTGCCCTGCCTTGGTGCACACAGCTGTAGGGTATCTCCATCCAGCACGTTGCTCAAACCATGCAACATCATTTATCCTTTCATTATTTCCATGCCTGATGCACTTTGCTGTGTCATATACCCAACACCAGTATTTCCTTCAAGTTATATCCCCATAATTGCAAGGGGCTAGTACCATGCAACGAGGCAGCATTGACAAGCCATGCAGAATCAATTTATTGTCATGAACAAGTCACAAAATTCATTGTTTTGCATCACAGTGCAAATTTCGTGCAGTCGCAGTTGTTGCAAGTAATATTCAGGCAGTGCAGAAGATTATGGTTCAGATAAATTTAATGAAACAAGGACAGTGTTCGCTGCTGAGTATTTGCATGAAATGAAACAGATTTGGCTGCTTTATTCCTGTGCAACATGGCAGGGTTTTTGTGCCTACATTTTGTATAATTTTCTGTCTTCGCCCTCTCCAACCAGATAGTTGTCTTCTTACCTCCAGCTTGCCATCCCCTCCCTCTATGTTCACAAAGCCCTCCCTATTCGTAGGACTGCTCCTCCCCCTGCCCCACCCCTTCACCATTTTATTCAGGCACTTACCTACATTTTGCTCACACCTTGGTGAAGTGCTCAAGCTTGATGATAATGTATCCTTATCTTTGCTATTTTCAGGACCAGCTGAGTTTCTCCAACACGGTGTCTGCAGACTTTCATTTTTACCCCACGTGGCAGGGTTTATTCTCTTTGGCTTGGCTTCGCGGACAAAGATTTATGGAGGGGGTAAAGAGTCCACGTAAGCTGCAGGCTCGTTTGTGGCTGACAAGTCCGATGTGGGACAGGCAGACACGGTTGCAGCGGTTGCAGGGGAAAATTGGTTGGTTGGGGTTGGGTGTTGGGTTTTTCCTTCTTTGCCTTTTGTCAGTGAGGTGGGCTCTGCGGTCTTCTTCAAAGGAGGTTGCTGCCCGCCTAACTGTGAGGCGCCAAGATGCACGGTTTGAGGCGTTATCAGCCCACTGGCAGTGGTCAATGTGGCAGGCACCAAGAGATTTCTTTAGGCAGTCCTTGTACCTTTTCTTTGGTGCACCTCTGTCACGGTGGCCAGTGGAGAGCTCGCCATATAACACGATCTTGGGAAGGCGATGGTCCTCCATTCTGGAGACGTGACCCATCCAGCGCAGCTGGATCTTCAGCAGCGTGGACTCGATGCTGTCGACCTCTGCCATCTCGAGTACTTCGACGTTAGGGATGAAAGCGCTCCAATGGATGTTGAGGATGGAGCGGAGACAACGCTGGTGGAAGCGTTCTAGGAGCCGTAGGTGGTGCCGGTAGAGGACCCATGATTCGGAGCCGAACAGGAGTGTGGGTATGACAACGGCTCTGTATACGCTTATCTTTGTGAGGTTTTTCAGTTGGTTGTTTTTCCAGACTCTTTTGTGTAGTCTTCCAAAGGCGCTATTTGCCTTGGCGAGTCTGTTGTCTATCTCATTGTCGATCCTTGCATCTGATGAAATGGTGCAGCCGAGATAGGTAAACTGGTTGACCGTTTTGAGTTTTGTGTGCCCAATGGAGATGTGGGGGGGCTGGTAGTCATGGTGGGGAGCTGGCTGATGGAGGACCTCAGTTTTCTTCAGGCTGACTTCCAGGCCAAACATTTTGGCAGTTTCCGCAAAGCAGGACGTCAAGCGCTGAAGAGCTGGCTCTGAATGGGCAACTAAAGCGGCATCGTCTGCAAAGAGTAGTTCACGGACAAGTTTCTCTTGTGTCTTGGTGTGAGCTTGCAGGCGCCTCAGATTGAAGAGACTGCCATCCGTGCGGTACCGGATGTAAACAGCGTCTTCATTGTTGGGGTCTTCCATGGCTTGGTTCAGCATCATGCTGAAGAAGATTGAAAAGAGGGTTGGTGCGAGAACACAGCCTTGCTTCACGCCATTGTTAATGGAGAAGGGTTCAGAGAGCTCGTTGCTGTATCTGACCCGACCTTGTTGGTTTTCATGCAGTTGGATAATCATGTTGAGGAACTTTGGGGGACATCCGATGCGCTCTAGTATTTGCCAAAGCCCTTTCCTGCTCACGGTGTCGAAGGCTTTGGTGAGGTCAACAAAGGTGATGTAGAGTCCTTTGTTTTGTTCTCTGCACTTTTCTTGGAGCTGTCTGAGGGCAAAGACCATGTCAGTAGTTCCTCTGTTTGCGCGAAAGCCGCACTGTGATTCTGGGAGAATATTCTCGGCGACACTAGGTATTATTCTATTTAGTAGAATCCTAACGAAGATTTTGCCTGCAATGGAGAGCAACGTGATTCCCCTGTAGTTTGAGCAGTCTGATTTCTCGCCTTTGTTTTTGTACAGGGTGATGATGCTGGCATCACGAAGATCCTGAGGCAGTTTTTCTTGGTCCCAACAAAGCTTGAAAAACTCATGCAGTTTGGCATGCAGAGTTTTTCCGGCCCCGATCCGGGCAGAGAGTTGGAGGCGGCGGCCCCAGTCCAGGCAGGGTTTATAGGTTGTAGATAAATGGCTTCAATACTGATCTTCCTTTCAGTTATGAATTTAAATCAAGTTCCCAGCCCATTTTTAGGTAATCCTGAACAACTACCACCTTGGGTGGACAGGCATAATCCCCTCATAGTTATTTTAATCTCTTGTTTTAACCAGATTTGTCCATGTTGTACTTTTTCCAACATGGGTCAGTTTTTCCTCTTTTAAAGATGAAGTTATCAGCCACACACCATGATATTCAACGTGTGAGAAATTGTACTCTTAACTTTACTACTTTTCTTAATGGATTTTTAGGGGTTTGTGTGTGTGTGTGCCATGCTCCGATTTAGTGGAAAAACAAAGCAACATCTGGGTAAAGTTGTCACTAAAAAGATGTGTTTTCCTGTTTTGTTTGGATTCTAAGTGCAAAACAGTTTTCCTTGAATGAGTATGGGTCATGCTTACCTGTTGATATTATTGCTGAGAACCCTGAATGATGTAGAATAGACTGAATTTGTCTGCTTATCTTGGAGTCATTTTCTCCTTGAAATCTATTTGTTGTACAATTTGGTCTTCAGCCATGTATTTTGTCAGGGGAAATGTCTATATATGGAAGGAACCCTTTAAGAAATTCTAATGAGAGGTAGCAGACTCCGGGGAAGCAGAGGATTGAGGTGGGGCACCAGAAAAGGAGGAGACCCCCCCCCACCCAATTGAGAAGGAGAGGCAGAGGAGATGATGCATGGGGACAGTGGACCAGTGGGGAGTTCTGCAGCTAAGAACACACAGGCAGCAGGCTGTCGGCAACTCGATGTGAGGAACCTACACGCTGTGGGTTACCAGCAACTGTGATCGAGGGATTCACACCAGGTGGCAGATTGGCTGAAGGGAATACCAAGTATCGGAACAGGGATGCGAGAGGGTGCAGAGGACGCTGAAGGCTTCCTGATCATGACGAAGATTCAGATCTGAAGCTTGGGCTGCTGATGGTTTGGAATGGATTCTGGCTGCGGCAGTGCTGGAGTCAAAACCACGGACATTCACTGGTCATGTACAAGTGGTCATTTTCCTGTCTCACTCTTTAAAAAAACTTTGTTGCGCTGTTCATTTGAAATTGTGAAGTTAATTGCTGTGACCGGGAGGAACGTGTTAGGGTTTGTGATGATGTAATGGGTGGTATTATACTGACTCCACCCTACCGATATAACAGATGGAGATACTTTCCCACTGGCCAGTTTAGTGGTGGTTATAGTCTGTTAATAAAAGCCCAGTATTAGTATAACACTTGTCTGGTCCATGTCTATGACATATCAGTGTTTAAATAATTAATGTTCTAAGTTGTATAGTTTATGTAAAAAGATGGCTGCTCCAGTGTATTTTGGTTGTCTGTCATTTTTTAGATAGTAACCAATTTATTCCTAATTGTATGTTCGGCACTTTGAATCAACATGCATTGTGTTAAATGCGCGATATAAATAAACTACTACTACATTCCTTCCTCGTGACATTTATCTGCTTTGGAGGTTAATGTTCACTATGGAATTATTTTATCCAAATTTATATTCGTATTTCTTTCATCCCATGAATTTCTATTGAGCAATCCTGAATAGTGATAAGGGTGCAAACTTCAGTCAATTTCTAAAAATCTCCTAACTAGAGGAGGGTTTGCTGAAATCAATTAACATACTATATAGTGGGGATCAAACACAAGACCTTTCTGCTGTGTGCTTTGGAGACTTGATACACCTACTGAGCAGTGGGGAAAGTTATAAATAATTAATGGATCCTAGTTCAAACAAGCACTATAAAAAGTGACTAAAATATCAATATTCCTGTCTTAAATATAATGTTGCAAAATAATGATTGTGTTTAACTGTGTTCTTTTCACATTGTATCATCCAGAAAGATGGTTGGACTTGACATGATATTTTCTGAGCTCTGGAATGTTGCCAGAGAAATTAATTTTCATTGTCCTGGGAGTAATTATCACTGTTCACTCTGAGGCATTCAGCATTTTAATTTTTAAATTTAATTTAGACATGTAGCAGAGTAACTGGCCCTTTTGGGCCTACGAACCCATGCTGCCCAATTACACCCAATTGATCTACAACCCCCTGGTATGTTTTGAATGGAGAGAGGAAATCCACACAGACATGGGGAGAACATATAAAGTCCTTACAGACAGCGCCGGATTCGAACTCTGGTTGCTGGCACTGTAATAGTGTTGCACTATTTGCTACCCTAACTGTGCCGCCTTTTATTGGGTTGTACCTGACTGGGAGCCCAAAAGTCATTTTTATTCTTTCTTTACACCATTTGGCCTCTTTCTACCCACCAAGTTTCAGCTAATTGCACCAGGACAGTGTGATCCATGGATTTTAACTGTACTTCCTCATTCGTTCATATCACTTGGGTTGATTAATTTGATGCAAGTTCCTTCCTTTGCCATTGAAGCCGTGCAATCCAGTAAGATATTCTTTTAAATATTTTAATGCTCTCTGGCTTTAAAAGGATAAAGTATGCTTCCAGCTGGTTCACATTGGAACAAACTTGTGCAGGAACCATGTTCCAGGATATTCTGGGGCCAAGAGCCTTCCTTGTTCTGGATGACTGCTGGTGAGCTTAATGAGTGAGATCTAAATATCTCGAGCATTCTTTGATTTCAGAAGGTATTTGAGAGTTTGTTACTTGGAAGGGACCCAAATAACTTTCAAATGTTGTGGATGCAGTTACATAAGGGAACAGTTAGTTTGGCATTAATTGGAAATAGAAAAATGATACACTGACAAGAAAAGTAGTCCAGTATTTGGGCAGCGGAATTAGCGTAGTGGTTAGATCTAATCCATCATTATCTGTAAGGAGTTTGTATATTCTCCTTGTATCTGCGAGGGTTTTCCTCAGGTGATCCAGTTTAGGTCAATTGGATGTCATATGTGGGCCAGTAAGGCCTATTACTGTGCTATGTGTCTAAATATTAAATAAATTATACTTACTGAATGAACCTGTTTAAAAATTATGACTGTTCAGTTAGGCAAAGTACCAAAGCTTAGTCAAGTGGAATTAATGCAACATGACTTTTTAGATGTTATGCTTGAAATTATGTGACCTGTATTAATGTTTTGAAATATTGCAGGTCACAAAGAAGAGTGGACAGATTTGACGACAGACAAAAGTGCAGATTTAAGGATGGACCAAGCCAGGTATAATTTGTGTACATCATGTATTGCTTCAGGTGTCATCATTTTTTTTCCCAAGCATTTGGTGCAACAATGCTGATTGAAGGTCCACAATCTGCCCTTTCTGTTGGCACTGACTATCTTCCATGTGATTTTACTTTTAGCTGATGCAATTGAGATTCCCTTTCCAACATGGTATGGATTGTGTATTTTATTTTCCCCAGGCAATAAGGCAACTGACTCTTAGGTTCTCAGATGGTCTCTGACACTAAGTAGCCTCAGTGGAATTGATTTAACTAACTGATTTTTAATTTTAAAACATTTTATAAATGCTATTTTTTTAAATTTTATTTACAGCCTGGTAGAACTCAATGCAGGCCATTTAAAACTGTGCTGCCCAACCTGTACGATTTTGGAGGGTGGGAAGAAACCGGAGCACCCGGGGGAAACCCACGCAGATGTGGGGAGAACTTACAAACTCCTTACAGATACTATGGGATTCAAACCCGCATCATTGGCCCTGACGTGCTAACCATGTCACCCAGCTTTGTAAATGGATTACTAGTCTCAAGACATGAGGGTGGGACAGTAGCTAAAGACAAATATGGTTAAAAATGTTAAGTTGAAGAGAGCATTTTAATAAGATCACATGTATTGCATTTAAATATTTTATTATTCTTCTCTACCTTGTATTATGACAGCACTGAGAAAAAACTAAATGCCAAAGATGGAGGATTAGAAGAAGTATCTGAGAGAGGATGCAAGGCTATGTGGAGTGTTCAATTTGTGCAACAGGGAAGGATGTATAATGCTTCAGAAACTGAGTCCGGCAGCAGCAAATCAACAGAATGTTGTGAGTCTGAAGAGAAGGCAAGAAAACAGAAGTGGAAAAACCCCTTTGGTTCAGAGACTCTGAGATTTGAGCAGACCATTCAAAGTGTGGATAGGCAGACCTCTGAAAATGATAAAGATAACCAAAAAGCCCCAGTGCCCAACTTAGAAAATTCTGACTCCACAGACAAAGCGAAGAGCATCATTCCAGATAAAAAAAAGTGCAAGACCCTTGAAGAATGGGTAATCAAGGCTCCTGGGTTAAAAGACACAAGGATTACTGTGGCCTCGGAGGCTGGTGACAAAAGCACGATCCAAGAGGACCTTCACTTGAGAAACCTTGAGACCATAAATTCGACTGAAGATTTGCTTGATGAGATTTCTGTTGTCCCTGAGAGTCCACTCTTTGATTCTGGGTCCGAACAGTGTATCCCTAGCACGAGTGGAAGTGAAAGACAAGATAGTGAGAAGCGAAACTCAGGTGGTTGGTTCACTGCTAAGAAAGAGTCTGAGCCAATCTATTCTGCGCAATTAGATTTTTCAGGTCATTCTCCTCATGAGTCAAACACTGAACTTGCATGCTTTCCAACCAAAGTTTCAGAAGGTCTGGAGGACACATCCCTATGCCACAAGGTTTATTCTGTTAGTTCTTATTCTGGTAATAAAAATGATGGCAATATGATGGAGGTGGACAGGGATGTACATTGTCACTGTGAGGATTCATACTCGAAGGGAAAACGCAAAGTATTTTATGGTGTGAAGCCGGAGGAAAAAATGTACCCATCAACCAGTTCGCCTTCACAGTTTGGAAGTTGGAAAGGATCGACCAAGATGTCAACAAAAATCACTGATCATTTTGTGTACCTGGTCAGGAAGCCACAAAGGATAAATGACAAGAGGTATGTTTATTTATCAAATCTACATGTGCAGAAAAAATAGTGAATATATGGGACAGAATGGCCCTTAGTTATGATGCCCAGGTTAAGGGCAGCCTACAGGTGATAGCATTAAAAGAGGAAGTCTAACATGCCTTCCCGTGAACGCAGAACTAGTTTCCTCTCTTTTAGTTACTGTTCTTTTTCGGTTTTGTGTGCTTTTGATGCTGTTACAATACCGTGGAGATAGAGTTAGCATTTCGAGTTTTCCGACTTGTCCTAACTCGGGGACAGCCTCCTGTAAAATACGAAGTAGAGTGCCTTCGACACATTTCTTTACGTTCCTCTCATTTCAATTTGATATTGATGACATCAACCTCATCTGTTTTAAAATTTGTAATATTGAAATTTTGTTGCAAAGAGTCGATACGTTTCTCTTAATCCACGGACATCCTGATTGGTTGATTGGGTCTGAAGCAGGAAATAGCTGACAGTTCCTGTGTATCTGCGATTTGCTGCATAAAATGCAGGAATTTACGATTGTGTCGAGGTCTGGAACCTGCACGGCAGCAGAATGTATTGGCTGAACTTGCTTTAAATTGGACACTTGAAAGTATTGCCTGATAGAATAACTTCGTGCATGGTGTTGGGTTGTAGATGTTTTTTGCAGTCATGAAGGTCTGTAGTAAATGTGTTGGTTTGGTTGTGAATAGTGCTGTCGTTTCGTTCAATTTGTTATCAGATAATTGTGGAATTGAGGAGTCTGCCTGTAGTGTACATGGCACAAATTCTCTGGTATGTCGCTAGTCGAATAGAGGAGTACTTGAAAGGAATTGTTTTAAACTTTTGAGGGGCCCTTTGAGTGTTACATTGTTAGTTCAGCTGTCTCATATTACAGATTTTAAAAAAAAGTTGTATTGTAAAATCATTAGTTGCAGTATTTCTGTTTCAGAATTATCAGAAATAAAACATTTCTTTAGTTAAATTAACATTTATCTGAAGTTTTCTAATCTATATTTTAAATTTAAAGAATTCAATTACAAATTTGAATCCACAGCAGTTCTGAAATGGCCGTGAATTATCAAGGTTTTGTTCATTCTCTATTGGAGCTGTAAATGAAAGTGAAACTAATGATACTGCTGCCATTATTTTTCATACTTGGTAAGATCCGAAAACGTGGACCACCATAACCTCCTGGCTCTGTTTAGAGTAGGTCAGGGAATAATATAAGGACATGTTAATGGGCATTGTATATTTTTGGTGCTCAACTTTATTTGTGTAATTTAACATGTCATCTTTGAAGTAATTTTTAAAAAAAATGCAGCAGTCGATTGTTCGGCAAAGTACAAAAAGATCAGTACCAAGCTGACACTTGTAGGTTACTTTTTAACATGCAGACAAATTCCCTAATTTTATGAGCTAAAGGGAACTATAATAATACAATTGCCCAAAATACTATTAAATGCATTTAAACATGAACATTTTTTTTAACTGTATTAGAACCTTTAAACAAACTTTAGTGTTCATTTCTTAAAGTATGTAGATTGTATTAACATTAATGCTACCTTTGTAGGATGGTTAGCATGTACAAACTTGTGGAATAGGCTGAAACATTGGAGACTGCAGCAAGGATGAAAAAAAGAGGGTTACGGAGTAAGGAAGGGTTTAGTTTTATTTGTAGGAATATGTAGATCAGCATAAAATCGAGGGCTGAAGGGTGTGCTACTGTGCTGTAGTGTTTTTATGTCCTATAACATGTGGCATAATAGTATTTGTCACGTTAATGTGGAAGCTAATTGACATATTCATGTGTAGGATGCTTCCTGTAGGTGAAGGCAAACAACAAAATGGGGGGGGTTGGGGAGAACTTAATGAGCTCTCAGTATTTGCTTTGGGTGTTAAAATATTCTTTCTATCAGAGCAAATATGACTGATGGCCATTCTTTCAAAGAAAGAGGACAGGATCGGCCAAGTAAGATATCTTTGAGAGATGAGGGTTTCTGCTTGATCTGGCTTCTTGTTGAAATTTGATTTGTGTCGTTCACAATCCAATTCAGCACCTCCAAAGTGGTGTCCCGCAAGATGACCATAACCATATAACCACTTACGGAGCGGAAACAGGCCATGTTGGCCTTTCGAGTCCGCACCAGTTCACTGATTTTGTGTGCCCTCTTCAGGCACTGGTCCTGGTAGATCTTCATTCAATAATGATGGACGAATTCAATGCAGGTGGAATCAGTCGTAGAAATGTTTGTGAAACGTGCAGTTCAATACTTCATAGCTACTCTTCGAAAATTGAATATTCTGGTCCTTCCCCCATTTCACCCGCCACCTGGCCCCCCAACCCTGACATCCCTCTAGAAGTCTGCATCCTCTTATGCAAACAATTACCAAAGTGTAGTCACTGTGATCATGGCTGATCATCCACAATCAGTACCTCCGTTCCTGCCTTCTCCCCACATCCCTTGACTCTGCTATCTTTAAAAGCTCTATCTCTTTCTTGAAAGCATCCAGAGAATTGGTCTACACTGCCTTCTGAGGCAGAGCATTCCGATCCACACTCTCAGGGTGAAAAAGTTTTTCCTTAACTCTGTTCTAAATGGCCTCCCCTTATTCTTAAACTGCAGTTTGTGGTTCTGGATTCCCCCAATGCCGTGAACATGTAGTGTGTCCCTAGTTGTTGAAGTGTTCAAGTTTATAAGCTGTATTATACCTGTTACAGTGGGAAGGGTTCTTCCCCAAGCAGTCTAGTAAGTAACTTTCACAGCATAGTAGAAAAGGGAGAGCACCATTACAGATGATAAAGTTACAATGGAAAATATATCATTTAGTATGTAGCATTAGAGGATTGGTGTGAGGTTCATTTAGGAGGTTGGTTGCAGGGAAGAAACTGTCTCTAAATCTGGTGTGTGATTTCACATTTCTGAGCCCTCTCCCAAATAAGAGGGGAGTTTGACAAGGTTAGGGTGCGTTGTTCAATATTTTGGTTGCATTTCTCGGCGGCGGAGGTGCAGATGGAGGGTGGGAAGTTTCTGTGATGTTCTGAATTGCAGTCACCACTTTCTGCAGCTTCCTTCTGAGCTTGGACAACAGCTCCAGCACCATGCTCTGTTGCACCCAGGTGGTATTATTTTCAAGGTACACCTGTAGATGTTCTTGAGGGACATGAGTGTATCCTGAACTTCCTCAGCCTTTTTATAAAAAAAACACACAAAGGCATTGGAGCATTTCATTGTCCAGGTTAGGTCATTGGAAATACTCATTCCTCAGAATTTGAAGCCCTCCTACCGTCTCCACTTCAGCACCATTTGTTGTGGTCCACCTCCCATACAGTACATCTGCTCAAGAATCATTTTTTTTGTCTTGCAGATGTTGAGAGAGTGGGAGGATTTTTTGGCACCAAACTACATCCTCAATCACCTTTCTGAATTCCTTTTCATCATTATTTGGCCTACTGGCACTATCGATGAACTTAAATGAAGTTGGAACAGTGTTTGGCTCTGCAGTCTTTGGTGTCGAGAAAGTATACTAGAGGAGTGTGATTTTGGAGGAGTTTATTGCTACCCATCTTCTCCGAAGGGATAAGTTGCTGGTGATTATAGCAAGGCTCCAATTGGTGCTTTCAAATTGTAAAATAAAGTTAGCCTTGGCGGGGAATGCAGCAGGGGTGGAGGTAAATCCACGAACACTCAGGACTTTTTTCTCTGACTGAGGTACTTCAAGCAATTTCTGCCGATGGCAAATCAATCTGCCTTACACCAGAAGAAAGCAAGCTCTGTGTAATATTGCGCTGTTTTTATTATATAACATTAAAGGAATCTTGTGAACCATATTGCAAAATGTTCCATTTTGAAATGCACAAGGACAACTGTCAATTTTACAGCAGTCTATTTCTGTGGTCCGCATTGTTAGTTTTCTCAATTAAATTTTTCAGTCATACTGGCATTTTAAGAACATGCACAATTTTCTTTAATATTCGGAGTTCTATGGAAAACAAAAATGGCTATGGACACATAAATCTATTTTCTCAGTACCTTGTCAACATAGTTCTAAACATGTTCCTTGTGTCCTGAGATTTGCAAGTTGAATATTACATTTTTTTAACCATCAAGATGATGCCTGCATTAGTGTTTCTTGATGAAGCAACTAATTTTTATTGGATCAAAAAATGTGACTTTTTCCACAGTTCCCAAAGCATTATCCATTCTTCCAACACCTTCACTTGTTTCAGCAATCATGGGACAAATATGTACTCTGTTGTTTTCACCTGCCACTCCATGCATCCTGTGGTAAAATTAAGATTTTGACAGTTGTCTTCGTTATCTTTGCCTATTTCCTTGTCTTATTCAAGATTCAATTTATTATCATAGAAATAAAACATGAAATTTATTTTTACCTGCTGCAAGGCAGACACTGGCAGGAATTGCCGAAGTGCCCTTACAGTCGCAGAGAGAGGAGCAAAAGAGAGTCGTGCTTCCCCCCCCCCCCCCCCCCCCCCCACCAAACCTCTCACACAGTTAGGAACCCTTCAGCGCCCTTGGCACCTCCTCGCATCTTGGTTCCAATACCTGGTACCCCTCCAGCAGCCCACAGCCCAACACGAGTCTCCCAACAACAGTCTCCAGCAGCCAACAGCTTCCGCAGGTTCCTTGCCTCAAGTCGCTGGTAGCCCGCCGTATGCACTGGTCCACGACTGTGGTCCCCGTGGAACATCTCTGCTTCTTCATCTCATACCAGGGTGGTCTTTCCATCCTCTGTTGCCCTGCTCCAGTCCTCCACTACCCCGGAGTCTGCATCTTGGTGCAGACCCATGGTGGCGGGATTTCAAATAAAAACCCCCATTGGCTCCCTCAACGGACAGTTCAAAGCCGACGTCGGTCAACTGGGTGGCTGGATCCCATGGAAGCACTGCATCTCCACTCCCTGCAGGTCCGCAGTGGGGCTACTGCTACAGCAGCGCCGTCATCTTGATCTTGTGAAACTATTTCAGGATAATGTAACTTTGTAGTAAGAATGGGATAGATCAGGAAAGGTTTTTACCAATAAGAATTGCTCTGTGGCACTGGTGCTGGAAGATGTGTAGAGATGGGTGAGGTTAAAATACTGAGCTTGATTGTTATGTTCTCTAGAGTTCAACAGTCTGCCATTACTAATTTTTTCTGCTTTTTATGCAAAGTATTAGTGTCCATGGAACTAGCAGTGGTTCATTCCTAACAAAGGGGGGTCAGCTGGCAATAAAGGCAATGAATTTGAGGTTAATTATTCATGAATTGAAATCTTAAAAGTTAAATGAAAATTGGTCAAACATGTTTTTAAAGGCCAAGTTATAATTCAAAAGTACATAAAAATGCATTTCATTATGAAAGCACATTAACCTACTCAGTTTAATAATCACAGATTACAATTGTAAAAGGGTTTAATTCTATGCTTACAGTTAGTTTGAAGAGACAGCAAGAGCTAACACAAGCAAGGCTGGTCTACGTGGCAATAGAATTTCAGCATGCTTTTTTAATTATTTTAAATTTTACATTTTAAGAATATTGCACTGTTAAGGGCTCTTCCAGCCCACAACACTGTGTTGCCAAAATACCCCAATTAACCTACCAATCCCCGTATGTTTTGAAGGGTGGGAGTAAACTGGAGCACTCGGAGGAAACCTATGCAGACACAGGAGAATGTACAAACTACAGAGACTGCCAATTCAAACCTAGGGTGCTGGCGCTGTAATAATGTTGAGCTAACTGTGACACTAACCATGTCACCCTGACGTAGCCATATCTTATTCTTTTTAACACCATTTTTAAAACTTGTCCTTTGGGATTATTTATCAAAGTTAAACTTTAAATTTAGCCACGATTTGGAAACCATTTTGCTTTGGTAAATCTTACACTTTACACTATAAATACCTTCTTTTCCGAAAAACGGTTAGTCAAAGAATTGTGAAATGTCATTGGGGAAGAGCAGTATGTAGTTTGCTCAGCGTCATCGAAGTAAGCTTGTAAAATAGCTATTACCAGGTTTTGAGACTAGCTAATCATTTTAGGGTATATTTGCATTGAACTGAGCATGTTGTGTAATTGACAGAGAGTGAAGTACAACATCTGCAGAGGTGCTGCAGTAATGTGTATGTCCAACATTGGAAAGGATAGGAATCAGGAGCACTCGTCTGCTTCTGGGCTGTTCAACTGGTGCCATCAAAAATGGAACTTTCTGTAAGTGAATGTTTGAGTTTTTAACCTCCACAATACATTCCCTGCACTCTGCGCATTCTGCCAGCACTTGGTCTTTAAATTGTACTATCAGCACACCTCTATCGATTTGTAAAAGTTGAAAATGTATCATTTGATTGAATAGGTTGTAACTTGGACAAACGTGTGCTGAAGGTTTGGGCTAAAATTATGTAGTGTTGTGCATTTTTTAATCATGAGCCTTGTCTCAGTAGTTTTACTCCATTCCCTTTAGAAGTCAAAATTATATGCTGTTGCCCTTGCAAGGCATGGAAGAGACCATGACTTGCAAAGGAAGAATTATTCTTTGGACAGAGCACTTGTAATTTTTTTTCCATTTGTAAGGAATAGTGTCACAGGCCCAGAGGACCCCAAAACCCACCAACAATTGAAATTCACCAAGACAAATGGTTACTTAAACAAAAGTTGCTTTTAATTTTCTTTAAACATAAAAACAACATCAAACTTTGACTTATTACTATTGTTACAAGATCAAACCAGCAACCACAAAGAAGGCATATCACACAGGGGTAAAGATGAACAATTACTTTATTAACAAAAAATTCACCTTCAAACTTTAATTCAAAATCGCCCCCCCTTTATAACAATTCCCACTATGCAAATCTCTATAACAGTGTAGAACTAATAAACTAATATAACATATGTAATTAAAGTCTTAAGTTATATTTCCAACCAGCCCACAGAAAAACTTAGACACAAAACAAACAAGACTCACAAAAACTTCGATCTCAACCCAAGCAAAGATCATAAACAAAATTCAGTTGGTTTGGTAAACTGAAGCCAAAAGATCTTTGAGAGAGAGAGAGCACAAAATTCGAAGTTGTCTTGTGTTGCTTGCAGAGAGAGGAACAACTGGCTTGGTCCGGATCCTTCTGGCTGCCTTAGGAATGTTCATCCTTTTTGAAATCCCAACATTCTAAACTGTCCTCCAGACCATGACTCATGCTCTGGGGCTCCTTCCACTCCACAGCACCACCTGTGGTTTATCATCCAAGTCCAGAAATTATTAGATCATTTTCTGCACATGCTCAGTCCGTCTCCCACTCTCTCAGCAGTCCACCTTCACCTTAGCTCTCTAAGGCAAACTCATTTTTAACATAAAACCAGACAGCACATAGGCCAATACACAACACAGAACTCTGTAACACTATTAACTTAAGCTAACTTACCCCCTTCTAATTCTAAGTTTGTGTATGTACTCTGTGTAAAAGATCAGAAAAGTTCTTTGATTCACAATCCAATCTCACTTCTCACCTCTCCAAGTTCACCAGTATCAGGCAATTCTTATACTGTGCACAGAATTTAACATTTATGAATCTTCACCAGGCTTAAGTACTTGAAAGGTAAATGATTATCGCTCAGGAAAGTTCTTGGTTTTCAGAGAGAGGTTTGTTGCTCGTTGGACACACACAAACGGATTCTTTCCAATCAGCCACATCAATGTCTTGCCGAGGAAACTTGCCCCATCAGGGTTTTCCAGATGAGAACCTCTTTCTTTCAGGTCACCAGAGAGTTTCTTTTTTGTTTTCCTTATCTCAGGCGAAACATTATACAGCCAGCCATCTCCTCTTGTATGGACCACAGGGCTTTGAACAGGCTGAACTCACAACCCATCTTCAAAATGGGGTTTCAAACAAGCTTCCAAAAGCCACTGCAGAAAATCAGCAGTCTCTCTTTCTCTGACTGACCCTTCCATTTGCACCTCTGTGAAAATCTCTAGCACAGGAGTTATTCTCTTTGCAGAATTGTAGGTACCACCTTATGCATAACTCTTGCATTTTTAAATGAGATCTGTTTTGAAGTGTTTGCATCCTAACTACTCCCATAATCTGTCTCCTTCAAAAACCTATCTATACATAATATAAATTATGACATAATCTCCTAAAGAGATAAGAGTACAGTACTCGAAAAGTAAAGATCAAGGTCAACAGTGCATTGAGTTGGCTACACCTTTTTCCCCTTGGCCAAAATGCATGCATTATATTTATAAATGTAGCAAATAGTTAACAATTTTCTTTTTTCAAGTACTTTCCTCATGATTTAACCAGAGGAATGAAGACCTGTGTAGGGTGTAGCATCTCACAAAAGAGGAAGAAGGTTTTTTTTAAAGAGCATGTTTTCAACTTTTCAAAATAGCTTTAAAACAACGTGCTAAAAGTTGATCTTTGGTTTTAAAGGTTTCATCTGAAGCTCGTGTGAAGAGATTGATAATAATACTTCACAACTACATTTAAATAGTGTAAATTGTGCCACAATAATGACTTTCATTCAAAGATGCTTTTTTTAAGCCAAAAAAAAGATTATTTTCTTCAAACCGCACCCTATGCTGATATCATGTTCCTTGATTCTTTTAACATACAAAAGTTAATTTCAGCCTTGAGCATAATCAGCGGCTGAGCCCACTGCAGTTGGTCTGGATGGAGAATTCCAAAGATTCAGTCTCCTGCTTGAAGATATTTGTTCAGATTCAAATCATAATTTAAGATTGGCTAAATATGCAAAAGTTGTATCATATTCATTTCATTAACTGCACCCAAATCATCAGATTATTCATTCTTCCTCATTGCACAATGCTGGCTCTAAAATAGTTGGTTAATTTATTGATTCCTCAACATCCTGAAATAAAATGATTCTTAATACTCCATGAATGTCCTCTCAGTACTATTGCTGATAATGTGGTATGCCCTTCTTGAATATAGATTAAAAACCTCCGTACTTTCATTTTGTGCATCTCCTAATTTATTGATTCAAATTATGTTCTACGTAAGCGACCCTGTGTTATGACAATTCGAGCAATGGGAATTCATCCTTGCAGAATTCACCAATCACAACCCAAAATTTGAGATGAGAAATAAAATTCACCCCTGTTTCTTACCTGGATCTTCAAAATGGGGTTTCAAACAAGCTTCCAAAAGCCACTGCGGAAAATCAGCAGTTTCTCTTTCTCTGATTGGGAAAAAAGGATAGAAATTTCAAAAATAGAATTAGTTTCTTAAGTATTACATAAGCTTCATTGTGCAAATATGGGTGCCATAATCTGCAAAAACATATTATACTTCTTCCTTAAATTGTAAGTAATTTTCTCCAGGGGAACACAACTATTCATTTCCGGATTCCATCTGACTATATCCAGAAGGGAATCAGACTTCCAGATAACCGCAGTCCATTTCCTGGCCACCGCCAATGCAATTTTAAGAAATTCCAACTGGTACTTTGCCTCATTTTGGGTCTGATGACTACAATATTTCCTAGGAGAAACAATACTGGACTTTGTGGTAATAATCTGATTTAATACAATTCTTAAATTTTGCCAAAATGGTTTCAGTTTAGAGCATGACCAAGTGGAATGTATATGGTACCTGTTTCTTCCCCACATCTAAAGCACATATTGGGATACTAGAATTTAATTTATGCAACTTCTGTGGGGTAAGATATAGCTGATGCAAGAAGTTATATTTCACCAGTCTATATCTTGCATTAATTGTATTAGACATGCAGTCATGACATAAATTGGACCATGTCTTATCATCAATACTAATAGTCAAGTCTGATTCCCACTTAGGAGTGCCTAATTGAAATAAAGAATACATCACTAATGTAAATTTCTTTGTGATCCCATTTTGAATCCGAATCTCCATTTTACTGCACTCTGGTAGAATCATGGTTGGTCCTAATTCATCTCTGAAGAAAGCTCTTAATTGAAAGTAGCCTAAGATTGTATTATTATGAATATTGTATTTATTTTTTAAAATGTTCAAATGACATTAATTGCCCTTGCACATAATAATCTTCCACATATCTGATCCCTTCATGGGCATGTAAAATTAAATTATGTTAAAGGAATTAATCTACTTTGAATCAAGGAAGTTTTTGGAGTAATTTTTTTCTTCATCCAATTAGATTGTTCAATTTGTGCCAAATATTCAAAATATGCTTTATTAACGATGTCTCCTTACCAGCATTTTTATATAAAATCTTCTACTACTCTCTCTCTCTCTCTCTCTCTCTCTGACTTTGTGCAGTTCAACTTCCTCCCATGAAGGCTTGTCTCTTCCATCAAAGAAGAAACAGTTGGATTTTCTAAATTGGATCCCAGATCCTGATAGTTCTGCTTTATCCTTCTGTCTCTCTTTTTCCTCATTCTGTTTTCTTATTTACTTTTGTAAAAATTTCTTTCCTTTCAATTTCTTCTTTCTTTTTCTTATCAAAGCATTTTTGTTTGGGGGGGAGAAGGAGAATGTTTTGTTTTTGAAATTTGGACAACCTGTATCAATGATTCCTTTTCATTTATTCTCTGTGTTAGTGATAGTTAATTCTTGATACTTGTTTGACCACAAAATTAAAATAAAATAATTCCAAAAAAAAAGAAAATGAGTCAAGAGCAAAAATGATTATTTTTTCCTTATTGTGCAAGCAATTTTGGATAAAGGCAAAGACCCTTAATAAATAGTTTATGCAGAGTCCATGTTTGACTTATTACATCAAAGTACAAAAGATAGGAACATGGTTTCATTACTTAATATCTTGTTATCAGCCAAGCCCCTGCTGAAGATTAATCTTGGAACTAGTTTCTATTAGTTCTTACTTGTTTTATCATTAATCACAAACCCCAAGCATCTGTTTTTCTTTAACCCTCTCCTGTCATTCAGTTTCATTTATTTCTGACTGTAGGCTTGTTGTCCTGATTTAAAAAATCATGAATTATAATATAATTCTCTCTGGTTCAAAAAAAATGAATAAAATTCAATTCTGCAGAATCAATGTTTGGAGTTGTGGGGGGGGAACAAAGAGAAGTAAATACAATAATTTTTTCAACCCTTGTGACTTGATGCATGCGCAATATGGCCTGAATATTGCAATGTGGGTTTTTTTCTAGGAACACAACTCCCTACCCTGGTAATGTGGAGGTGACCTAAATACCATTGAACCAGTTACAAAATGGCAGTCTGGTAGTTTAATATTTACATTTTCCATGTGAGATTTTTTTAAACAACTTTGAATTAATTCAAAAGGCAAATCCTTGATTTTGCTCACCTACAAGATTATGCTATTTTGCTTTGCATTTAATAGTCTGAACAATAAAAACAGTCCCATAATTTAAGTTTGTAATATTTTTTTATGGTTTGTGTGGAATGGTTGACAATATAGATACAAATTGTTGCCTGAATTTCAAATGGAAGTTATAGTATTGTTTTGGTAACAAATGTTTGACTTTTAGAAGAGGCAATTGCATGGAAGATAAGAGGACTCCTCGAGGAAGGCATACCGCAGATGTCAAATGGCTTGGAACTCCAATCTCCGAGATGAGAAGAATGCCAGAGTGCAGTGGCACTTTGCCAGCTTTAAGAACATCTGGCAATCATTCAGTAACCATCAGAGTAAGTTAATGTCAAGACTTTTTTTAGACATACGAGAAGATTTCTACATTCACCTTTTTATTAAGCAAGATGAGAGAAATTTCACTGTTCCTCTTCCAACCAAGCCATTGGGTCTGTTTGAAGTGTCGTGATGTTATTAACCTATTTTTGTGGGTTGGGATTAAATCCTCAAAAGGATGAGCCAAATTTGTTTCCAGTTAGATTACATAACACTAATTAAAATTAATTCAATTGTTTTTTTAGCTTAATTGTCAATTCTACATTTACAAATTTGAAATATTGCTCAAAATACCTCATGGCAAATGATAAAACATAAATTGGAAGCTGCAGTAAAACATGCTTTTTTTTAAAGCTTATTTCTATAAAGAATAGGAATGTTTTTTTTCCAACTAATGTTTAAAGGGATGTCTGGCAAAACGATTTACTTTGCAAACCTGTAAATTTATTTTCATCATATAATGGTTATTATTAGGTTTGTGCTTATATTGCAGACAGACTTGTTGAAAAGTGGTGAAGTTCCTCGACCCTTTCCCACATACTTCAAAGATGCTTGGGATGACAAGCATGTGAAAATGCCTTGTTCTGAGCAAAACCTTTTTCCAGTTGAAAATGAGGTAAAGTGTGCCGATATTTTTTATACTAATTTTCCTGTTTCTGTTTAAAAAATGTTCTAACCAAAATTTAATTTGTTTTACTTTGGAGATACAGGCCCCTCCCATCCATGAGCCTATGTGACTCAAACACAGCCGTGTAATCAATTAACCTACTAACCTTGTTCGTCTTTGGAAAATGGGGTACAGGGAGAATGTGCAAATTCTTTACAGCAGCAGATTTGGTGTAATACCATTCCACTAACTATGCTGCTGCCTTTTACTGAGGGATACCATAGAGTAATAATGACAGTTGTCAAACTTGAGAATTCTTATTTCCACTTTTTAACAGCTTCTTGCAGCATTTACATTCAAATGTAAAAATATACTTTCATGTGGCATAAACTGGAACTTGATTGTTTTCATTCTAACTTTCAAATAGATTTTCTTATAAATCACAATCCTACCTTGTTTACCCTGCTATAATATTCAATAAAAGTTCCTTAGTCTAAAAATGATAGTGGGAAATGAAATTGATAGAGGCAAAATGGCAAATTTGGAGAAGGAGCAGAATAGGGGAGAATCTGGGAATTAATTTTGTCTGATTTTCTTGGAACAGTGTGGATGTTGTTAGGTGCATCACTTCCTCTTCATGAGTCATGGAATATTTGTGACATTTAATACAATGACTACTCATGACAAAAAACTTTTATTACAAGGGCTCAGACCCAAAACATAGGTTATGTATCTTTACCTCCTATGGATGCTGCGAGACCTACTGTGTTCCTCCAGCATTTTTATATTTTTACTACAATGACTGCAGACTTACAACACTTTCCACATCTTGATAAAGGGCTCAAGCCCGAAACATCAGTTATGTATTTTTACCTTTGCTATATAAAGGACACTGTTTAACCTGCTGAATTTCTCCGACATTGTGTTTTTACTTCAACTACAGTGTCTACAGACTTTTGTGTTTTGCTCAAAACTTCCAGGACAATTCTGTTCCACTTGGAGGTACTCTGAGCAGAGATTTTGGCATGAGGTTTCAGCCCTAGCTATCATTTAGAAGTTATACATGGAATTCGGCAAATCAGAAAATAGCCTTGAGCGTTGCAAGACACGTTTTAAAGTTAACATCCAATTCTCTGAGAAATGGATGACAAAGAATATCATGTTTATTGTCTATATATTGTGAATTCGTAATAGTGATGGGTAATCAGAAAACATTATTGCTATTTGTGACTGGGTCTCGGTGGACTTGGCACAAATTTTTGGAAATTGGATTTTTTTTTCCCTGTATAGTTTAATTAAAAGAAAACTTTTTAGATTTATTTCAATTGTCATCAATTTTACAATTGTCATCAATTTTGTTCATCTGGTGCTTTTTCAAAGGAAAATTGAGATTTGAAGAATAAACCTTTTTTAATGTTTCCTGTTTGTTTATGTTGTATTAATTCTGCTACATTGCTTTTGAACATTCACCACACTACAATGTGTGAAAACCTTTTTTCAGGATGGAACCAAGAATGTGAGCAGTCGATGGGAATTGATTCAAATAGCACTGTCTCAAAAATTTGCCAATTCGCTGGATGTAAAGGTGAGGTGTGAAATAAAATTAAATATGTCATGGTGTGTATGGCTTGAAAGGGATTTCACTCCATTTGTTTGAAATACAATTGTAATGTTAGATTTATAATTACACTTGTTGAGCAGTATTTGAAATCTACTTGGATGTTAGCTTTTCACTCTTTGAGCATTTGTGCACAATGGTATCTGTGGTCAGTAAGTGGATTTATTGGCATGTCAGGAACAACGGGAGGCCATGTTATCCTTCATTCATTCTGTCGTTCAATTAGATCAAGGCTGATCTGTAATCTAACTCCGTATATCTGCCTCCCCTCATTTGACATTGTATAGTCAATTAAGATTAAAGATAAATTGCAGTCAACTCAGTCGACTAATAAAGTTTCACAAAATATCAAGTATCGTGAGAAGAGTTCTTCTGCAAGCAGACTAACAGGTTATCTCTAACATTTGTACAGTTCTGTAAAGGGTAAATATTGGGTCACCATTTCTGCAACATTCTCATGTAGAAATAATTTTTAACCATCACTCCTGAAAGAAATTATAATTGTTAGCTATTGCTCCCAGGTCTCTAATACCCCAATCAGCAAGGATGAATTTGCAGGTGGTCCGGATTTCAGGCGAGAGTTTAGTTAACAAAGTTCTGCAAGGGATTTTTATCAAATGACCTTTGCATGTACCTCCAAATAAAAGCCATATTGGGGTGGGGGGGGGGGGGGGGAAGAATTCAGTTGTATCTCCTTCCTTTTAAAATACATGCTAACTTCCAGCTTTTTAAGGTGTTAAATGCACTCTATCCTTAATTATGTACTTAGGAATAGGAGTTGAACATAACCTGTTTGCAATTCCATAACTTCTTATCATTTCAATGAAATATTAGAACAATGTGGTCTATATTTTAATTTAAAGGACTGTTTGTTGAATCTGGGGAATTTGTTACAATCAGGCTTTGCATGTTCTCTTTTAATTCATGGAATAAAAACATAGTTTGTGATGAAGGTTTTATTTTCTTTACATAAATTTTAGGAAGTCACTAATCTATTAGTTTTCCTGGGAGGCTTGGAACCATCCTCTCCAATTGCCGAATGTATTCTTCAAATGAAATCAGTTAAATAACTGTTGCTTGGATTTTTCAGGATGCAATACTGAAGTACAATGCAGGATATGCAAAAAAATGGGACTTCACTATTCTGAATTATCTTTGTTCTGAGGTAAGAAAATTACAATGAATGCAAGGATATGAATCAGTACTGTTTTAAAATCCCACTTGGCATAAGCAGTTGCTTGAGTTCATGTGTGTTAAGCAAAATATTACAAGTGTTCTTCCAATTTTAATTGAAATAATTTTTCTTTTGGGGTGTTGCTTGGCTAATTCAAAGCTGAGTACTTTTAACAAAATTGGTTGAAAAATTTTATCAATATTAGACTTAATTTAAAATTTCAATGAATTCCAAAATTGCCCATCATTTAATGGGGAGAGGAAGAAGCAGATGAAATTATCAAAATCCACCAGCACACCAGCTTGTTTTTAAGTCATCAGTTAAAGTCAGTGAATTACTGGTGTTGAAACCAAGAATAAATGACATTGATATTATATTGAAATGCATCAGTCAAAACCCTTTTGGCCAGTGCTTCTATCTGAATGTATGAGACCAGTATGTCCAGGACCTGCAAATGAGATGTTGCACTGTTTACTCAATTCAGATTATATAATCAATTTTTAGAGCACTGAATGCTTACCTTGTAGTGTTGCATCAATTCAAGTTATTGGATAATTAAGATAAGGGTAGTTAAAAGAACTTGAAACTTTTAGTAGAGTAAAAGTCTGAAAATCTGGATGCCAGAAATCGAGACCACTTAAGAATCCAGACTTCTTGAAAACTCTCGCCTGAAATCTGGACCACCCAAGAATCCAGTCTTCTTGAAAATGCTCTGCTTTTGCGTGTGTGTATGTGCACGCATGCAAGCATAAGCACCACAAATGCACGGCGACAACAAATAGCGATGCAAAAGTTGCGGAAATCTATTTTATAGGAAAAAATGTTTTGTTAATAAACTATC
Source organism: Narcine bancroftii (assembly GCF_036971445.1). Taxonomy (NCBI): domain Eukaryota; kingdom Metazoa; phylum Chordata; class Chondrichthyes; order Torpediniformes; family Narcinidae; genus Narcine; species Narcine bancroftii. The sequence goes on from NC_091474.1 coordinate 77,287,493, forward strand.
AAAATTTACCTGTTTATTCTCCTTAAATTTGTATTTTAAAAGTGCTGCCTGAGAATCCGGAAAATTCAGACTGGCCCAATCCCAGAGCAGTCTGGATTTTAGGACTTTTATTAGTACAGGTTTTGCTTCCCAGGTAATATTGTTTTATAAAATCAAATGCGGCCAAGGCTCAAACTCACAGGAGGAGGTTAGAATTTTAGAAGCTGTTTAATGTCGCTTAAATCTAGTTGTTTGGAGTTCTGCATAACTAATTCTGATTACTTGAAGTTGTGCAAATGTATTCTCTGGGCATCCATGTTTAGCGTAGCAGTTAGCACAACACTATTCCAGCGTTAGTAAGCTGGGGTCAAATCCGACCGTCTATAAGGAGTTTCTCCCCGTGTCTGCATGGGTTTGCTCCAAACGCTCCGGTTTCCTCCAACCCTTCAAAACATACCAGGTTAGGCGTAATTGGGCAGCATGGGTTTGTGTGCCAGAAGGACCTGTTACAGTGCTGTATGTCGACATCTAAATTTTAAAATAAAAATAACATATTGCAGAACAATATTTACATTTTTTTTAAAAAAGCAGTTGTGGATTTCTATATAGATCATTCTTGAGTTGTAATTGAAAATTCCATGTGCTTGATCATTATTCTCTGTAGAGAATTCTTGTGTTTTTCTCCTGAAGGCAAACAATTAGGAAGACGTTTGATTCATTGGCCTTCATTACAGGAGGATTTTCACTTCTTAGTGGAATTATATGGGCATTTGGTGAGGTCAGACCTGAAGTATAATGTACAGGTCTTGCTTGAGACAGGATGCATGTTCAATAGATGAAGTGCAGTGAAGGGTCTCAGTATTAATACTGCACTTGGTGTGATGCACCTAGGAGAAGAAGTTGAGGAGAGTGAATCTATACTGTCTGTGGTTCAGAAAAATGAGAGATCTCATTAAAAGATTTGAAAAGATTGAGTTGTAATCATGTATTTCTCTGGCTGTGGTTAGAAATTGGGAAGGGACCAGTGTCTCCAATCAGAATTTACTGTCATGAACAGCACAGTTAGCGTAGCAGTTAGTGCAATGCTGTTACAGCACCTGCAATATGGGTTCGAATCCAGCGCTCTCTGTAAGGAGTTTGAGTGGTTGTGTGGGTTTCCTTCCACGCTTCAGAACATACCAGGGCTACTCACAGGCTGAAAGGGCCTTTTACCCTGCTGTATTTAAAATTTTAAAAATTAAATTAAAATTTTAAATTTAAAAACATGTTATGAAATTTGTCAAATTCTTCACCCAAGGGAGTTGAGGGCTGAATTTCCACATCTTTTTGAGGCAGGGGCTTATTTTAGGTACTAAAAAAAATTAAGTTAAATTCCAATGAGTCCTGGATTGTACAGCCAGGATGTAATTAAATAATAGCAAAGGCTCAGGGGTCTAAATGGCCTACATCTGTTTTTTTTTTCTTGTGTTCTAAGTCGTGTTAAAGAACACAAAACATCAATTTGACGGTGTGCAATTTAATGTGTACTTCAGATGTAACTAAATAGTCAATTTTAGTACAGTTCTTCTGTAGAACTTTGTGTTGAATCTAATTGCCATTGTCTTTCTAATCCAAGAATAGTCTATTTTCACTTTTGAATTGATATTTACCAAGATTGTGCTGTATTTGTACAGAAATTGAATGCAAGGGGGTGTCAGACAACAGAAGGTACACAAACCCCAGAGAATATTACCTTCATTGCCTGTTATTAAAATTGTCAAAATCGCCAATGAAGTCAGATGGAATATCATTTTGTACTTCACCCAAAGTAAATTTAAGATGGTGATGTAATTTCCTAAGTGTATTTAAAAAAAAACCTTTAAGAGGTTGGGTAGGTAATTGGATTAAAGATGGAAAAGTCTCAACTTTGCAGGGTTGGAAAGAATACTACTGTGTACATGTGTATGCAGTTTCTCATATCAGGAAAATGTACCTGAAGTTTTAAAACTAAGGTTCAAAGTAATCCCTTGTGTATATCATTTAATAACTTTGTTGGCTTTCAGCTATCACAGCTGGACAGATTTCTTTCCCCTTTGATAAATCTCAATTTTGGGTCAAAATCAAGCAATTACTGAAAATAAAGGTCAAGCATTTTTGGAAATACGTAGCAAGTTTCATGTATAAACACTTCAGAAATGAAAGCTGAAAAATTAACATTCCCTGAATCCCAACAGAGTTTGAAATGGGAGTTGCAACATGGAATCAGTTATTGGGCCCAGCTGTTGTGTACTGCATATTTACGCTCCACTTGAGCTTCCTCCAACTACTCTTTATCTGTCTTCTCAATACATTATCCCATTGTCCTCCTTCTGTTGAATTAGTTGACCATTAATTTATTTTATATTGCGATTGAAATGTACAATAGTTTTCAGATAAATCCTCACTTCTATTCTGCACCGAAGGACCTCGTATTCCAATGCACTTACCAGTTTGCAAGCTGTAAACTGCGATGTAGAATTGGAAGGATAATCTTTTTCATGCTTGGTATTCTTTTGATTGTTTCTCAAAGAAGCTAGATCTTGAGGGATTTTGACAGAGTGGATATGGTATAATTGAGAACTTGGAGATCACTATTTAAAAAGTAAGGTCACCCGACGAAGACAGACAAACTGTTTTTGACTCAGAAAATGAAAATCTGTGAAACTCTTCTTCAAAGGAAAGTGCAGGTAAAGTCTGAATATTTTAAAGACAGAGATAAAGAGTCTAGATTATCAAGATGTAGGCAGGAACACAGTTTAAAATAAGATTATTAAGTACAGTGGTGGAGCAGGCTTGAGGGGGTGAAGGGTCCTAATTTGCGTGTTTGTTTGTGAAGATATCAGGGAGAACTTTGTCTCCAAATAAGCTTCAAAATAGTAGCAGGAATTATTTTGCAGTCTCCCAGCAGTTCAGTCAGAATTAATCTGTTTCTCACACTTAATTGGTTGGTTGATTCCATTTGAGTTTGTTTCCAATCAATTTCTGCCATGCTAATCAACATCTTCCTTCCTCCAATACTGTTGAAAAATGAATGATGCATTTACTTCAAACTTTTCTACAAAATGGCTGGCTGAATAACAAAGAGGAGTCCCACCATGAAATTATTTTTGATACTATTTCTGCAGGTTAAGGCATTGTACACTAGTTTTATATGGAATAGTCTGTCGTAAGATTTTGAAATACAAGGCTGAATCACCTGCTCACATTTTGGAGGAGATTCAACTTCCTCTAGTTAGTACCACCAAGAAGTGTAGAAGAGCAGCTCCTTGAACCTGTTTGCAATCATGATTTTTCAACACTGCCAATCAGAAAGTGAAGTTCAGTAGTTCTGAAGAAGTGCCTTCGATCGAAAAAGTTGATACTGTTTCTCTTTCCATAGACACTTCATTGTTTTCAGTGTTTTCTATTTTAATACAATCTAATGGTTTTATATAGCATTGTACAGGATTGGAATGAACCTTTTCTCCATCTTCTCAAAAGCTTCCACATCCATCCTGTAACATGGTGACCAAAACTGCACTTTATACATCAAACGATGTTTAACCAAATTCTTTTTATTCCACAACTGCAACATAACTTTTTATACTCAACTGCCTCATTGATGTATTGTATGCCTTCTTTGTTACCCTATCCATTTGTGTTACTACTTTTAAGGATCGATGAAGTTCCAGTTTATTATCATCATATAATTGTAAAGTACAATTGGACAAAACAGTGTTCTTCGGTCCTCTGTGTAAAAACATGCAAACACGTGTATAGCCATAGCACACATATTTAGAAGCAATTTACAGTATGAAAATATGCAGTACAGGAACATGATCCTTTATCCGGACACCTAAAATCAGGAAAGCTCCAAAATCCGGCAAGTGGGGAGAGAGATGGCAGTGCAAGTCGGGCGGGGTGGGGGGAGGGGGGACACCGGCAGTGCGAGTCGGCCGGGCGAGGGACCGGCAGCGCGAGTCGGCCGGGCGAGAGACCGGCAACGCGAGTCGGCCGGGCGAGAGACCGGCAACGCGAGTCGGCCAGGCGAGAGAGAGAGACCGGCAGCTTGAGTCGGCCGGGCGAGAGACAGACCGGCAGCGCAAGTCAGGCGGGTGAGGGGGGAGGGAGACTGGCAGCACGAGTCGGGCGGGTGAGGGGAGAGGCCAGCAGCGCGAGTCGGGAGGGAGACCTGCAGCTCAAGTCGGGCGGGCAAGGGTGGGGGGAGATGGCAGTGCGACTGGAAGGGGGTGGGGGTGAATATGGCAGCACAATTCGGGTGGGCTTAAATCTGGCTTTCTGAAATCTGGAAAAATGTGAAATTTGGAACACACTGTCCCCCAAAGGTTCCGGATAAAGGACTGTGTGTGTGTGTGTGTGTGTGTGTGTGTGTGTGTGTGTGTGTGTGTGTGTGTGTGTGTGTGTGTGTGTGTGTGTGTGTGTGTGTGTGTGTGTGTGTGTGTGTGTGTGTGTGTGTGTGTGTGTGTGAGAGTGACGGTGGCCAGTGGAGAGCTCGCCATATAACACGATCTTGGAAAGGCGATGGTCCTCCATTCTGGAGATGTGACCTACCCAGCGCAGTTGGATCTTCAACAGCGTGGATTCGATGCTGTCGGCCTCTGCCATCTCGAGTACTTCGATGTTAGGGATGAAGTCACTCCAATGAATGTTGAGGATGGAGTGGAGACAATGCTGGTGGAAGCGTTCTAGGAGCCGTAGGTGATGCCGGTAGAGGACCCATGATTCGGAACCGAACAGGAGTGTGGGTATGACAACGGCTCTGTATACAGGAGTGTGGGTATGACAACGGCTCTGTATACGCTAATCTTTGTGAGGTTTTTCAGTTGGTTGTTTTTCCAGACTCTTTTGTGTAGTCTTCCAAAGACGCTATTTGCCTCGGCGAGTCTGTTGTCTATCTCGTTGTCGATCCTTGCATCCGATGAAATGGTGCAGCCGAGATAGATAAACTGGTTGACCGTTTTGAGTTTTGTGTGCCCGATGGAGATGTGGGGGTGCTGGTAGTCATGGTGGGGAGCTGGCTGATGGAGGACCTCAGTTTTCTTCAGGCTGACTTCCAGGCCAAACATTTTGGCAGTTTCCGCAAAACAGGACGTCAAGCGCTGAAGAGCTGGCTCTGAATGGGCAACTAAAGCGGCATCGTCTGCAAAGAGTAGTTCACGGACAAGTTGCTCTTGTGTCTTGGTGTGAGCTCCACTGGCCACTGTGACAGAGGTGCACCAAAGAAGAGGTACAAGGACTGCCTAAAGAAATCTCTTGGTGCCTGCCACATTGACCACCGCCCATGGGCTGATATCACCTCAAACCGTGCATCTTGGCGCCTCACAGTTTGGCGGGCAGCAACCTCCTTTGAAGAAGACCGCAGAGCCCACCTCACTGACAAAAGACAAAGGAGGAAAAACCCAACACCCAACCTCAACCAACCAATTTTCCGCTGCAACCGTGTCTGCCTGTCCCGCATCGGACTTGTCAGCCACAAACGAGCCTGCAGCTGACGTGGACATTACTCCTCCAAAAAAATCTTCATCCGCAAAGCCAAGCCAAAGAAAAAAGAATATATATATAAATAAATATCATTGAATGATAATAGAGTCACGGAGGGTCTGTATGAGCAGTTCATCAGTTGTTCAATATTCAGCCTATGACAAGAGCGGTTTCTCAGCCTGGTGGCTCTGATACTCCTGTATCACTTTCTCAACAGTCGTAGCTGGAATATACTGAGTGCTGGGTGGAAGAGGACCTTAATAATTTTGTGAGCTTTCTTCAGCCATAGATCCCAGCTGATCATGTCAGTGGAGGGGAGGGAGACCCCAGTGATCCTCTCTACTGCTCTTATGGTCCTGTGGATTGAACTCTAATCCATTTCTCTGCAGCTACCGTCCACACTGTGATGTAGCCGGCCAGGTCGCTGTCGATAGAACTCCTATGGAAGGTTGACATAATGGTGGCCAGTAGCCCTGTCCACTTCAGTCTTGACAGGAAGTGGAGTCATTGTTGCACCTTCCTGACAAGTGAGGAGATGCCGAGTTTCCAGGATAGTTCATTTATTTAGTGGACTCCAAGGAACTTGGTGCTCCCTACCATCTCCACTTCAGTTATCGATGTGTGTTCATCCCTAGTCCTCCTGAAATCCACAGTCACCTCCTTTTTCTTATCCACATTGAGACTCAGACTTGCACCCTAAGATCCAGTAGTACCTCATTCCTCCTAAGGGTCCTGCCACTTCTTGTGTATCTTCCTCATGTGTTTGACCTTTATAAAATTAATCACCTCATACTTGGACAGAGTAAACTTCTCTTGTCATCAAGTTTCCAACTGGTGTACATTTTGCTGTATACTTCCTCACTATCCACAACTCGTATCAATCCATGTCGTCTACAAACCTACAAAATCATTAATATCTAATAAATAAAGGGCCCCAGCACTGACCTTTGTGGAACATCTCTGTTCACAGACCTCCAGTCAGAAAAATTCAACTCCAGAACTACCCTCTGTCTTCTACATCCAATCTAGCCTACCATCTCCATGCAGGAACCATCTACTGGGCCAACTGACTGATTTTAAACTTCCTAAACCTTGTACGGTTAACTTTTCTGTAGTAAACGACAGAAGTGTGCAGACACCGTCGTTGAAGTAAAAACACGATGCTGGAGAAACTCAGCAGGTCAAACAGAGTACTTTATTCAGCAAAGATAAAGATATATAACTGAGATTTCTGCTAGCCTACTCTTGTTTTCCCTCCCTTCCCTCTTTCTTTGTCTTCTTTCCTCCAGCTCTCCACCCCCTTCCCTCTCTATTTCCCCCCTTCCCCTATCCACCTATTACCTCTTGCCTTTGGGACCATGTTCCTTTCCCCCCCCCCCCCCACCATCTAGTTTGGGCACCTGCTGATATTTTTCCATACCTTGATGAAGGGCTCAAAGCCGAAACGTTACCTATGTATCTTAATCTTTGCTATATAAAGTACACTGTTGTTTCTCCAGCTTTGGGTTTTTACTTTATGCTTAATTTTTCTGTTTGGCTAAATTTATTAGGCAAGTAATTTTGTTTAAAGTCGAAACAACAACTTTTTAAAAAAAAGTATAAAATTGTATCAACATTAATGAAATAACTGGCACAATTGTCAGTTTGAAAGCTCGAGCACATGCATGGAATAAAATGCGTGCCTATCAACAAATTCAACCAATAGGATGGATTCATATCACAGAGCACACTTACTCACCGTAACAGCAACAGTCCATTAACATTGCAGCTGGCAAGGTTAATTAGCAATCTAAATGTGCCAAGATAAATAAATTCACAAGATATCGCAGGTTTGTAAATGTGCTCTCATCCAATTTTAATTTGATCTTCTGAGATATTTTTGTAAGTTTTTGCCAGATTCAGAAAAGTTCTGTATGTGGCTGCAAAAGAGATGCCACTATACAGTGCAAAATATATCTTTCAGTTTATTCAAGCACAGATGCAAAAGCGTTTTATATAAATTATTTAAAGTTGTAGTCATCTGTAGATGATATTGTAAAATGGTTCTTGAGAGTTGATCTAAAACTGATAGTGTTATTCAATGTAATTAATACACGCTAGGAATACTCAGTAAATCTGTCTGCATCTATGAAGAGAAGCAGTGTCAATATTCAGTGAATGGGAGAAGTTGGAGATAGGCAATTTTTCAGTGGAGAACAAAATGGAAGATCAGTAAGGTGAGGTTGTGCAGAAAGGGATGAAAGTGCAAGGCAAAGGATATATTTGGACATGTAAAATATTGGTCTTAAACTGTGCATGAAAGTACTAGAACATTATCTGAAATTGTTGTGCTTTTTTTGGCAATCTTAAATGTATTTAATGAGGCAGCCTCTTCTGCATCCTTGTGCAGTGAATTCCACAAATTCGGCACTCTGGGAAAAGCGGTTCCTCCTCATCTGTCTTAAATCTGCAATTGCAATTTCGGGTGGGCTTTTATTCTCTGAATGAAGGCAGAAATGATGACAATTTGAGAGGCATCTGGGAAAATACTTGAATGAGCAAGACATATGAAATTAATTTGGGCAGATGGGATTAATTGGCACAATGGTTATCATAAACACAGTGGGCCGAAGACCCTGTTTTTATGCTTTAAAACTGACTATAAAATTTTAATTCCAAATTGACTTTACTGAATGAATGATCCCATGTCGATTCAGGTGTGTGCCACCTAGTTTTTTTTTAAAAAAGCACATTGTTGGAAATGCACAAATGTTTATCTTGAGGATTAACCATATAACCGTTTACAGCATGGAAACAGGCCATGTCGGCCCTTCAAGTCTGTACCGGTTCACTTGAACAACTCCACTAGCTCCTCTGCAAACTTCTGTAATGCTTGCAAGTTCACATTCTTAAGCCTTGCCCCTCATGGGTGGAGGGAGAAGAGAGTGTGTGCAGGGTATGTTGGGTCCTTCAGTATGTGTGTTGCCTTTCCAAAGCAACAGGAGATGTAGATGGGGGGGAGAAAGGGAAGTTTGTGTTATGTTTCAGGCTGCATTCACTCCTTCTTTAGTTTCCTCCAATCTTGAGCAGAGCATCTCTCACACCACTCCATGATACATCTGACAAGTATGTTAACAATGGTGGACCTCCAGAAGTTGTATTTGCCAATTATTTTAATTTATTGTCAGATCAAACTTTTAGCAGGAGTGAAGGAATGGGTTAATTGGATCAAATAGAAAGGCATACTATAGAACTGCATTTTCAGCTTTTCTTATTACATTTTGGTTTATTAATCTGCCATTCAGCACATTATTTAAAATTTCCAAAAATGCAAATAGTCGTTACCATTAATATTTGTGTCAGATATTTTGAGTTTTATTTCTCATATTTGACTGTGTTGAAGATTTGTAGTGAAACAAATTGCATAGGCTGCAGTGGAGCTTATCGTAATGTTGATGAATCTGAGCACTCTGTCATAAATCTGATGTTCTTTCACGATTAAAGTAGATTGGCAGCTAATTAGACAAGGTGCATGAAAACAGCAGCTGTTACTCTTACAAGAAGAATGTTAGGTATTTTAACATATTATAAATTATCTGTTAATGTGTTTTAATTCAGTCACTTTCCATAACAATTGGTTTTAGTAAATGCTAGATCATCAGATAAACACCAATAAGTTCAATAACCTTATTAGAACTAGGAGTTCTACTAGAATAGTGAAGGCATTCCAAAATGGATATTGGAATCTGGAGTGTGTATATGTTTTAAAGGTAAGTTTGTATAATGTTACTGAATCTGTTAACGGTTCTTAATTTGTTTCTCTCATTTCTGTCTGTGATTGTTTGAGCTATCCTTATGGTCTGTATTTCTTCCAGGAATGTTGGATATAGTTCACCTGCAGACAGCAATTGTTGTCACTAATATAATTGCTTTTTCTCAGCATGATGTAAGGGGACAACGTTTAAACACTTGTCAAACACACACATAAATGCTTTCAATTTGGGATAAAATTATTAAAAACCTAACCATCAGCCTTACAGTTAAAATGTTTTCCTGTCATGCATTTAATTCAGAGGAATTATTTGGGTCATGAGCACACCTTGTATCTTGGAATCATTCACTTTGTAAGCACATTTTCCCTCTTAAGTGGTTCCATTGTTGCCACTCTGGTTCTGTGGTAAAATGGCTGACCAAACCACTTGCACGAGCAAATCTTGGACCACATCTCTCGTTCGAGGCATCTGTCCCTCCAAAGAAAAATTCACTGTATTGAAGTTTGTGGCGCTCACCTGTTTAAAATGTAGATATTTTGAAGTTGGTTGATTCTGTTGTTTTGACGTGCTGGTGTAGTTTCATGTTCTGATTAGGGTTTTGTGCCCTCTTCTGGGAAAAGAGAATAATTCTGCTTTGAGTTGAAAGTAGGTGTATCAGAATGCATCTTTATAGTTTTATTGCCAGTTGAAGACGGTGTGCAGTGATGAGAGTAAATAGAAGAATGATGAAAACCAAGTTTTCCAATGTATTCGTGCTCTCTCTGAAACCATAGTACTGAACACTGTTGCTTTGACGGTGTACATATACCCAAATCTTGGTTCTGATTTTGATTTAAAAAAAATGGTAAAATTGGAGGTGAAGAATGAATGCGAGAATGAGGAAGAAGAACGACTCTCGACCGGTAGCACTACGTCAAAGTGATGAAGTATTTTGAAAGACTGATGATGAGGTACTTCACTCCTGTCTGAGCGGTGACATGGAAGATCCACACCATCCAGCACACGCTCTGTTCCCATTGCTGCCATCAGGAAAGGGGTTTGGGGGGGTGGTCGCAAGATCATTCTACCAGGTTCAGGCACAGCTGGCACCCCCTCCACTATCAGACTCCTCAACAGCAAATTCAATCAGAGACTCATTACTTGTACACCTTATTGATTTTTTTATTCTCTGTTTTGAACTGTCAGTTTCCATTCATTATCAGTTTGCAGTTCTTTATTTGTTTCCATATATACGCTGTGTACAGTTTTCTGAACTACCAATTAGTGGTAATTCTGCCGCACCAGCAGGAAAAAAGAATCTCAGGGTTGTATGTGATGTATGTACTGTGACAATAAATCTGAGTACAGCTACTTCATGTTGTAAAGAAATATCACCATCATCTACTTTAAAAGAATTGAGGGTTTTTTTCTGCCAAGGCTCTGCCTGAATGCTGTTCCATGTATATTCATTCTGCATATGAAGAAAAATTTGCTGACACTCGCTGAAGATGAGCCTTGACGACACTGAGCCTGTGGCCTTGTCATTCTACCAACATCCACTTCAAAATACTGTTTTGGTTTTACCTTCATCCCACAGCAGATTGCTTAAAGAAAACCTCGTCTCATTCAAAATTGGTCTTTCGTGATTGCTTTTCAGGTTTTCTTTAAAAACTGAACAGAAACAAAACAGAATTACTTGATTTTCTTTCAGCAATGTAGTATCTTCCGATCCAAAAAACTACCCAGGTATTAGCTTTAAATGCATAAAGTAGGTCGAGTGGATGATCATTCTGTTAGCCAATGCTGAGTTTTACTGTTTCAGAGGTAAATTGTCATGAACTTATCCTGTTCCTTTCATCAAGATAAACAAGGAAACAATCTAAAACTAATCTTAGCTGAGAAAATAAATTTTAGACGCTTGGAAGAGGGGAGTTGGTGACGATGCTTTGAGATGGATGATTGAGACTCAAACATTTGTTCTCTTTATTTGTAAATTGCTGTTAGTTACTAATTAAGAACTTGATTAACATTGCTGCACTTTGGGCATGATTTGTTAAAGCTATTTTCTTATAGCCAGATTTATTAGTAATTTCCTCAATTCTGATATTTGTTGTAATTCCCTTGTGAAAAACCTGGAAGATTTTCAGGGACAATAGATACTTCCTATTTAAGTATGTGTACCTACCAGCAGATGGCACTGCTTCATCATTTTCCATTTTATTGCCTTTGTTCTCAAGGTGTGTATTCTTCTGTGCCAGTTACTTCAATTGTATATCACCCATATCACTGATATTTGCATAATTTAACAGTGCATTACAACGATTAGAAAGTAAACATATGCAGGGACAATGGTATAACCAGCAATCTGAGTAATGTATTTCTGATCAGTTTCCTGGGGGGGGGGGCAAAAAAGGTTTTTCAAGCATTTTACCTAGACGTCACTGAGCCCATGAACTTAGCTGATAATGTAGTACAATTCCAAGCAAATGTAAAGCTTACAAAATTTAAACCCATTAAATAGTCCTGATGCATTACTCTGAAATCAGCTTTGGTTTTTTGTGTCTGGCTCACTAATACAGGTATTGCCAAAGCTAACTATAGGCACTTTCAGGTGGCCAAATTCCCCGCTTGTAAAGCCGCATATTATGGCAATATGCACCTGTCGGGAGGCCACTTGAATACGCAGGAGGCACCTGCGAGGCGAACTTGGTAACCCTTCTCCAAGAGGGATAATCGCCGCAGCACTTAGGTCACTCCCTGCACATGAATGCAGCCGCCTGAAAGTGGCTGCTAAGGGGATGATAGTCAGCTGGCGAGCATCTGACAGCTCCCTTCCCAGCTGCCCCTGCATCCCCGGCGCAGGACGTCATGGCAGGGGCAGCCAGCGTGGGCTGTCAGTGCGGGGACGTCCCCACACAGATCCCAAAGCCCCGCTCTCTCCCAACAGCCCGATATCAGTCCCCAGACTGTGGGGTGGCCGGCGCAGGCTATAGCGGTTGGGGCGGTCGGCGCGGGCTGTAGGGGGTAGGGTGGCCGGCACGGGCTGTAGCAGTTTAGGTCAGCCAGCGAGGGCTGTAGCGGTTTAGGGTGGCTGGTGTGTGCTGCGGCGGTTGTCCCAACTTCTGACAGCCAGCCATCCCAAACCTGACAGCCTGAAGGACAGGAGGTGGAGTGCACTCAGAGGCACATCCAGTGCAGCTGTCCCTTCAGGTGGCCAGCGCTGCGCTTTCAGCTCTGCCTCCTGATTGACAATTCAAAGGGCCACTTCCTCTTCTTCAGGCGCATTCTTAGCGGAGAATCCACCTGAAGAAGCCTTATGAATTTGGGGCAGGAGATGACAGTGGGTAGGGAAAGAACTGGTTTTTCTTGGGAGAAAGGAAGATTGTGGCTGGAGAGTGGGGAAGATCCAAGATGAGTAGGAGTGTGAGATTGCGGTCAAGGGGAAATCTCAGTTCACATTCAAAGAGTGAAATGTGATAGGCTTCAGATGCTGTGATTGTAGTAAACACACTGAAATACTGGAGGAACTCAACTTGTCTTCAGCATCTATAGTAGAGAAAGATGTACTGCTAACATGTTGGGCCTGCGCCCTTCTTCAAGGAAAAATCAGAAAAAGCGGAAGCTGGATATGTCAGAGTCTTGGAATTTAAACAGTGGGGGGGGGGGGGTGGAATTCAGACCAACAAAAGGTGTTAATTGGATGTGATCAGGGATTAGGTAGAAATGATCATGTCTGTGCGAAAGGAGAAGAAATGGAGAGGCCACTGGGGACGAAGGAGTGGGGTTAATGAAAGCCAGAGAATAGAATATTAATGCCATCGGTTGGAGGTTGCCCAGTTGGAAGATGAGGTGTGGTTCCTCCAACTTAAGGGTGTTCTCAGTCTGGCAGTGCATGAGACAGACATGTCGTTGGCAAGGGAATGGGATGGAGAATTGAAATGGATGGCCACCGGGAGATCCATGCTATTCAAGGAGCCCTGGGAGGAACGGAGAAGTTAGAAATGATCAAATAATCATCTGGTTGTGCAACTGGTTCACAGGCAGTGAGCAGGGTGACGGAAACGCTCCGGTTCTACAAGCAGCTGAAGAAAGGTACCAGCTTGCTGAATCAGGATTCTGTGGTTCCTGAGGCAGAGGGTTCCTTTGATTAATGCAAGATTTCAAATTAAATTGAATTGTTTATTGTTGCTTGTACGTAAAGCTCGGTTTTGAGTGTCACACAGGCAGCTCACAATAAGATTGCCACGCTTCAGCGTGGAGATAAAGTTCACAGAATATGGTCACCAGATTAATCAAGGCAGTTTTAACATTTAATTTGAATATTTGCATTAAGATAGACATATCGCTCCACACTCTTCACAACTGCTGCCTGCTATGTCCGCAACACTTTTGGTGCAATCCACTGGATGGATGATGGTACAATCTGAAGTGCACAACCTTATTAAATGCATCATAACAAGCAGCTCTTGTCCTTCGAGAGGATTGGTTTCCTCCTTCCATTTACCATCATTGAAAACAAAAATGCAATATCTTTAAGGGGCCAGGGCAGTGATTAACATTCCACCTGACCCTTGCTCTTGTTTTTTTTTGTAATTGCTGCCTCACTGTCAGATTTCAGAGTGCATTTATGACATTCATATACAACCATGAGATCCCTTTTTCCTGCGGGTGTGGCAGAATTACTACTAGTTGGTGGTGCAAAAATAAACTGTACACTGTGTGAACATGTAAACAATCAAAAGAACTGTCAACAGATGACGGATGTGACCAAACTGCAATACAGGGAGAGCATAGAAAATCTTTGAAGTGCACATTTAAGAGTCCTGAAATGAGTCCCTGATTGAGTTTGTTGTTAAGGTGTCTGACGGTGGAGGGGGAGCAGCTGTTCCTGAACCTGGTGGTGTGAGTCTTGTGGCACCAATACCTCTCCTGATGGCAACAGCAAAAACGGAACATGTGCTGGGTGGTGTTGGTCTTTGATGATTGCTTCTGCTCTCCGGCGGCAGTGTTACCTGTAGATGTTCTCAATAGTGGGGAGGATTTTGCCTGCAATGTCCTGTGCTGTGTCCACTTCCTTTTGGAGGGCTTTGTGCCCGGGGTATTGGTGTTTCCATACCAGACCATGATGCAGCCTGTCAGCACACTTTCCACCACATATTTATAAAAGTTTGCTAGGGTTTTTCTTTTTTTTAAACTTTATTTAAAATTTTATGACATGAATAAAATAAAAATTACATTTAAAGAAATAATAAAAAAATAAGATAATAAAAATTAGAATACTACATCATTAAACTACACAAATTAACCCCCCCCAATAATTATAACACAACATTAACCATCTAATTTAAAATTAGTCCAACCCTCCCCCCCAAAATAAAGAGTGAAGAATTAATTAACAATGTTGTAAATAAAATAGAGAAAACCCCACTTACAAAAAAAATGATAAAATAACAACAAAAAATTACTAACAACAAAAAAAATATCAATACTAAAATAATACCCTTAAACATATATTTAAATCAAACATAATACATGTATTTAACAAATGAAATCCACTTTAAAACTAAGTTCAAATATTAAAATCATATATCAACCACATATCTGTTATACAAAAAATCATAATTAATAATGCATAAATACAGAATTTCCATTAATACCGTTTCCTTTATAATTCATCGAGAGAACAAAAACATCCCTTAGAAAAACAATCAGATAAACTTTTTATTCCCTTCCCCTCCCCTTATATAAAAAAAAGTTCAAACTCTTATAAAATTCTCCATATTCTTCATTTATATCATCTTCAAAATTCTCTATCGAAATTAACTTAATTTTATTAAACTCTTCTCCCTCAATGTATTTGTACTTGATTTTCTTTTTCTTCTTATCACCTTTCCCCTCATCTTCCTCTTCATCTCATTCAACATCCTCAATTTTTGACTTATTATCTTCTGTGACATCATCCTCTTAAAAAAGAGAGAAAAAAGAGAAACCCCCTCCCCAAAAAAAAGAGAGAAAAAAACCTCCTAATTCCCTCGCAATTACAATCAGAAAACAAAAAGAGTTTTAAAAAAAATTATTTATTTTTAAAAAATAATAATAAAAAAAACCTTCACTTCTTAACCCAAAAATTAAAAAGAAAAAAAAACAGGTCGGAGGTCACGACTGCCTCCTCCTGTTTAAACCGCCCAAAGTGGTAACTCCCCAAAAATATTGAGTGTGAGATAACTCACAGGTAGCTGATGACTTCTGGAAACTAATGCCCACCCAGTTCCCTCTCCCAACTCCCGTTTCATTAAACTATCATCATTATTTAAACTATTTAAACTCTTCTCAAAAAAAAGATAAAAGATTTATTTTTTTAAATCAATGTTACCACTTCGGTCACCATTGCTTCCATTTCTTTTAAAAATCTGGATCCCACCTTACATCTCTACTCTCTTTGGAGACCTTAAAGGACTACATCGTTCCTGAAACTGCATGATTGGTAGAGACTGAGCAAAGTCCATAACCTCTTTAGGATTGTCAAAGAACTTTGGCTGATTTCCATCCTGAAAAATCTTCAGTACCGCAGAATACCTGAATGTTGCCTTATGTCTTTTTTTCCACAACCGTTCTTTCACAGAATTAAATTCACGTCGTTGAAACATAATTTCTTGACTCAAATCTTGATAGAAGAAAACAGGATTATTCTGAACCATCAAAGGAGATCTATTTTGCTGGGCATTTCTAATAGCCGTACGTAAAATTGTCTCTCTGTCACAATAGTTTAAACCACGGATCAGAACAGGTCTTGGATTCTGTCCTGAAAAAGATTTTCTTCTTAAAACTCTATGAGCGCGTTCCAGTATTAAACCTTCAGGGAATTTATCCTGTCCTAACACTCGTGGAATCCATTCAGTAAAAATTTTTCTTGGATCTGGTCCTTCTATGCCTTCTGGCAAACCAACAATTTTCACATTGTTCCGTCTAGATTGACTCTCCAAATAATCAACCTTTTTTGCTAAATTTTTATTTTGGATCTGCAATGTTTCAATTATTCTATTTTCATCTTGCAATTGATCCTGTACATCGACTAAACCTTGATCACACATTTCAAATCTTTCAATGGTTTCAAGCTTAAAAGCTCCATTATGGCTTCCGCCATCGCATTAATCTTGGAAATAAACAGGCTCACAAAATTAGCTAAGTGACTCAATACAGAATACATCTTATCTTCAAGATCCTTAACAAACATTTCAACAGAAGTAGATTCAGGCATAATGGGGTCTTGCTGTTCCTTAGAGACCATGGGATCTTCTGTCTCTTCCCTTAATTTAGTATCTTTTCTAGCAGTTTGACTTCGTATAAAAATCCCTCTCAAAGTTCCCCCAGCAATGCCAGGAGACTGAAGATCAGGATTATCTTTAAGTCAAATCTCTTTAATCATCTTCACTGAATCGATGTCTGGAAAAACCGTTGTAATTGAAGATGCATTTTGCAGCGCCACCACTGTAGCAGTCGAATGCCAGCTCTTTAACTCTCCAGCTGGTGGCGCCCCAGCTGATTCAACTGTCAAAGTCTCAGTAACAACACTCACAGTGGCCGTTGTGTGAAATACTGGCATCCGGCCAGTCCTTTGTTCTGAAAGCTGCTGAATGCGACCTTCAGAGAGCCTTACCGGTATAAAATGGAGTTTCAATGCCGAATTCTGTACGTCTTCTTCTGGATCCATTCTACGCTGAGTCCTGGCTTCTTGTAAACAAGCAGGCCCAGACAATTTTGGAAAATGTAGTTTTTTAACAGTCTGTTGATGTTTTCTTTTACTTTTTTTTGCATATAAACCACTAGGCACTGATCCAGCACCTCTTATTATTTATAAACTTTTAAAAGAACTTTAACGGGCACTTAAAGACAAAACAATAAATCAGAGTCAGGAGAGGTCTGGAAGACACGTCTGTTCCCTACGCCATCTTGCCACGCCCAGCGTTTGCTAGGGTTTCTGATGTCATACCAAACCTCTATGAACTCCTGAAGAAGTAGAGGTGCTGACATGCTTTTTGCTCAATGCCATTGGTGTGTTGGGTCCAGGAAAGATCCTCCAAGATAGTGACTCCCAAGAACCAAAGTGTGTTCACCCTCTCCACCTCTGATGCCCCAATGATCACTGGTTTGTATCCCCCTGGATTTCCTTTCCTGAAGTCAGCAATCAGTTCCTTAGTTTTGGTTACATTGAGTGCAAGGTTGTTGTGGGTGCACCATTCAGCCAAGTTTTCAATCTCCATTCTGTATGCTGATTCATCATCTTCTTTTATACAACCCACTACCATCGACAAATTTGTAGATGGTGTTATTGTCGAACTGGGCTTCACAGTTGTAAGTGGGGGGGGGGGGGGGGGTGTGCGCCTAAGGACACAGCCCTGTTGTGCTCCAGTACTGATGGAAATTGTGGAGACGTTCTTGCCAATCTTCACTGATTGTTGTATGGAGGTGAGGTGGGGCGCTAACCTCCAGGT
Source organism: Narcine bancroftii (assembly GCF_036971445.1). Taxonomy (NCBI): domain Eukaryota; kingdom Metazoa; phylum Chordata; class Chondrichthyes; order Torpediniformes; family Narcinidae; genus Narcine; species Narcine bancroftii. Next base: position 77,305,194 of record NC_091474.1, read on the forward strand.
CTTGAGGTTTGCTGATCAGTTTTGAAGGGATGATGGTGTTAAATGCTGAACTGTAGTTGATAAAGATTATCCTGATGTATGGATCTTTGCTGTCCACATGTTCCAGGGCTTTGTGTAGGGCCAGTGAGATGGCATCTGCCATAGACCTGTTGGCGAACTGGAATGGATGCATGTCACTGCTCAGACAGGTGGTGATATGCTTCGTCACCAGCCTTTCAGAGCACTTCATCACTGTTAATGTAAGTGCTACTGGTCAATGGTTGTTAAGGCAGGTTACTGCACTCTTCTTGGATACTGGTATGAGTGATGCTTTTGAGGCAGGTGGGTACCATACCCTGCTGGATTGAGATATTGAATATATCATGAATACCTTGGTCAACTGATCAGCATAGATCACTGTCACGTTCAATGTAACAGTGACTACTCTTCAGTTGCAGTTCATTGTGAAGCATTAGATGTTTTCATCTAATGCTATTAGATTAAAATCTTGGGAGTGTTGCTGTTTTAGTTCTGTTTAGACTAGCGGTGGCCAACCTTTTCATTTTATTTTTTAATTTAGACATACAACAGAGTAACAGGCTATTTCAGCCCAGGTGTCCATGCCACCCAATTAACCTACACCCTTGGTACCGACTTATGGGCCGAAATGGCATGTCACTGTTGCTGTATGTCTATATTAAAAATTAAAAGGTTGGCCACCCCTAGTTTAGACTGTTCATGAAATGTGTAAATGTATGCCAGTCAGAGTTGGGTAATTCCGACTTGGATCTGTCTCTGGAACAGCTATCAGAGACACTTGCGTAAAAATTTGAGTTATTTATAAACTGCTTCACCTAACCTGATCCTTGTAGTAAAGAGCCCTTGTGGGTAATTAAATGAGTGAACTAATAGCTCAAAACCTTTTCTTATCAATGGAAATTGGATAAAGGAATTGCATGGAAATTTGATGACCTTTTGAATCATCCATGCACTGACTACAGTGATAGAGGAAGTGATATTGTGGCCAAATCCTGCTTTAAAAAAGAATTAATCTTGGTTGTCCATGCATGTCTTGACACCAGCAGTTGGAGTCCTATGTTTAGATCAATTTATTTGAAAACTTACATATTAAATAAAACTTGAAGATTCAATTTTAATTAAAAAAAATGAAATCTTATGACCTTCAGTAAATAAAAGCATTCAAGTGCAGATAATTGTCGAGGAAACGAACAATGGGCAATGCAAAATGAAACCTCCACCACGTCCGATTTGCTCTCATTGTTATTTTTATGATCCAAAGTAGAACGAATCTTGAGGCCTTGACAGAATCGTTTGCATTTTCAAACTGGAATACCGTGTTTTCACCAACTCCTTGAACTTTCGGTAAAAACAGCAACAAAGACATAATTTGATTATCGATTTGAGCAGATCCTGATGCATGATACTGAGTTAATGTCATAGGTTATCTTTGGAGATTGAAGGTGTGGACTTTTATGTATGGCTTATTAAGTACAGAGCAAATGATTAACACTTGTCACTGTGAACCCACTCCACCAGTCGTTCTCCCCCTAATTTCCTGGTAGTTGAGAAGAACTTGCATTGTGTGTGACTGAAGCAGGCAAGGCTACCAGCCACCATCGTGTCAACCTTCTACAGAAGCTATATCGAGAGAGTCCTGGCCAGCTGCGCCACAGTGTAGTATGGTTGTGGCAGAGAAATGGATCAGAGGTCAATCCACAGGACCACAAATGGTTCGGCACAGACTGGAAGGGCCGAAGGAGTCTATTTCTGTGCTGTAGTACAGTTTGAAGTAGGGTTCTAAGAGTTGCAGAGAAGATCACTGGAGTCTTCCTTCGCCCCCCTCTCCCACCCCTACAATGGGCGTGATCTATCGGGATCATTGTCTGAAAAGGATGTGCAAAATCATTGAGGATCCCTTCCACCCTGCACACAGCATGTTTCAGCTGTTCCCATCAGGAAGAGAAACAGGAGGATCAGAGCCAGCACCACCAAGCTGAGGAACAGCTTCTTCCCCCACGGGCAGTGAGAATGCTGAATGACCAAAGGATCTGCTGACACTCACCATATGAGACCCTGATATTTACAAAACAATATTTATTTGTATATTTAAAAAAAAAAATTTTCACACTGTGAACCATATCAATCAAAATGCACACAAACATTTCCCTCTTAAATATACACAGTGTCATTTCCTCCCTTTCCCCCCCTCCCTTCCCTCCCTCTCTCCCACCCCTCTCCAAACCCATTAAACGTTCAACATATACAATACAATAAAACCATTAAACAATGTCATCACACAATGAAAATAAACAAGAAAATTGTGTCATCTACTTTTACACACTGGATCAGGTAATTTCGTCTTCTCATTTTATCATTTTAGGGGGTGGAGGTCCGAGGCAAGCCCTCTCTGTTATGTTCCATGTACGGTTCCCAAATTTGTTCAAATAATGTGACTTTATTTTTTAAATTATATGTTATTTTTTTCCAATGGAATACATTTATTCATTTCTATATACCATTGCTGTGCTCTCAGGCTCTCTTCTGATTTCCAAGTTGACATCATACATTTTTTTGCTACAGCTAAGGTTATTATAATAAATCTTTTTTGTGCTTCATCTAGTTTGAGGCCTAATTCTTTACTTCTTATATTACTTGGAAGAAAGTTCTCTGGATTTTTTGGTATGTTGCTTTTTGTGATTTTATTTAATACATGATTTAGATCTTCCCAAAATTTTTTCACTTTCTCACATGTCCAAATTGCATGTACTGTTGTTTCCATTTCCTTCTTACAGCGAAAACATCTATCTGATAATGTTGGATCCCATTTTTTTTAACTTTTGGGCCGTGATATATAACCTGTGTAACCAATTATACTGTATCATGTGTAACCTTGTGTTTATTTTATTCTTCATAGTTCCAGAGCACAACTTTTTCCATATTTCATTTTTTACCTTTATGTTTAAATCTTTTTCCCACTTTTGTTTGGGTTTATAGCTTATTTCATCATTTTCCTTCTCTTGCAGCTTAATGTACATGTTCGTAATAAATCTTTTTATTATCATTGTTTCTGTAATCACATATTCAAAGCTGCCTCCTTCTGGTAATCGGAGTCTGCTTCCCAATTTATCCTTTAAGTAGGCTTTCAGTTGATGGTATGCAAACATTGTACCATGAGTTATTCCATATTTGTAATTCATTTGTTCAACTGTTAATAAATTATTTCCCAAAAAACAACTTTCTATTCTTTTAATTCCTTTTCTCTCCCATTCTCAAAAGGAAAGGTTATCTATTATGAAAGGGATTAGTTGATTTTGCGTGAATAATAATTTTGGTAGTTGGTAATTTGTTTTTTTCCTTTCTAAGTGAATCTTCTTCCATATATTGAGCAAATGAGCTTTTATATTGCACCAGCGTTTCATCCTACTTATAAAGTATATGTTCCAGTACCTTCTCCCCTATTTTATCTAGCTCTATCTTAGTCCAATCTGGTTTTTCCCTTGTCTGATTAAAATCTGATAAATACCTTAATTGTGCTGCTCTATAATAATTTTTAAAGTTTAGTAACTGCAAACCACCTTGTTTGTACCATATAACCATATACAGCACAGAACAGGCCAGTTTGGCCCTACTAGTCCATGCCAGAACAAATCCCCACCCTCCTAGTCCCACTGACCAGCACCTGGTCCATACCCCTCCAATTCTCTCCCCTCTATGTAATTATCCAGTCTTTCCTTAAATGTAAATAACGTCCTTGCTTCAACCACCTCTGCCGGAAGCTTATTCCACATCCCAACCACCCTTTGCGTGAAGAAATTTCCCCTCATGTTCCCCTTATAATTTTCCCCCTGCAATCTCAAGCCATGGCCTCTGGTTTGAATATCCCCCACTCTTAATTGAAAAAGCTTATCAATGTTGACTCTCTCTGTCCCTTTTAAAATCTTGAACACCTCCATCAAATCCCCCCTCAATCTTCTACGCTCCAGAGAAAAAAGCCCCAGGCTGCTCAACCTTTCTCTGTAACTCAAACCCTGACATCCTGTCAACATTGTCGTGAACCTTCTCTGCACTCTCTCTATTTTGTTTATATCCTTCCTATAATTATTATAGAGCAGCACAATTAAGGTATTTATCAGATTTTAATCAGGGAAAAAACAAGGGAAAAACCAGATTGGACTAAGATAGAGCTAGATAAAATAGGGGAGAAGGTACTGGAACATATACTTTATAAGTAGGATGAAACGCTGGTGCAATATAAAAGCTCATTTGCTCAATATATGGAAGAAGATTCACTTAGAAAGGAAAAAAACAAATTACCAAAACTGCACACAGTATTCCAAACTTGGCCTCACCAATGCTTTGTACAATTTCATCATAGCATCCCAACTCTTGAATTCAGTACTCTGATTTATGAAGGCCAACATTCCAAATGCCTTCTTCACCACTCTATCTACTTGAGTATCAACTTTGAGGGTACTATTTACCATAACTCCTAAATCCCTTTGTTGCTCTGCACTCCTCAATTGTCTACCATTCAATGCATATGACCTATTTAGATTTGCCTTTCCAAAATGTAACACTTCACACTTCTCCGTATTGAATTCCATCAGCCATTTCTCAGCCCACTCCTCTAGCTTTCCTATATCTCTTTTTAAGCTACGGTAATCTTCCTCACTGTCCACAATACCACCAATCTTTGTATCATCTGCAAACTTACTTATCCAATTTACCACGCCTTCTTCCAGATCGTTAATATATATATATATATATATATATAACAAACTATAGTGGACCCAGGACCGATCCCTGAGGAACTCCACTAGTCACCGGCCTCCAATTTGACAAACAATTTTCTACCAGTACTCTCTGACACCTCCTATCCAACCGTTGCTGAATCCATTTCACTACCTCTTTATTTATACCTAATGCCTCCACCTTTTTTCCTAACCTCCTGTGAGGAACTTTGTCAAAAGATTTATTTTTAAAGTCTAAATAGACAACATCCACAGCCTTCCCTTCATCAATCTTTTTTGTAACCCCCTCGAAAAACTCTAAAAGGTTTGTTAAGCATGATCTACCCCTGACAAAACCATGCTGACTACTTCCTATCAATCCCTGTTCTTCCAAATATTTGTAAATGCCATCCCTCAACACTTTCCATCAACTTACCCACCACAGACGACAGATTCACAGGTCTATAATTTCCTGGCTTACATTTGGACCCTTTCTTAAACAGTGGAATAACATGAGCCACCCTCTAATCCTCTGGCACTACCCCCGTGACCAGGGACATCCTGAATATCTCTGTTAATGACCCCACTATCTGTACATTAGTCTCCCTGAGTGTCCTTGGGAATACATTGTCCGGACCTGGAGATTTGTCCACCTTTATCTTTTTTAACACTGCCATCACTATCTCCTCAGTTATCCTTATATGGTTCATGACCTCCCCACTATTTTTCTTTACTTCAATTGGTACAATATTTTTTCCCTAGTGAATACCGAGGAAAAGAAATCATTTAAAATTTCCCCCATCTCCTCTGACTTTTTACATAGCCTACCCTCCCTATCTACAAGGGGTCCAATTCTGTCCCTCACTAATCTTTTACTTTTAATGTACCGATAGAAACCCTTTGGATTTATTCTTACTCTGCCTGCCAAAGCCTCTTCGTGCCTCTTTTTTGGCCTTTCTAATCTCTTTCTTAAGATTGTTTCTACACTCCTTGTAGTTCTCTTTCAATTTCTCATCACCCTGCTGTTTATACCTTTTGTACACCTCCCTCTTTCTCCTAACCAAATTTCTAATATTCCTCAAAAACCAAGGCTTCAAGCCTTTTCTTTGATCCTCACTGGGACATATCTACTCTGTACTCTCAAAATTTCTTCTTTGAATATTCTCCATTTTTCATTTACATCCTTCCCTGAAAAAATACTGTCCCACTCAATACTCCCCAAAGCCATTCTCATTCCTTCGAAATTTGCTTTTCTCCAATCCAGAAACTCAACTTTAGGCCCTTCTTTGCTCTTCCCTAAAACTACCCTAAAACTAATAGAGTTGTGATCACTAGACCCAATTTGTTCTCCAATATTAACCTCAGACACCTGACCTATCTCGTTCCCTAACAGGAGATCCAGTATTACACCATCCCGAGTCGGTTCCTCTACGTATTGATTAAGAAAACTATCTTGCACACATTTGACAAACTCTAGCCCATCCAGCCCTCTTACTGTATGGGTATCCCAATCAATGTGAGGGAAGTTAAAATCTCCCATGATCACTACCTTATGTTTATTATACATATATGCTATCTCCTTATAAATTTGTTCTTCAAATTTTCTTGGCCCATTTGGCCTCATGCCTCCTCCACCCCTCAATTCCACCCAAACAGCCTCACTGGACAATCCCTCCAAACTCTCTTGCCACCTCACGGCAGTAATGTCCTCCTTAACAAGCAGAGCAACTCCTCCCCCTTTTTTTACCCCCTGTTCTATCACATCTGTTAATTTATCTAACGCAATCCTCGGTTTCCCCCCCCCCTTTCCATAAGAATTTCCTTATTATTCTCTTTAGTTCATTGAAGAATTTCTCTGTTAAGGGAATTGGTTACGATTGAAATAAGTATTATATCCTTGGGAAGACATTCATTTTAATGCAATTTACCCTCCCTATCAATGTTGGTGGTAATTCTTTCCAATGTTCTAAGTCTTTCTGTAATTTTTACATTAATGGCTGATAATTTAATTTGTACAGGTGGCTTAAATTATTATCTAATCTAATACCTAGGTATCGGATTGCTTGTGTTTGCCATTTAAATGGTGATTCTTTATTAAATTCTGTATAATCCGCATTATCTATTGGTATCGCTTCATTTTTATTTGGTTAATCTTGTACCCCGATATTTCTCCATACTCCTTCAATTTCTTATGTAGTTCTTTTATTGATATTTCTGGTTCTTTTAAGTATACTATGATGTCATCTGCAAATAAACTGCTTTTATACTCCTTCTCCTTTATTTTTATCCCTTTTGTTTTATTTTCTGTTCTTATCAGTTGTGCCAATGGTTCTATTGCTAAAGCGAACAGTGAGGGAGATAATGGACATCCCTGCTTAGTTGACCTACTTAATTTAAATTGGTTCGATACATATCCATTTACTGTCACCTTCGCCAATGGTCCCTTATATAATGCTTTAATCTAATTCATATATTTTTCTGGTAAATTGAACCTCTGTAATACTTTGAATAAATAATTCCATTCTACCCTGTCAAAGGCTTTTTCTGCATCTAAAGCAACAGCCACTGTTGGCATCTTATTTCCTTGAACTGCATGAATTAAATTAATAAATTTACAGATATTATCCGCTGTTCGTCTTTACTTAGTAAATCCAGTGTGGTCTTGTTTTACTATTTTTGGTACACAGCCAGCCAATCTGCTAATAATTTTGATATTGTCTTTTAATCTGAATTAAGTTGAGATATTGGTGTATATGATGCTAGTGTCAGTGGATCCTTCCCCGTCTTTGGTATTACTGTAATTATTGCTGTCTTACATGAATCTGGCAAGTTTTGTGTTTCTTCTATCTGATTCATTACTTCCAGGAGAGGAGGAATTAATAACTCTTTAAATGTTTTATAGAATTCAATTGGGAATCCATCCTCTCCAGGTGTTTTATTGTTCAGCAGCTTTTTTAATATATCCTGTATTTCCTCTATTTCAAATGGTTTTATCAGCTTGTTTTGCTCCTCTTCTTACAATTTCAGCAGTTCAATTTTAGCTAAAACATCTTCTATTTTGTCTTCTTTCCCTTCTTTCTCAGTTTGGTATAATTGTTCATAAAATTCCTTAAAGTTCTCATTGATCTCCATTGGATTATATGTAATTTGTTTGTCCTTTTTCCTTGATGCCAATACAGTTCTTTTAGCTTGTTTTGTTTTAAGCTGCCAGGCTAATATTTTGTGTGTTTTTTCTCCTAGCTCATAATACTTTTGCTTTAATTTCATTATGTTCTTCTCCACCTTATACGTTTGTGATGCTTCATATTTTATTTTTTTTGTCCGCAATTCTCCTCTTTTTGTTATATCTTCCTTTGTTGCTCGTTCTTTTTCTGTACTTACTATCTCCCTTTCCAACTGTTCTATTTCCCAATTGTAGTCCTTTTTCATCTTAGTTACATACTTATTATCTGCCCTCTAATAATATAAATTTGTCTTTCACTGATTCCATATTTATTTCAAAGGACATTTTAATTTGGTGCTCAATAAATTCTCTAAATTCCTGTCTTTTAAGTAGCATGGAGTTTAATCTCCATCTATATGTTCTTGGTGGGATATCCTCCAGTTCTATTGCTGGTAACAGGGGTGATAGCAATTTAGCTTTATATTCAGTTTTCCTCACTCTCCCATGAATATGGACCGACAACAAAAACATATCAATCCTTGAGTATGTATTATGCCTACTTGAATAATATGAATATTCCTTCTCTCTTGGGTGCTGCCTCCTCCATATATCCATAAGTTTCATTTCCTGCATTGATTTAACCATAAATTTGGCCACTTTATTCTTTTTGCTAGTCTTTTGTCCAGTTTTATCCAACATTGGGTCCAAATTAAGGTTAAAATCCCCTCCTATCAATATATTCCCCTGTGTATCTACAATCTTAAAAAAATATATCTTGCTTAAAGTTTTGATATTTATTTGTATATTTGAAGACTTGTTTTCCACTGAGGACCGAATAACACTATTTCGTCAGGTTGTACTTGTGCAATCAGATGATCAAACTGGTGTTAAAGATCCAAAGCCTTGCTTGATCATTTCTAACATCGGAGTCAGGAGAATGGGCATCATTTCAAACGTATCTAACTCACAAAGACACTGGAGTGTAAATTAAACAAGAGTTCAAATTTTGTTTCTTATTTCCCCAGTTAAGACCATTGCATCAATTTTTGCACCTTACTGCCATCTACATTACTATTAGCTAACTTGGTAAAGATGAAAATTTTATCTTGAACTTCCCTGATCCTCACATCTTGTTGTATCAAGTTTCCTTGCTTCAAGTTTTTAAATCACTCAACATTTTGGCATTCTATTGTCCTCTCAACTTGTCTTCCACAGTGCTTGCTACTTTATTTCTTTTAAAAAAGTTTCTATAATTTCTGAACGGTCTGCGACATCAAGCACTCTCAAAGAATATTAGCCACTTATTGCTGTATCCAACCTGTCCTTGTTAAATAACTATGGCATCACAATCTAAAAATATTTTCAACTAAAAGGACTGATTGCCTGTCCCCGGTACTTAAATATTGCTTCAGAACTTAGTCTATAAATAATGCTTATTTTCTTTGCACCAATATTTTCGAGGTTGTGCTAATGCATGTGTTTTTCATGTGAGGGCAGTGTTGGGCAAAGCTAACTATCGGGACTTGCATTCGAATCCCGTGCTGTCTGTAAGGAGTTGTAAGATCTTTCTGTGTGGGTTTTCTCTGGGTGCTCTGGTTTCATCCCACCCTTTAAAACGGACTGAGGGTTGAAGGTTAATTGGGCAACACAGGCTCATTGACTGAAACGGCCTGTAACTATACTGTATGTCTAAATTTAAAATTTAACATTTAAATTAGAAAAAATAAAATTGCCTATTCTTAATTACCTTAAAAATTTACCATAGCCTTTCTCTTTGTACGTCTCCAATACTGTGAGATAATCCAGAGGAAAAGTGAACACAAATTAGCAGGAGAAGGTCTTTCAGCACCTGGTGGTGGCTCAGATATTTTATGAATCAGATAAGTGATAAAATTACCTTGTATATCCATCTCTTTGCATAATCAATCGATGATCTATCTGCCTTTGCTTTAACAATATTCAAAGATTGTGCTTCTGTTGACCTTTGAGGAAGAGAAAAAGTAAAAACACAACGCTGGAGAAACAGCAGGTCAAACATTGTACTTTATATAGCAAAGCTAAAGATACATGACCAATGGATGCTGACATTTTTGCACACCTTGATGAAGGGCTCAAGCCCAAAACATTGGCCATGTATCTTAAGCTTTGCTATATAAAGTACGCTGATCTGCTGAGTTTCTCCAGCATTGTTTTTACTTAAACCACAGTGTCTGCATACTTTACCTTTGGAGGAAGAGAGTTCCAAATGCTCATGATCGATCCTCTGTGTGAGAAAGAGAGAGAGAAAAGTCCTTTATCTGCATTTAATATTGTTCAGGTCAACTTTGAACAGACTAGGCTTGTATCCCTTCAGTGGAATTTAGAGCATCCAGAAAAGATTTGGCAGCAACAGTAATCCTGCGGGTTATTGATGTGACGGATATGAAGATGGTTCCTCTTGTCTGATAATGGATTTCATTTTTCAAATTTCAGATTTATTGTCAGGTTACATTCATGACGTCACATCCAACCCTGAGATTTTTTCCTGCATGCCAGGCAGAATTACTATAATATGGTAGTGCAAAAATAATTGCACTTAACCTACACATGTAAACAAATAAATGTACATAAATTGTAATACAGGGATGAAAAAAAATCAATAAAGTGCTGAAGAGTCCTTCAGTGAGTCTCTGACTGAGATTTTTGTTGAGGAGTCTAATGGAGGGGGAGCAGCTGTTTCTGAACCTGGTGGAGCGAGTCTGTTGGCACCTTTATTTCTCTTTGCTGGTGGTGCAGCGAGGACAGAGTGTGCACTGGGGGGTGTTTGGGGATCCTTGACAATTACTGCTGCTCTCCGACGACAGCACTGTTCCCTCTTGACAATTACTGCTGCTTTCCAACAGCACTGTCCCCTCTGGATGTTGTCAATGGTAGGAAGTTGCAGGGGAGAGACCCTGCAATTCTAGGTTTTCATACAAGAGAAAACAACTTCTTAGTGTCAATCCTGTCAAGGTGCCTCAGGATTGGTTACCATCAAATTGCTTCTGGCAGCTTTGAGTTCCATTGGACATGAGCCTAGATCATCCAGCTTTTACATGCAAGACAATCCACCATTCAGTTAGTTTATTAAAACCTTTTCTGAATTGCTGCCAATACATTAACATCCTTGGATGAGGGTCCCACTTCTGTGTACGGTTATCCAAGTGCAATCTCTCCGATGCCCCCATATTACTGAAGCATTTCTGTCCTGCTTCTGTATTCCATTCTCCTCACAATAGACTGTGCTTTGTTAGGTTTTTGATTACTTGGAAATTTATCTTTTGAGAATTATGCACTCGGACAGCCAGATCATTTTGCATCTTGTCTCTACAATCAGCCAGTATTTAGATCATTTGCATTTTTATTTTTCCTGCCAAAATGGACAATTTCCCACATAATACTTCATTTGCCAGGACATGTTAAAGAACTGACCAAACAGTTCATTTTTGAATCCTTTTTGCTCTCCATCCTTGACAGTATTCAGCTTTATTTCACTTAGTTGTCTTGTCAGGCTATGGAGCAGTCTGCTTGTGAATTAGTTGCCAAGAGGAAATGATTCATTTCACCTACCAGTACATTTACTTAAATTAAAATCTTTCCATTTCCCCTTGGCTCATTCATTTAACTATTTTCTGTGTCTGAATTGTATCAAATCTCCTTGCATTCAAGCTTTGGCTATTAATCTCTGTGTGATCAGCAAATGCTTTTGGTATCATCCACTTAATGAACAGAAAAGTGAAAGATTCGCTGGAAACTATTGATTTCTAATCCTGACCAGGATGTTTTAATTTTCCACTTTAGCAACACGTATTACATAAAATTCAATTAATTGCTAATTTCAAAATAAAAGGATTGTACTTTATCTGATGACTACCACTAATATGCGCTGGATGGTCATGTCTCCAGAATGGAGGACCATCGCCTTCCCAAGATCGTGTTATATGGCGAGCTCTCCACTGGCCACCGTGACAGAGGTGCACCAAAGAAAAGGTACAAGGACTGCCTAAAGAAATCTCTTGGTGCCTGCCACATTGACCACCGCCAGTGGGCTGATAACGCCTCAAACCGTGCATCTTGGCGCCTCACAGTTTGGCGGGCAGCAACCTCCTTTGAAGAAGACCGCAGAGCCCACCTCACTGACAAAAGGCAAAGGAGGAAAAACCCAACACCCAACCCCAACCAACCAATTTTCCCCTGCAACCGCTGCAATCGTGTCTGCCTGTCCCGCATCGGACTTGTCAGCCACAAACGAGCCTGCAGCTGACGTGGACTTTTTACCCCCTCCATAAATCTTCGTCCGCGAAGCCAAGCCAAAGAAAGAAGACCACTAATATATAATATAAATTTTCAAAAATGGTATCTTGGAATATTCTTTCTCTGGATATGAAGCTCGAAGTGCAATTTGATTTATATTTTCGCTTGGGAAGAAAATAAAATTGCATTTTATAAAATAACATTTAAGCCTGAATTATAAATGTTGTGTTTGGGTTTGAAAAAGATGTTTGCAAACAGCAAATACCAAATGTAATTGGGATCAACATGTCACTATTTTAATGGGATGATTTAATTAGTGCATCTTGTCATTTTTGACACTTTTCTTTTGAAATGAAGTCTCCAAGTGAGTTTTTCATTGTCGACCTTTTTATCCGGTAGGTTTAAAGCTGCATAATTTGGTGGTATAATTAAATGTAGAAATCTTGTATATTCTCTTTTGTTCAGGATGATTTTACAATAGTCTTGCTTAATTGAGAAGCACGTTTGGCATTTGAAGACACCTCAAGTAATGTTGATACAATTAATTTTTTTACTCTGAAAGTAAATAATTAACAGGATCTTCTCATGTGTTTATTTCCTGCTGAGCCTGTCAAGGTTGAGCCTGGAGGGGAAGGAGGTCTGAGTGGTGTTGAGGCTGACACTTGATCTCAATGACAATTTTAAAACACTCCATTGTCAGTTGTATCACACATGATATCTGCATTTTGAAGATCTCCTAATTAATTAATATATTTAACTTTATGTTCCTTCAGAGCCTGATATCCAGCATGTAAGTCACAAAGGATTGTCTGAAAATGTTTGATGTTGAAAACCAAAAATATTCTGCCCCTTCAATATTTAAAGCATCCCACTACAATTTAAAGTGGCATGGCACCTTTTTTTTTAATAAAAAATCAATAAAAAGGAAAGAGCCTAGCCATTCCACAACTTTGTGTTTTAGTTCTCTTTTTTACCCTCACCCTACTTTTGGACCTGTTCTTTAATTACCTAGGAGCTGTACATTAAAACCTTAATTTCTTAATTTCTTTTAATACCTCCTCTTTCATTTCTCCCTTTTACCAGGATGTTAATTGTTGAACCTCAGGAAAGTTCCTGACTTGATATTAGCTGTTGTGGTGCAAGGTAAAAATAAAATTCAGATTTAGATTTCAAATTTATTGTCAGATTACATACCAGACATCACATACAACCCTGAGATTCTTTTTTCCTGTGGGCAAGGCAGAATTCCCACTTACTGATAGTGCAAAAAAAAGCTGTACACAACGTACACATGTAAACAAATAACAAATGTAATCAAACTAATCAATGTAATACAGAGAGAATTTAAAAATCAATAAAGTACAAAGTAAGAGTCCTTAAATGAGTCCCTGATTGAGATTGTTGTTGAGAAATCTGATGATGAAAAGGTAGCAGCTGTTCCTGATCCTGGTGGTACGAGTCTTGTTGCACCGATACCTCTTTCCTGATGGTAGCAGCGAGATTGTGGCTTTCTTGATCAGGGTTGACCAACTTGGTAGAAATATGGCCGTATAATTTTCTAGTGTTTTTCATGTTATCTTGAGGAGCACGCAATTGGTATGTAACATTTGGCTTACTTTTCATAAAAGGTGGTGACTGATAAATGCTCACCGTTATTCCTACCTTGTGAGTTGCTTTTGCAAGGTTCCATCCAATCTTTCAGACCTTTAACTTACAGTAACTTGCTTTTGCTTTAATTGCCAAGAGCAATAAAAGTGGAGAATTATTTTCATTGTACACTTGGAAATCTGCACTGGAATGCCAGATTGTAATGTTACCAACCAAGGCAGAAGATATCTTCCTGTTATAGTTAATTGAAGTTCAGAAAGCCATTTGTAGGTAATCTACAGAATTCTATTTGATTAGGAAAAATGCAGGAGAAAACTCAGCAAGTCATACGACTGCAGATTTTCTTGTTTGATTTTAAACCGCAGTGTATAGCTTCTGTACCAAAATGTTACTTTCCATGATGCAACCATAATAGAGTGCCACATGTTCCAATCTTGATTGATATGCACCCTCTAATTCAATGTAGTGTGGAAATAAAAGCCAGAATTGTTGGGAATTTGCACCAAACTCCTTGATGCCAAGAAAATAAATGTGTATTTTAGACAAAGCATGATGGTGACCACTAATGGTCATTAAATTCTTTAAATTAAAGTAGTGACTATTTGTGTTAAGTGCAATCAATAAATAATTTTTTTTCCACTAAAATTACATCTTAACCTTTTGAGTAAAACGTCTAATGGGAGTCTGTTTGGTGACATTGAAGTATGGAACAGTCTGGGGACTCGTAACAAAGGACCGCTGTCTATTTACTGATGCTTTTGGCTTTGGGCAGAGAAGGATGAATAATAACTTTGTTTAAAAATGCGCTTGTCAGCTGTGCTGTTGAGCAAAAGGAAAGCGATGGTTTAGCTGAAATATGGATGTAGATTTACAGGCCAAGAGATAACATATTCAGAGCCTGATGGATACGTTCATTTTCAGTGGACTTGGCTCTTTGAAATAACATTGACTTTGCACATGCTTGATTACAATTTTGACTTAATGTTTAGAACATAGCAATTCAAAGAGTTCATTTGTCCTGTTGTCAAGGTCATGTCAGCTTATTGGTTTGGATAAATAAAATGTTGTAAATTTCCACCTTTATGTACGCAAGCCGATTAAACCTACCTTTTTACTTGATTACCGCTTCTCCTTCGTAATGTATGGAAATGACTGTGGTCATGTGACAGATCTTGGTTTACTTGATTTGATGCATTGTCAGGTTTTGATTTAAACCTGCTAGGCCTGCTGCCTCAGCGCCTTCTCATCTCATCCTGTCAGGGGTACTCATTCATTACCCACACTAGAACAATTTTACAGTGACAAGCAGTCATTAGTTATGACAGTATTTAGTCAAGCCTCTTTGTAGCAATATAAATGTTCACTTTACTAAATTGCTAGTCAAGGCTGTCTGCCCAGGAAGTTGCCAACCTCCAACTAAATCAAGCCATTTGCATTGCTTCCATTTAATCAGCATCCTGTAAACCAGCTGTGATAAAATTACTGAGTGATTGATTGTACCAATGTGTTCTTACCAATATCTCTGCAAATCAATAGTTGTGCATGTCAGGATTCTGAATATTTGTTTCGAATTTAATACAGAGGTGGCTGCCCTTTTAAATTGTAACCCAATACTATTTGTAATATTTTCTTAACTCCTTGATTTTTTTGGAGTACTTTTATTTATTTTATAAGGTGGTTCATATAAATGTTTGCACTGTGATCCTACTGCAAAAATGACAAATTTTGTGACATGTTCATGACAATAAATTCTGTTTGCTATCAGTATCTGATGCAAATATGTAAAGTACAAACTTTCAACTCAGCTACAACTTTCTTTTCCCCTTTGCCACAAGAAGTGGTCATTCTGTCTGATAAGACTTGAACATTCAGGTTGTGTTGAGCTTGTATTCCAGAGTTGCTTTTAGTATTCAAAGTAATTTAGTATTCAAAGGATGATAATTCTGGCTGGGAGAGCTGTGCAGTATAAAGAAGCTGCTGACAGGTGCCAGAAATCACTGGACATAAAAGGCTGCACCTTTTTGTCACAAGCTGAAGGCTGACTGTCTTTTTCTCGTACAATATTTCTCTAGGGTTGTCAGTGCTAAGTGGTCCAGCTATTACCAAATGTCATGGTGTATTGCTGTAGTTGTGTAGAACTTAATGTCCTTGATTTAAGATTGTCAGATGCTGATAACTAACAAAAAAAGACAAAATATTGACTGAGATCACTGGAGAGGATAATAGTATTGAAACAAATAGCTCACATTCCAGATGTATAGGGATATACCTTCTATCCCATTTACCGTGTTAATGTTGGGACCTTGCCCAGGTTTCTCCATGAAGCAGTGCAGCCTTCTGTCAATTTCCAAGCTCTGAGGATGGGAGGTCTACTGCAGAGCATGTGTTGTGTTAAACCTGGCACAAACACAGCAGCCCATTCCAATGTCTGGAAGACATCAACACCAGGGAGAAAAGTCAGTGATTTAAGTTTTTATTTTTTTTTTAATTACTGTGGTTTTTATTGAGGCATTCCAGAAAAAAACTTAAGCAAGGATGCCCTTTGCTTTTTGAGATAGTACTGGAATCTCTAGCTGTTGCTCTCCGACAGTGTAGAGAATTTAAAAGAATAGCTAGAAGTGGGGATGAACATACAGTATCTCTTTATGCAGATGATCTATTCTCTTTATTTCATACCCTGAGGTTTTTATACCAATTATATTAACTTTGCTTGCTCAATTTGGCCAGTTTTCAGGTTATAAATTAAATTTGCACAAGAGTGAACTATTACCCAGGGAATCACAATTACAAAAAGTTATAAAAATTTATTGAAATAATTTTTTTGGTATTAATCAGATTAAAGATCTATTATCAGGATGGCCACCATTATCTATTGCAATGATTGGATGTATCAATTCGATTAAAATGAATATTGTACCTAAATTTCTGTACTTTTTTCAAGCCTTACCAATTTTCATTCCTCAATCTTTCTTTAACTCATTAGATTTTGTTATTTCTTCATACATATGGCAGGAAAAACAACCACTAAAAGGAATGGGGAAATTATCACTTTCAAATTTTTGATTTTATTATTGGGCGATTAATATACGTAATCTACTTTTATTATTACATTTTGATAAATTAGTGAATCACACTTTTTGTATAGAAATGGAACTGAAGTTTTCTAAAAAAAATCATCTATGTTGGCAATTTTAGGGTCCTTTTTACCTTTTTTTCTTTTTTAAATTGACACATAATACAATAATGAGAAATAGTTTGAGAATATGGGCTCAATTTGGAAAATGTTTTGGTTATAGTTTCTCTCTTGCTAGTCCTATTATAGATAACCATCTCTTTCAGCATCTGTGTTTAGATGCAGGCTTTAAGGAATTGTATAGATAAGGTCTCAAAAATTATAAAGATCCTTTTGTTTGAGATCTTTGCCTTTTTTTTTTGAACAATTATCAGCTAAATTTAATCTTTCTAATAGACATTTTTTTTTAGATATTTACAAGTTTAAGATCAACGTTAATTGCTTTGTTGGTTTTTCTCATGAACCGGATGTACCTCTGTCTGCATTCCCAGGAGAAAGTTTTAGCTTTTATGATGTTGATAGCCAGACGAGCAATTTTAATGAAACGGAAAGGTGACTCTTTACCTACTCATACACAGTGGTTACATGATGTAATGTCCTATTTAAGGTGGGAGAAAATTAGACACAGCGTAATAGATAGAAAGTTTCAATTTGAAAAGATATGGGGCGAATGCTATCACAATCGGAAGATTTAAGAAAGTTGGATGCTCCAATGATTCTGTGTCGTGTCTGAAGGTCGCTATTTCATCCTTTTTTTTAACATCCTTTTCTATAAGGTAACCTTGATTAGATTTAGTTTAATATGGGTTTAATTATGTTTGTCGTAGATCATATTAAATCAGACAGAATTTACCCTTTGTTTAGACTAAGGAATTGTCTAATGTAGTTTTACTTGGTTTCTATCAAGAATTATTTTTAAGAAATATTGTTAAATAAACAAATATGGATAGGTTTTTTGATTTCTGTTTATATTAATTTGTGACATGTATATGATATGACCTGTTATTTGTTATATTAGAAGACTTTGTATACAAGATTTATGTTAAACTCAATAAAAATATTTTAAAAAGAATATCGAGTACTGACAGAAAAATCCATTCTCTCTGTATCTACTCCTTTTATAAGTGCCCTATTGTGATCCTAAAATCTGATTTTTAATTTTGATGTCAATTTAGAAATACAGCATGGTAACTGGCCCTTTCGTTCACAAGCCCTTGACCCCCAATTACGACCTACAACCCCTGGTACTTTTTGAAGGGTGGGAGAAAACCAGAGCCCCCTGGGGAAATTCCATGCAGACACAGGGTGAATGAACAAACTTCTTACAGACTGCACAGGATTCGAATACGGATCCTGGTCACTGGAGCAGTAACAAGCGCTAACTGCAACCCTAACCGTGGCAAGGGTGGCCATTCCAAAGGAGGACATGGTCATAGGTTATTAAAACAAAAAAAGCAAATACAGTGTGTTTGTTTGTTTGTTTGTTTGTTTGTGTGTGTGTGTGTGTGTGTGTGTGTGTGTGTGTGTGTGTGTGTGTGTGTGTGTGTGTGTGTGTGTGTGTGTGTGTGTGTGTGTGTGTGTGTGTGTGTGCTGCCCCAAACATTTCAGCCTTGCATTGAAAAGTTCATTGAAGATAAGGCAAGTGATTAAAAGACATCACTATAAGTTTCTTGAAAACCTCTTTTAAGGATTTTTTAAAAATTGTGTCCTTACTCAATTAAGTTCTTTAATTTATTAAATCATGAACTGTTGGTGTAATTCTGTAGCAATAATTTTATGAACAGTTTATTGCATTAATTAATGAGCTGTGTGATATATGTAGAAGTTTTTAATTTAAAAAAATTGTTTTAACATTATTTATTTTGTGTAGCATGAGATGCAGAAAATGTGGTCAATTATTACAACATTGATAAATCTTCATTTATCTTTAGGATTTAAATGATGTGGAAACACAGCATCTCCTCCAATCCCTTTTGCCAGAGATGGCTCAACTTGCACTAAGACTGCCTTCTGTTTGCACTCAGGTAATAAAAATTGGCATGTCTTGAAGTTCATTTCTTAAAGACTGTGCAAAATTCACCTAATTTCTCAGTGGCAGAGCTGGACTGGGTTTTGTTGTATTTAAATGGTAATTATACTTAATTATAAATGGTAATACCTAGTGTCGCCGAGAATATTCTCCCAGAATCACAGTGCGGCTTTCGCGCAAACAGAGGAACCACTGACATGGTCTTTGCCCTCAGACAGCTCCAAGAAAAGTGCAGAGAACAAAACAAAGGACTCTACATCACCTTTGTTGACCTCACCAAAGCCTTCGACACCGTGAGCAGGAAAGGGCTTTGGCAAATACTAGAGCGCATCGGATGTCCCCCAACGTTCCTCAACATGATTATCCAACTGCACGAAAACCAACAAAGTCGGGTCAGATACAGCAATGAGCTCTCTGAACCCTTCTCCATTAACAATGGCGTGAAGCAAGGCTGTGTTCTCGCACCAACCCTCTTTTCAATCTTCTTCAGCATGATGCTGAACCAAGCCATGAAAGACCCCAACAATGAAGACGCTGTTTACATCTGGTACCGCACGGATGGCAGTCTCTTCAATCTGAGGCGCCTGCAAGCTCACACCAAGACACAAGAGAAACTTGTCCGTGAACTACTCTTTGCAGATGATGCCGCTTTAGTTGCCCATTCAGAGCCAGCTCTTCAGCGCTTGACGTCCTGCTTTGCGGAAACTGCCAAAATGTTTGGCCTGGAAGTCAGCCTGAAGAAAACTGAGGTCCTCCATCAGCCAGCTCCCCACCATGACTACCAGCCCCCCCACATCTCCATCGGGCACACAAAACTCAAAACGGTCAACCAGTTTACCTATCTCGGCTGCACCATTTCATCAGATGCAAGGATCGACAATGAGATAGACAACAGACTCGCCAAGGCAAATAGCGCCTTTGGAAGACTACACAAAAGAGTCTGGAAAAACAACCAACTGAAAAACCTCACAAAGATAAGCGTATACAGAGCCGTTGTCATACCCACACTCCTGTTCGGCTCCGAATCATGGGTCCTCTACCGGCACCACCTACGGCTCCTAGAACGCTTCCACCAGCGTTGTCTCCGCTCCATCCTCAACATCCATTGGAGCGCTTACACCCCTAACATCGAAGTACTCGAGATGGCAGAGGTCGACAGCATCGAGTCCACGCTGCTGAAGATCCAGCTGCGCTGGATGGGTCACGTCTCCAGAATGAAGGACCATCGCCTTCCCAAGATCGTATTATATGGCGAGCTCTCCACTGGCCACCGTGACAGAGGTGCACCAAAGAAAAGGTACAAGGACTGCCTAAAGAAATCTCTTGGTGCCTGCCACATTGACCACCGCCAGTGGGCTGATAACGCCTCAAACCGTGCATCTTGGCGCCTCACAGTTTGGCGGGCAGCAACCTCCTTTGAAGAAGACCGCAGAGCCCACCTCACTGACAAAAGGCAAAGGAGGAAAAACCCAACACCCAACCCCAACCAACCAATTTTCCCTTGCAACCGCTGCAATCGTGTCTGCCTGTCCCGCATCGGACTTGTCAGCCACAAACGAGCCTGCAGCTGACGTGGACTTTTTACCCCCTCCATAAATCTTCGTCCGCGAAGCCAAGCCAAAGAAAAGAAGATACTTTGTACTTAATTTAAATTAAAAACAGCAAATGCACAATAAAATTTTAAACAACAGCAATCTGTTTTTATATATTCTCCCCCAAATGTCAACAATGTTCAGCAAGATTAGCATGTGAATTAATATTATGTACAAAGAATATTGTTCATTTTATTAATTTGTATGATGTGGGCCAACATTTTTTTTAATACTCCTCATTACCCTTGTAAAGTTGACGAGCTGCCTTCTTGGATCATGGTGGTGCATCTGGTGAAGGAAGCCACACAGCGCTATTAACAGGGGAGTTCCAAGATGGACTTAGCAGGAATAAAAAAATCCATGATATATTTCAAGGTTGGGATGGTTTTGCTTTGAAGGGGAGGGCGGGTGGTCTTCAAGTCATGGTATTCCCATGGCTTTGCTGTCCTTTTCCTTGATGTTAAGCTACAAATTTTGGAGGTTCTGCTGGAATAATTATGAAAATTAACTGTGAGGCACTTTGCAAGGGGTACATTTTGGAATCAAAGTACACAGTGGATGTCAAAGTGAACATTTTGGATGATGGGTAGATGTTAAGTCAAGTGGTTGCTTTGTTCAGAATCATGTAAAGTGCTGTTTGTCCAGGTAAATGCAAATATTTCATCATATTGTAAATCATAGAAAGGCATGTGCCTTTTTTAAATGGAGAGACTTTGGGAATCAGGAGATGAATTGCATGCCACAGAACATTTAATCACCAACCTCATATGGACACTGTATTTTCAATGCAATCCAGTTTGGTTTTGATAGTGTGGGGCTGTCAATGAATGTCAAGATTTTCCCAGATTTGTATGTTAGAGGTGGTATTCACCAAGCATGTGTGGCATTAATTTATTTGCCATTTATTTCTCATATATTCTGCTTGAAGCATGTGAATAAAGACTGCTTTATTTTCTGAGAGTTGGAAATGGAAGTGATCAACGTAGAAATCTACAGCACAGTCCCGCCCACAGTGTTGTCCCAACCAAATAACCTACTCAAACAACTTCCCTACAGCATAACCCTCCATTTTACTCCGTTCCATGTACCAATTTTATCATCTCTTTAAAGATCCTGTTATACCTGTCTCCACCACCAGCAGCGCATTCCCTGCAGCCACCACACTTTTCTTCAAGCACACCCCAGTTGTACCCCTACCAGTCTCTTGACCTCTCCTGCCTTCATTTGCCCAGTATCCTTCCTATCATATTTTGACCCCTTTTTAATGCTTGCTCTCCCATTTTAGTCTCATCAGAAGAACAGAGACTGACCATTTCCCTTCATGGATGCTACCATCTTATTTCTTCACTCAGGATTCTACCACCTGCAGATCATGCCTTTCCAGCATATTTCTGTTGATACTTTAAGCTGCTTGTTACATGAAGTCTTGTATTTAAAACCATAACAATCTCTGGGATAAAGCTATACCTGGCCGCCTATTTTCTTTTTTTTTAAATGTTCTATTTTTCACACTATGAACCATACTGACCAAAATACATACAGACATTTTTCTCTTGAATATATACAGTGTCATTTTCTCCCCTTTTTCTCCCCTCCCTTCCCTCCCTCCCTCACCCCCCCTTCCCATTTATTTATTCAAAGTTCAATCTATAAGATACATTAAACCCATTAAACAATGTCGTCACCTAATAAAAATAAACAAGAAATTTTTGTCTTTTACTTTTCTATACTGAGTCAGTTCATTTCGTTGTCTTCTCCTTCTGTCATTTTAGGTGGTGGAGGTCCGTGGTAGGATTTCTCTATTGTGTTCCATGTATGGTTCCCATATTTGTTCGAATATTGTGATGTTATTTCTTAAATTATATGTTATTTTTTCTAATGGAATACATTTATTTATTTCTATGTACCATTGTTGTATTCTCAAGTTGTCTTCTAATTTCCAGGTTGACATCATACATTTTTTTGCTACAGCTAGGGCTATCATAATAAATCTTTTTTGTGTTCCATCCAAATCGAGTCCAAATTCTTGATTTCTTATATTACTTAGAAGGAAGATCTCTGGGTTTTTTGGTATATTGCTTTTTGTGCTTTTATGTAATATCTGATTTAGATCTTCCCAAAATTTTTTCACTTTCTCACATGCCCAAATTGCATGTATTGTTATTCCCGTTTCCTTTTTACAGCGAAAACATCTGTCTGATACTGTTGGGTCCCAATTATTTAACTTTTGGGGTGTGATGTATAGTCTGTGTAACCAATTATATTGTATCATGAAGAAGGACTACAATCGAGAAATAGAAAGTTGGAAAGAGAAATAACAAATACAGAAAAAGAATTAGCAATAAAGGAAGATACAACTAAAAGACGAGAATTGACAGATAAGAAAATAAAATATGAAACACTACAAACATATAAGGTGGAGAAGAACATAATGAAGACAAAGAAGTATTATGAGCTAGGAGAAAAAACGCACAAAATACTAGCGTGCCAGCTTAAGACAGTACAAACTAAAAGAATGGTATTGGCATCAAGGAAAAAGGACAAACAAATTACATATAACCCAATGGAGATCAACGAAAACTTCAGGGAATTCGACGAACAACCATATCAAACTGAAAACGAAGGGAAAGAAGACAAAATAGATGAATTTCTAACTAAAGTTGAACTACCGAAATTGCAAACAGAGGAGCAAAATAAATTAATAAAACCATTTGAAATAGAAGAAATACAAGAGATATTAAAAAAAACTACCGAACAATAAAACACCGGGAGAGGATGGACTCCCAATAAAATTCTATAAAACATTTAAAGACTTATTAATTCCTCCTCTCCTGGAAGTAATGAACCAGAATGAAGAAGCACAAAACATACCAGATTCATGCAAGACAGCAATAATTACAGTAATACCAAAAATGGGGAAAGATCCACTAACACCAGCATCGTATAGACCAATATATCTACTTAACACAGATTATAAGATAATAGCTAAACTATTAGCAAACAGATTGGCTGACTGTGTACCAAAAATAGTAAAACTAGACCAAACTGGATTTATTAAAAAAAGACGAACAACGGACAATATCTGTAAATTCATTAACTTAATCCATGCAGTACAAGGAAACAAAACTCCAACAGTAGCAGTTGGTTTAGACGCAGAGAAAGCCTTTGACAGAGTAGAATGGAATTATTTATTCAAAGTACTACAAAAATTCAACCTAGCAGAGAAATATATTAATTGGATTAAAGCATTATATAAGGGACCATTGGCGAAAGTGACAGTAAATGGATATATATCAAACCAATTTAAATTAAGCAGATCATCAAGGCAGGGATGTCCACTATCTCCCTCACTGTTCGCGTTAGCTATAGAACCACTAGCAGAACTAATAAGAACAGAAAATAAAATAAGAGGGATAAAAATAAAAGAGAAGGAATATAAAATCAATCTATTTGCAGATGATGTTATAATATACTTAACAGAACCAGGAATATCAATAAAAGAATTACATAAGAAATTGAAGGAATATGGAGAAACATCGGGGTACAAGATCAACGCAAATAAAAGTGAAGCAATGCCAATGAATAATGTGGATTTCACAAAGTTTAAGAAAGAATCACCATTTAGATGGCAAACACAAGCAATTCGATACCTAGGTATACAACTAAATAATAATCTCGGCCATCTATATAAACTAAATTATCAGCCATTTATGAAAAAAATTACAAGACGACTTAGAGCACTGGAAAGACTTACCACTAACACTGATAGGAAAGATAAACTGTATTAAAATGAACATCTTCCCAAGGATACAATACCTATTTCAATCATTACCAATTCACCTAACAGAGAAATTCTTCAAGGAACTAAAGAAAATAATAAGGAAATTCTTATGGAAAGGGGGGAAACCGAGGATAGCATTAGATAAATTAACAGAATGGTACGAACAAGGAGGCTTACAACTACCAAACGTTAAGAATTATTATAGAGCAGCACAATTAAGATACCTATCAGATTTTTATCAAACAAGGGAAAAACCAGATTGGACCAGATTAGAGCTAGATAAAATAGGGGAGAAGATACCTGAACATATACTATATAAGTGGGATGAAAAATTGGTACAACATAGGAAATCACCAGTATTGCACCATCTGCTCAACATTTGGAAGAAGATTCACGTAGAAAGGAATAAAATAAATTATCAACTACCAAAATTAATATTGACACAAAATAAATAACCTTTCACAATAGATAACCTTTCCTTCAGAGAATGGGAGAGAAAAGGGATCAAAAGAATAGAAAATTGTGTTTCGGGAAATAAATTATTATCTTTTGAACAAATGAAGTACAAATATGGTATAACTCACAGTACCATGTTTGCATACCACCAACTGAAAACCTACTTGAAGGACAAATTGGGAAACAGTCTGAAGTTACCAGAAGGAAGCAATTTTGAATATATGATTACAGACACAATGATAATTAAAATATTTATAACATGTACATCAAACTGCAAGAAAAGGAGAACGAGGAAACAAACTGTAAACCTAAACAAAAATGGGAACAAGATCTAAACATAAAGATAAAGAATGAAACATGGGAAAAGCTATGCTCCGGAACTATGAGAAATACAATAAACACGAGGTTACGCTGGCCTTCTATTTTCAAGTAACATGATACTGCTGAATGTAGTTTGACTTTTAAATTGGATATTTTTATAATGGATTAAGTTCAACAAAATTTTAATTATAAAACCTGATGAGCACTTCAAAATATGTAAGAAATGTGCAAATTTTCTCTCTTGTAGTGTATTTATATTCTTCAATTAATAGACATCAAAGTTAAACAAAAAATCTTTTTTATGCCATTACATAAATATTAATAACAGGCCTGTTCAATTCTGTACACTATTACTGAATTTTAGATCTGTGCTGCTGTTTCTTCCCCCCCCCCCTTAATCTCAGATTGTTTATTTTGTTCAGTTATTAAATTAACAACAAATGTCATATTTTATGATTAAGATTGCAATAAGAAAAAAAACATCAGCTACTATCAACTGACGTTCTTTGAACAGTGGTCTCGTGGGCATGCACTATTTAAGATAATGAATTGGAGCAATGCTGCATTAACTTTAATGTTACTTTTTTGGAGTTTGCATTCCACTAATTTATCATGAATAGCAGAATCCAGATTCGTGGTAGCAAGATTGCTGAAATGGTTTCTTTATGTTTGTGGACTACCTCAGATTTAATAGGACAGAAAATGGAATGGCCACATGAGGACCAATATTGATGCTGCTTATTCTTCAAGATCAGAATCTCTTGGTGGTTGCCAAAGTTTTAATGTAGAGATTAATGATAAACTGATACAAAATGTTCTTACGTACTGAGAATTGTGGTTTTCAGCCAAAACAACCAGTTAATAGTGTGGAACAATAATTGTACTTAGGGATTTTTGCTAATGGGTAAGGAAGATAATGAAGTTTTTAACTTGGTAAAATCTGAATGCTTGGCTCATTCATTTATTAATAATGGCCAGTATTTATTTCAGACCAAATATGATGCCTTCTGAATTTAAATTATTTGTTTGGGAGTATATCTCCGAAATCTGCTTTCTAACTTTTATTTTCCATTGATTACTGTTTTTGTTGCCTTCAATATAAAATGCAATACTGTGGAGCAGCCATTCTCAACCTTTTTTTGCTATGACCCTCAAAGAACTCTACTCGAAGTTTATGCACTCCGTTTCCTGTGAAGCAGTTAGGTTTTGGCTTCTTTCATACTGACTATATTAACAAGAAAAAAAAATTAATTTAAGGTGAGGCGAAAAGAAAATAAAGCTTTTATTTAAATGTGCTGCCCCCCCCCCCCCCACACCAGGGAGGCCATAAGGCCCCCATTGAAAATGGCTATGGTAGATGACAAAGACTCACTCAAATTAGTTTCTACAGCTTCCTTTAAGAGTTCTATCCAGATATTGCTCTTTAGTCGATTTAAAGTGTCTCAACTTGGGAGTCAGAGGGTATCGATTTATTACTAACATGCTATGGCAATCTCTGGATTGGAATTGTTCCCTCCTCTACCACTTTCCTGCTACCTGCTACCCACCATTCTAGGTGTTAAAAATGTTTCCTCGGATTCCCCTTGACTTTTCCCTTTTACCTTCAACCTATGCCTTCCACTCGCATTGTTACAGATCATGTTGAGCCTTTTGAGTATTGTTGCAGGGATTAAATTCTGGAGATGGTTATTGTTCAGCATATCAGCCAAATTTGAATTTTGTGCAGTAAGACCCCTCCCCTGTTATCTGGAATCTGACAAAAATAAATTGCAGAAAATAAATAGGTAAAAAAAATGGAAGTCTAAAATTGGTGCACCATGCCATTATTTCTCCAATCACGCAATCTCAAGCAACTGGAAAATTCACTTAAACTGGCATCTACCAATCCCAGAGGTGCCGCATACCAAAGGCTTTACTGTTTAATATCTAATTGCATGCATTGCTCTTTGTGTAGTTGCAGTTGAACATCAAGCAATAATTGCCGAGCTTCAATATTTCCAAATTTTGAGAAAGGTTATTAACAAAGCAACGGGTCTAAGAAATTGCTGGTGGAAATCTGCAAGAATATCCTTGCGATGGGTTTGCTGTCTTCTTTGTAACCATTTTCCTTTGTACTGGACAGGATTCCAACTAGTATAGAGTCACTCATCCACCCCTCAATACCCAAATAATTTACTGACATGGTCAAGAGCTGAATTGATGTCTTATGCAGTCACCCCCACCTTTGGAACTTGTCTCCTTTGCCCATGTTTGGACCAAGGATGTATTGTCAGTATCCAAATAGCAGGACAGATCTAAAATTCAGTAATAGTGTACAGAATTATGTTCAAGATTAACGTTGGTAACCTTGTAGGGCCACTTTCTCCTGACTATCATTGTACCTTCGCAGGTACAGTTCTGCATTTGGAACAGAGTTTTCCCAAAGGGTGATGATGAAAAACATTAGAGCTGTAGTGGATAAGCATCGTAAATTGATTGCTTGTCTGGTCTCTGGCTGGCTCTCCCATCTTTGGCACAAGTCCTTGTGTGTCAGTGAACTGCATTTTTTGAAATTGACTGTACTGGTTGACTGTGCAACTCTAGCACATCTAGTTTTATTCTTAATGCACTTACTCAACATTTTAGTTACTGGGCCAGGGATGTCTTACACAATTCAACATGGCCTTTGTGAGATTACACCTTGAATATTGGTGCAGCTTTTCTCTCTTTTCTCAAGGAACAATATGCCTGCTATGAAAGGAGTGCAGAGAGTTTTGCCAGACTTATTCCTGGGATGGCAGATCTATTGTGTGACAAGAAATTAGGATGGATTTAATTAAATTTATTGCCTCTAGTAGATTTTTATTTTGGTTTGGATATTTGCAGGATTGAAGCAGAGCAAAGATGTCCTAATGAGATGAATATTCAGTCCAGAGCTTTTCTGAGTCTCGCAGGACACCAAGGTTGTGAATAGTTTGGTTCAGTTTAAAACAGTTTGTGAATGTGGGATAGAGATTATGAGGGGGATTTGAGAAGAAAAGTTTAATTTAGTTTCGTGATTCGCAAAGTGAGTGCTGCCACCCTCCCCCCAACCTGTGGGCAGTGGAAAGATCCAGGATTCTGAATCTTCAGTCTGCTGCAAAGTTTAATGAAGAAGCCAGTGCAGTAATTTTCTGGCCAGACTCCGGTTGGCAGTAGTGAGCACAAGAAACGGTGACAAGGTGTTCTTGTGAGAACTGATCTCAGTGGTTGCCATGCTGTACTGGTATAATTACACCCCGCACAGCACCGTCTCCACTGCTCAGCACTGCCACGACCTTCTCTCTGCACCCCCATGCCCCCCTCCACTCTGCACTGTCACTTACACTCCCAGACCTGATGTGTGTGTGGGGGGGGGGAGGGGGGGGAAATGGATGTGGCCAGGAGGCAGCAACCCAAAAAGATATGGGAACCACTGATTGAGTTGAATTAATTTTCTGTTTTTGCAGAATCATAAAAATAATTTGAGAGGTCCAGAGAAGTGGCACTGAGGTAGAGGTTGTTCACAGCTCTTTATTTTTATTTTTGTACATCTTTAAGGTTCATCGAAATTTTCACTTCTGCTGTCTCTCAGATCAACATTCTTGCATGCAACAAAATAGTATAATCTCTGGTTAATAATAATTCCACCTTTTAAAGCATTTATACAACAATGGAAAAAGGAAGCAAAACATCCCGACCATATTATGGCTTCTCTACAGTTTACAATTTGGTTATTTAAAGGGTTTATAAAATATTGGAAATCAGTCATACCTTAAATAAGATGATTTTCCAATCAATTGAGATAAATGAAACTGCTACCACAGTCCAGATTGGAACAGTGTTATAGGATTGCCATATGTACTAAAATTAGATAAATGTAATTTTGATTCTGTTTGCTAAATTAATAAACTAATTACCTCTGCCTTGCCTCCTTCCGTGCCAGCCGATACCGTTGCTCAAGCAGAAGGTGAATTACTCCATCACAATGTCACAAGAACAAATAGCATGCCTGCTGGCCAATGCATTGTTTTGTACATTCCCTCGACGGAGTAACAAAGCAAAACTTGAGTATTCCAATTTCCCGGACATCAACTTCAAGAAGTAAGTGCAAACAATTTCCTTGCAACACAAATATACAAATTTTACAGTCATTTTTTACACTTTGTCAACATTTTTTTGTTCCTGTTTGGATTTTCTACTATTTTTTTAACAGATGGAGGGCTGGTTTATCAACATTTGATGTGTTTGCATTAGTGTGTCAGGCACTCACCCATAAGGTTGTTACATAGTAAGGGAATGAAAGGATATGGGGAAAAGGCAGGTTGGAGGAGATAAGCCTATCGTCAGATCACCCATGATTGCATTGAATGGTGGAGCAGGCTCAACAGGCTGGATGGCCTATTCCTGTTCCTATGTATTATGATGTTATTAGGAACAAAATGTGGCTTTCATGGTGGAAGGAGGAACATACGAAAAACCATAGTGCAGGGGTGTCAAACTCAAATTCACGGAGGGCCAAAATTAAAAACTTGGACTAAGTCGAGGGCCGAACTAAATATTTATGGAAAATTTTCAACAACATCTGCAAGTTTTCTCTTCTTTCAACATATGTAATGTTAAACTTTTTCTTATTAAAATAAATGTTTAATAATAGTTTTGGATCATTGGCCCATTTCCTTTGGAGCTCTGAAACCGTGCACATGACGAGTCAATGAGGGATGATTAAAGCAGTGGTCTTCAAACTTTTTCTTTCCACCCACAGACTACCTTAAGCAATCCCTTACTAATCACAGAGCACCAATGGCACAGGGACGCGAGTGGAAAGAAAAAGGTTGAGAACTGTTGTATTGTGGTAACTCCACATCTGATTAGGTTAATTGTTAGGCAAGTGGTCAGAGAAGGACCCCCCTGTCACATTTGTGGCCCAAAATGTGAAGTTAATAAAACATTAAACACAAGTTTATCAGGTAAACTTCTCTGGGTCTTTATTCTCCCGTTTCCTTTGTTCTCCTGCTTGTGCTCTTATCTCTCTCTCATACCACGTGACTTCCGGTACATCTCATACATATTCATTATCATGACATCCCTCCTTTAATCAGAAATAAACTTTACCTTCACTTATCAATATCCCTCGGAAACATACAAACATCGTAACTAATGGTAATACTATAACTCAACTACATAAAATTTACTTCCTACAGCACTCATACATGCACTTTATGATATAAGATTAAATACTGTCCCAAAGTTCTTATTAAAACTATGGCACAAAGTCTTCGTATCGTTTGGGCGGTTTCCGGTTTCGTTTCGGCCTGCCTGCAATGTTGTCGTCGCTTCTCGGTTGTTCACTTTCAGCGTCGGAAATACTGCTCACCACGGCTTCGAGTGTTTCTGGCGCTCTAGTCACTTCATCAGGAGTGCTGGTAACTGCCTCTGGAACATCATCAGGTCTCTCAGTTTCAGCATCTCGTATTGGCCTCTCAACCTCTTCGCTCGATGTATCTCTGGACTGGTACCTTTTTACACTTGATACATTTCTCTTATACAGGACTCCAGTCGGAGACTTGACTGTCACCATACTGCCACTTCTGGATACGACAGTATAGGGTTGATGGTAATAAGGTGTGTCTAGCTTACCACCAGTTTCATGCCTCACTAGAACATCATCTCCTGGCATGATGTCTGAGTACTTGGCTCCACGTTTCGAATCTGTGTACAGCTTTGCTGCACCTTTCTTTTCAGCATCGTGGTCCCTCATCTCCTGGGTGTCTCGGATTTCCTTTATTTCTGGCATTTTTGTGCGGATTTTTCTCCCAAAAAATGCTTCTGCAGGACTTTTTCCAGTGGTTGCTTGAGTCGTTGCTCGATAGACAGCCACATAAGATATCAATGCTTCTCGCCAATTTTGTCCTTCTGCGTGTGCAATCCTCAATCGTTTTTCAATGGATTGATTTTGTCTCTCTACTTCTCCATTGGCTTGCGGCCATTTCGGAGTTACTTTATGATGGTGGATACCTGTGGTCCTCATGTATTCTGTAAATGTCTCTGAAATGAATTGTGGACCATTGTCAGAGTATAATGTAACAGGTAATCCATATCTTGCGAATATCTCTGCTAATGCTTGTATTGTTTTTTCAGTGGTTGTGGACTTCAACACCACGTACTCATAGTATCTGCTGTAGTAATCTATCACTACCATAATTGATTCACCCGTCGGTAAAGGTCCAAGAAAATCAACAGCTACGTCGATCCATGGTCCTGTCGGGAGTTGCGTACTCCGGATCGGTTCTGGCGGATTACTCCTACTTGTGATTTGACATCCGTGACAAGTTTTAACAAATCTCTCTGCGTCTTTATCACAACCTGGCCACCATACCTTGGTCCTGAGGTTTTGCTTGGTACCAACAATGCCTAGGTGTCCTTCATGCGCTAAGGATACGATCTTCAGTCTCAATCTTTGCGGTATCACCAATCTGCAACCTCTTAATACACACTGTCCGATGCAACAAAGTTCGTCTCTAATGGGAATGTAAGCCTTGTGAGTACACTTGTCCCATTGTCCACTCTGTATGCATTCTCTTACTTCCATGAGTTCTGGATCACGTTCGGATTCTCTCTCGACTTCCTTCGTAGTCACAGCTTTCGGTGTCGACTGAATAGCTACGAAGCATACAAAGCTCTCTGTTTCTGTTCCCAATTCTGACTTGGATTGTGGACCACCATCCTTCACCAATCTGGACAGCGGATCTGCAATGTTTGCTTTCCCTGCAATGTGGATTACTTTATATTTGTAGGGTTGTAGTCTGAGTACCCATCTCTCTATTCTGGCACATGGTTTTGATCTCGGTGCATAGATCACCTCTAATGGCTTATGATCTGTGATGAGTTCAAATTCAATGCCGTATAAATATGCATGGAACCTCTCACAGGCCCATACAAGTCCGAGTGCTTCTTTCTCTGTCTGAGAGTATCTTCTTTCCACATCTGATAACGATCTGCTGGCATAGGCAATGATTCTTGGTCCTCCATCATGCATCTGGACCAATACGGCTCCTAAACCAACTGGGCTGGCATCCGCTATGACTTTGGTTGATGCCGCCGGATCGTAATATCCAAGAGTTTTTGCATCTGTCAGGCTTTGCTTCAGCACTGTGAACAAAGCGTATGAAATGGTACACCTTTCCAGGATACTTTCCTTTCCCCCGGACTTTGCCTTTGGAAGTTGTACTCTTCCTCTTCTGGTCTGCATTGGACTTGCTTTTGCACTTCTTTGCAAAGTGGTCCTTACCTCCACACTTTCTGCAAACTTTGCCTTTGGCCGGGCAATATGGGTCTTTTCCAAAGTGACCTCGGTTTCCACATCGATAACACTCCACATCCTGTGTCGACGTATATCTTGGCTGATTATGGCGATGTGAGAGCCTCTTAATTTGCTGGCTTGAGTTGTTTTTCAGGGTCATGGTATGAAATTGCCCTTCAACAGCCTCTAATGCAGCAGCAATGGTTAAAGCATCGGTGAGTTCCAACTCACTCCCTCTTTCCAGTAGACGTCTTCTGAGTTTATCTGATATGCAGTGCTGTACAACTTGATCTAATAATTGGTTGTCCAAATCAGCTGCCATGTAATTGCATCCAACAGCTAGCTGGCGTAGTCTCGTCACGTACTGAGCAATTGTCTGGCCATCTTCTTGTCTTGTTCTCCGAAACAAATGGCGTTGAAATGTAGCATTCGGTGTCACTACATAATGTGCATTTAATGCATCTACCGCTTTCCAGTACTCATCCTTTCTTCCAGTATTCAAAAGTGTCTTAAATGTTTCCCGAACTGAGGGTCCTGCAGTGAAAAGAAGTAACGCCCTTCTCTGCGCTTTTTGTTCAACTGTACCGGTATCTAGAAATAGGCCACGACTGTCGGCGTAGGATTCAAATTCTTCCAGCCATGCTTTCCACTTCACACTTACAGTACTTGCATCACCAGTCCGGTCAAAATGAGCAATTCCACTATGTGTTAGAAAGTTACCGTCTGCCCCAGCCATGAGGAAATATTCCAGCCCCAAAAGTACTGAGACAAAGAGAAAATTCTTATCACCTTGAAGTTGTCTGTAATCCTCTGTAATCTTGTTTAGTCTTTAATTTTCTTCAAGCTTCTTTCATCCTCGTCGCCAATGTCACATTTGTGGCCCGAAATGTGAAGTTAATAAAACATTAAACACAAGTTTATCAAGTAAACTTCTCTGGGTCTTTATTCTCCCGTTTCCTTTGTTCTCCTGCTTGTGTTCTTATCTCTCTCCCTTACCACGTGACTTCCGGTACATCTCATACATATTCATTATCATGACACACCCCACCCCCCCACCCCAAGAAAGGCTTAAATCACAGGAACAAAATAGCTTCCGTCTCACTGCTCCCAATCTTACACACTGTCCTGATGTGGAATGCTGGGTCACAGCTCCACGTTCACCCGAGTTCAGGTGCTGTCTGTGTGGAGTTTGTACGCTCTCCCCTTGTCTTGGACCAACAGGTCGGTCGCCTGACGAAGGCACTCAAACCCCCCGTTGAAACGCCGGCGTCCGGGGCGGTGGAGGAATTGGCTGAGAAGAGCGCATTGCTCCCACCCCCCCTCCCATGGTTGGAGAGGGATTAAACTGCGATCTCACGGCGCCGGGCTTGTCTCCAACAAAAGGAGCGGGAGGCAGGGTCCGCCGCGCACGGAGCGAGGGGGAAGGCATCGCCAACGAGACGTTCGGTCCGGCGTCGCCGCTGAAGCGCAGACCCAGCGAGGATGGTCCCCAACTCCAGCCGCGTCTGTGTGTCCGGGAGCCGGGCGGGCTGAGTGCGGCGCTCCGATCCCCGGGATTCGGGACTCTGAGATCCCTCCACATCTCTGGCGTCTTCATTTTCACCTTCAGTGTGCATGCACTATACTGGCGTGGCGGCCAGTGGGTCAACTCTAATATATATTTAATATGATCTTGCGGGCCAAATATAATTATATCGCGGGCCAAATTTGGCCCGCGGGCCAGAGTTTGACATGTGTGCCATAGTGGATGCCCATGTGATTAGATAAAGAATATCAAAAGTGAAGTTCTGGGGAATTGTCTCATCTCAAGTAATTTTGTACCATGCAGTGAGACTGTGGGAGGAGACAGGAAAGAGTATAACCTGCAAGGAAAGCTTGTATTGAAAAGGAGTGACATAAATATTTAAATTTTAAAAAAAATAAGCAGGGTCCTTGCGATTTTTGTTTTTAAATGTCCATTGAGCTATAATGGAATGTGATGTTTGTCTGGATAGTTAATTTTGAGTTTGATGATAAAGGTGGAGGTATCAGTCTTGCAAGACAGAGTTTTGTGATCTGTTAGGTGAGCAGCTGAGATGGATTATCTGGAAGAAGATGAGGCAGATTTTATTTTTGTAACTTGAATGTGCGTGAGAAGATCATTGATAAAGGCCATTGTGCTTGGAAGAATTGAGTTCTACAGGAAAGGCACTTCTGTTTTGGACAACAGAATATTGCATGGATGCATTGGGTGTATTTAAGACATCAAAGGTGATGGGGAGAGGGCTGGGCAGTGGGGCTGAGTGGGAAAATGGACCATCTTCTGATTAAAATAGTGAGGCAGATTTGATGGGGTGAATAGCCTATTTTTGCTCCTATATTTTTAGTATTTGAAAAATCTGTTGGTTGGAGGTGTGCTTATACAGTACAGACTTTCTCTGTTCCAATATAACTTCATGAAAAGCCCTGTTTGCATTACTTCACAGGTTATTTTTAACTCCAGATTCCTTCTGAGTCCTCCATGTACTTGTAAATGTGTGTACTAGGCCATTTGGCACTTGACGAGTGTTATCTACCTAATTTGTTTTCTATTAAGCCGCATGTTAACCTCTCAATCTCTGAAAATACTTTAATATTTTGATTGAGCTAATAGGGATTTGAAAGACATGGACAAATCCAACTGTGGTGCCCAAGTCATTTTTCCTCATTTGGTTAAATGGGATGAGATACAAGTTATCCTAATGGATATGTGAGAGCTATTCAAGTGCAAACTCATTTTAATCCTAATAAGAGTGAACATAATTCCAAAAGTAGTTTAGCAACAAAGATCCTGACATCTGTTTTTTGGGTGCCATTTATGACCCGTGTACACTCACCTCTGCTGCGCAATATCCCAGACTGCATCTTAATAAAGTTGTTGACATGCACCATTTGTTTCAATGACATGCGCAGAGCTAGCAGAACTAGTTGCAATGTTATCACTGCCATTTTGAAGTTTGATGTTCCTGTTGATGTCATCCCTGGAGCTCTTGGCTGAATATTCATTGTTCAGTAGCTAGCAATCACAGCCAGTACTATTTAAATGCTTCTGAATGTCAGAAATGCAATATTAAGGCCGAAAGTATAAAAAAATTTTTGGTTAGTATGTTTCGAAATCAACAAGGACAAATGTTATTTTGGGTCTGTTTTGTAATAAGACGGAATTAATTGGGATTCTATCATTTAAGGAATATTAGGGAACTGTGATCAAGATGGGATAGAATTTAATCTTTTAAAAAAAAGGAAAGTGGTTTAATTGGAAATTAGATCATTAATTTGAATAAAGCAAATAATGAAAGCATAAGTTGGGAGTTCACTGAGGTAGAGTGACCAAAGGAAAAAGTTTGTAATGTTATTAAAAAGCTGCTTGAGGATTGCGAAGATTTCAAAATTCAGCATAAGATGGGGAGAGCATTGAGAAAGAAAAGTAAAATATGTTAGTATTTTGACAAGAAAAATTAATGATAATACATTGTACAATATGCATATCGTATGCACCAAAAATCTTGCTGCAGCTGAACAGATACTTCACAAAAAATTATAATAGTACACATAATTTGAATTTAAAAAGATGATAAATTCAAAAGATGGATAATATTCACATTTATCTTAGGGCAAAAAAATGTAATAGTGCAGAGAGTCTTTTTGTGCTGTTGGAGAAGTCCTTGATTAGTGTACCAAGGGGAGCGAAGCAGCGTGATAGCTGTTCGAAAGAAACTGTTCGTGAAGCTAGAGGCAGTGGTCTTCAGGCTTCTGTCTGAAGATAGCAGTGAGATGAGATTGTGACCAGGGTGATGGGGATTCTTCTTGAGGCAGTCTTCAGGGCTTAGAGTCTTCAGTAGGTCAAAGCCTGTGATGGACTTGGCTGCATTTGCTGCTTTCTGTAGTCTGTTTCTGGACATTCAAATTACCAAACCAGGCTGTGTTGCAATCAATTAGTCTACTTTCCACAGTGTACCTGCAGAAATTTAACAGAGCATGCAAAATCTCTTCAGATTCCTTAAAAAGTAGAGGCTTTGATAAGCCTTTTTCATTGTTAAAATGTGTTGTTAAAGGCTCTTCAGATATGCAAAGTGGAAAATATGAATGAGGGCTCCCTTGCGGAGTGATGCAGGAGAAATTCTATTCGGATGTAGTTTGTGTTTGGCTCTTGAAAACCTGAAAATAGTTGCAAAATTTAATTTAAGAGCAACACAAGATTTGGTGTGAATGACGAACTCCACTAAAGTAACATTATAAATGCTTGTAGTAAATACACAAAAGTGCTGGAGAAACTCAACAGGTCCCACAGCAATTACCATTGAAAGATTAACCCATTGGACCTTTTGACTTGCAATCCAAGATTTTGAGAAAGGGGGTATGGAGATGCTACATCCACTGATAATAATTTTCCAAAATTACACAGTTGTTTGGTTCTCACAGATTAAATGCCAGCAAATACAAGCCAGCCTTGTTAAGAAAGGAAGATGAATGATAACGTGAACTGTGTTCCAGTTAGCCTGACTACAATACAGTAAAATCCAAAAAATCGGGGATTGGGTCAGTCAGGATTTTCCGTTTTCTCAGTTAGTACTTTTAAAATTAAAATTTAATGAGGAATAAAGAAGAGATGAATGGGTAATTAGATTGAAAACTTGGCTGAATGGTGCACCAACAACAACCTTGTACTCAATGTCATCAAAACTAAAGAACTGATGGTTGACTTCAGGAAGGTAAAACCAGAGGTGTACAATCCAGTGAAGATTGGGGGATCCGGGTGGAGAGGGTGAGCAAAGTTAATTTCTTGGGGTTCACTATCTCAATATCTAACACCAATTACATCGTGATTGGGTTCCTCAGGAACCCTGGCAAATTTCTACAGAGGTGTGGTGGAAAGTGTGCTGACAGGCTGTATCACAGTCTGATACGGGGACATCAATACCCCTGAGCGTAAAACCCTCCAAAATGTAGAGGACACAACTCAGGACATCACAGGCAAAACCCTCCCCACTATCGAGAACATCTACAGGGAACGCTGTCGTCAGAGAGCTGCAGCAATCATCAAGGATCCACTCCAACTGTTCATGCTCTGTTCTCACTGGTGCCACAAGACTCACCCCACCAGGTTCAGAAACAGCTGCTCCCCCTCCACTATCAGACCCTTCAACGACAAACTCAATCAGGGACTCATTTAAGGACACTTGTGCACATTATTGATTTTTAAAAAATTCTCTGTGCATTACATTTGTTATCTATTTACAGTTCTTTATTCATTTACACATATATGCTTTGCATTATTTTGCACTATGAACAAGTGGTAATTCTGCTTCGCTTACAGGAAAAAGAGTCTTAGGGTTGTATCTGATCTCATGCATGTCCTCTGACAATAAATCTGGAATCTTAATCTTATCTAAATTTAATCTAGCAAATACAAAACGAGCAGTTTTAAAGTAAAATAAAGTCAACACGACAAAAGTGTTAACTTTTTTTCACCGCAAAAAAGCACATAATGCTTGAAATTATGTTTAAAAATGAACGTTCGAAAAGAAAAATACAGCAAAAGTTTAAAAATGGCGACTTCATGGTCATTTGTTGCTGCTGTGCATCTGCGGTGCTTATGCATGCACGTGCTTGCTACAACTCTACTATTGTTCCTTTCAAAATCATTTCAAAATTCCACAGAATGTAGTTTTGAGGGCTGAAGTGTTTGAAGGTATACATATAAGCCAGCTGCTTCCAAATAAAGGCTCACTGGTAACCAAAGAATCCAGTAGCCTAATACTGGAAAACCTGGTTGTAAAAGGAAGAGACAGAGGAGGCAATGTAAAATTGTTCCTTGAGAAACAATCCTTGCAACATGTACATTTCTCTTTTGAGGCTCACTGAATCTCTCACTTATCATGGATAAAATTGTGGTCGGAAAGAGACTGTGACATCAAATGTTTGTGTGCCTGGCTACTTCTAAGAGGGCATTTGTGAAGTTGGTATCGTCTCACTTGATTCATGAACAAAGTCACCCAGAATAACGTTTTAATTTTCAGTTGCATAGACAAGCACGTAAAGAGAGCACAAGAGATTCTAAGTTCTTCAGTGAAGAAGGCCATTGCTCTGCTTGTGCAGGTTAATTTGAGTAATGCATCTATTAGAACACATTTAACAATATAACCAGCACACGTCAATTCAGAAAAAAAATGTTGTTTACCATATTGCTTAAGTTGTTAATAAATGATAACTAGTAACAATCCTATTGAAATAAAATCTGCAATTTGTTTATGCATAATTTCCAATTTACATTGAAAAACTGTATTGAGAGAGGGCCAAGGAAAGTTTTCTTATGAATGAGAAGCAGATAAGTGTGAGTATTCCATTCATATTTCCGTTCATGTTTGTGTAAAGGAAAGGTAATTAAACATGTTGTATTTAGAATGATTTTCAATTTAGTATTTCAAAATGATTATAAAAGACGCATTACAGTGAACAACATAAATTATAGCAGTAATGAGGATCATCTGGTGATTCTTAAGAGTAACTGAACCAATTCAATTAATCTAACATGGTTAGAAGATAACAGAGTTATATCTTGACATAATTCTTGAAGGACAACAAAGTGTCTCAAAATAATCATCTTGGCTTCCTGGCTTTTATTAGGCAGCTGCTCCCCATGTATTTATGGATAAATAAGCTCCAGCCAGAGATCAGATTTTTTCTCTGAGGTTGAAATTATTCTGCAGCTGCCATCAGAGTTTAACAAGTTAACTTTTGTTGGGTGGTTTATAATTTCTGGCCCAAGAAAGTGTTCATGCATGTGAAATTAAACACAAATTCAGGCCTCCCCTTCCTGAGGTTTGAATTTTAACTAGAAGTTAAGCAACTTGCTAAAAATTTAACATCAATGTATTGTACTCCAAAGGCATGCCAGCATTGAAAATTGACGAAAATAAAAAAATTCAGGGCGAACCTTAATTATGGATAATCTGACTTGCAGAAATCTGGCTTCATGCAAAATCTCTCATGCAGTTTTATCAAAGCATTTTGGAAGGTGCTAGTAGAAAAAAATGTGATGTTCATCAATGACTTGGATACAGTTTAAAAAGTGATAATGTTGGGGTGAATATAAAATGAAAAAATTATTAGCAACTGCCTGTGGATCAATACGAAATGGGCAGCTGCAGATATGTTGCAGAGCAGTTGCTCTAAGAACAATTCTTGAGAATGAAACCTAGTGTAACTCGGACTGCCTGTATCCAATTTTGACTCGTGCACTTGTTTTCTTTTTATATTAAACTTTCACTATCTTTTTGTATGAGAAAAAGAGGATTCGGGGCTTTGGAAGTAGGCATTGAGTCACAGAATCTAAAAATATTACAGGTACACAATCCTTTATCCAGACATCTAAAATCTGGAAAGATCCAAAATCCAGCAAGTAAGGAGAGTGACCGGTAGCGCAAGTCGGGCCGGTGAAGGGAAAAACGGGCAGCACGAGTCGGGCCGGCAAGGGGGAGAGACCGGCAGCGCGAGTTGGGCCGGCGAGGGCGAGAGACCAGGAGTGCGGCTGAAAGGGGGTGGGGGTAGATATGGTAGCACAATTCGGGTGGGTTTAAATCTGGCTTTCCGAAATCCGGAAAAATCTGAAATTTGGGACACACCGTCCGCCAAGGGTTCTGGATAAAGGATTGTGTACCTGTATTTCTTTAATTTTAACAAAAAAGTCCTGGAATAGATTCACTGATTGACTTCATCTGACCATAAAGTAGGATATTTTTACCAATGAACTGACCAAAGACAAGTCTAATTGGCTCTTGAGGACTGATTTTCAACATTTCTTCCTCCTGTTCGGGTTAGGAAAGACATGAAGTTGTGTTTTCTTCCTTGCCCTAAACAATGTGGAAATTGCTTTTGTTGAATTAACATTTTGTCTGAAAGATGGTCTAGTTCTTTAGGGATTTACTAAAGTAAAACAAGCCATTGCCTCCATAACTACATTTCAACAGTGGCTTTTGAACCACTTTGCTTTATTTCCTAATTTTTTTTGAAGTTAGATAAACAGCAGGGTAACAGGCCCTTTTTTTGGGCCTACGAGCCCATGCTGCCCAATTACACCCAATTGATCTACACCCCTGGTATATTTCTGGAGGGTGGGAGGAAGCCAGAGCAGCTGGAGGAAACCCATGCAAACACACAGAACTCGTGACAGACATACATACTGCCCTCAATGAGACACAATTCATTTTTGGTCCTTTTTTTTAATGAAAACATCTGCATTTATTGCATTTACGGAAAAAAAAATCTAATATAACAGTGACTCAAGGTTCAGATATTAACTTTAAATATCATTAGTTAATGATCTTGTGCTGCTTTTGTTGGTTTACCCCTACTCACTCTGTGCTTTTCATCCTAATGACTGACAGTGCAATATTTTGTTATGCCATTATCCACTCTGCATCAGGGTAGTTCAGATGCTGATTATCTAAGTAAAAGAATATACAATTAGCATTGATATTCTTTCTAAACACTGACGTCGTAAAGGTCAGCGACAAACTTTGGTGGCCCTCATGATGAAGCTTCTTGAGTTAATTGTATTAAACGAGTAGTACTCCAATGTAAAGCAATGCCAAAAAGATAGTAAAGTCTCCAAAAATAACTGCATTTCTTCACAGAAACCCTAAAAATTGATTGTATTAGGAATAATATGCTTGATTTATGGACACAATCATTTGAGTTATCCTTATCATTTCACTAATTTTTGTTTTAACATTGTTTTTGTGTTAAATATCTTAGCCAAGTTCCTTCGTTTGACATTAGCAATGCACTTGTAATGTTGTGGTGCTGGGCATATACAGGGGACAGAGACTTCTAAACCTACTGTTTTGTCAAAGGATACTGCCTGATTTCAATGATCTTAAATCAACAGCTTTGGATAATTTTAAAATATGTAATGGTTAGAAAGTGCAAGGGGAGTGAGAGTGAAGATGGAATATTGTTGAACATTGAGGTAGCAATGATGCAGGTTGTGCTCTGCACTGTATCTAATTTTGGAATTCTCTCAGCATGACTTTTGCTGTCCTTGATGTCTGAAATTGTTTCAAGAAATTCATTGCTCTTGTGATATGTGAATTATAAGACCAGTTCAAAATTAATCATTGCTGAATTTGTTTCTGCCTAATATTGCAGATAGTAAGAACCACAAGATCATGACCAAATGGTCGAAACTAATGATTTGTCATACAGTCACTGCTTTTGCATCACACACTAGCCCAAATTATAATTAAAAAATCATATTACAGTGGATAAGAATAGCAAGTGCAGGAAGTCATGTCAGGAAGGATCCAAAGATAGATGGAGAACAGATGAAAGGTCATTGACATGAAATGTTTGTTCTCATCAATCTCCAGCACAGAAAATGGGTTTGCAGCCCAACATCCATGACACCCATTGTACATTTCTATTAGTCACAAAAGTCCTTCTTCAATCCCCTGCAATTATGTCTTTGATCCCTTGATGAAGAGCTCAAGCCTGAAACATTGGTTATATGTCCTTATCTTTGCTATATAAAGTACACTTTATGACCAGCTGAGGTTCTCCAGCATTGTGTTTTTTCTTCAACCACAGAGTCTGCTGAATTTCATGTTTTACCTCAAAATATGTTCTCTTGAATTAAACTCCTCTCATGAGGAAAATATTCTTACTATCTATCCTAACTATCCCCTTCAAAATTTTGTATGCCTCTAGCAAGGTCATCACTCTGCCTCCAAGGAAAACAAATGGAACATGTTCAATCTCCAATCCAGAGCCACATCCTGGTGAATTTTCTCTGCACCTTCTCCAACGAAGTCACACCTTTCCTCTTCTGGAACTGCACATAATACTCCAACTGCGGTCTAACCAATGCTTTGTGAAGTTGAACAAGTGAAATATTCACTGCTAACTGCCATTAATAGAAGTAGGGATTACCCAGGAAGCTTGGTTATCCTTAAGGCCATCTTCTATCAGTGAAAGTGGTTTGTCCATAAGGCACTTGTCTGATGAAAAGCATCATGTCAGTTCAATTTGGCAGTGAAATCTGTTGTACATTGGAATCAGTTTTTGAAAATTGTATCTCTAGCCTGAAGGGCTTTTACTGCATCAGCCTAGATTCAGCAATTTAATTCCCAGCCTTATTATTTGAAAGGTCCTAAGAGGAATATTCATATCTAGGGACAATGACCTAATGTAGAAAGCAACTAAACAAACTCTGCAGTTGGATAATGGACACCATGTTTGTCATTTACTTGATTTGCATTTACTTGGGTTCAGCCACAGAACCATTAAAGGTTTGTTCAAATGGTGCATTTGGTTATTTTGAATATTGCATGTTGCTTTCATTCAAAATTTAAATTGCATTCAAGTGCACAATTCAGGATTTTCTTGTTTCAAAGACTTTTCAAAATGGGATAAGAATTAATATGTTACATTTCCACTACACATTTCATTATAATATTCAAGGTTGCTGTATCAAAAGTGATTTTTTTTTCTAATCAGCTTGCAGTTTGCTGTTAATACAAATGTTAATGTTCTCTGGCCTTCTTCCTCATTTTCATTCTGTAAACAATTGTTCATATTTTAAGGTTGTCTTAATTATTTTCTAGATTGTTTGAAGGATCTTCACTCAAGAAAGTCGAAAAGCTTAAAACACTGTTCTGCTATTTCAGAAAAGTCACAGAGAAAAGTAAGTTTATACTACTCAGAATAAGCAATAATATATTTTATTAATTTTCTGCAAACAAAATTAAATTGAAATATATCAGCATAGATACACAAGCCATCTGGAATTCTATTATGGTATGGCAATAGCATATTTGAAATGTTTTAGCCAAACAGACGCTAGGGCCATACAATAATGAAATATAGTTTCATATTCTTGAGTCAACATGTCCAAAATTCTAGACAGACTTTATATAAAGGGAAATCAAAATCCTTGTCATAGCATTAATCCAGAAGCATGGTAGAGATAAACAAGAGACTGCAGATGGTAGAAAACTGGAGAAACACACAAATGTGTCAGTGGTTGAGCATCCGCCTGTTTCTTGCCATTCCCGATGAAGTGTTTTGGCCTGAAGCGTTGACTATCTATTGCCTATCATTGCTACCTGACCTCCAGCATTTTGAGTATCAATCCAGGAGTAAGTCTACTGGTAGTTCCTTTTGTATCCTGCTTCTCACCCCTTGGAGTAGTTAACTGGATGTTTTCAGTTTTCTGAAAATTGAAGTTTTTTGGTGGCATCAAAAGTTATTGGGAATCTAAAGGGATGCAGAAATTTGACCACTCTTTAATAATGTTCATATTTTATATGCCGGTATTATTGCAATTTGTAAAAATAGT
Source organism: Narcine bancroftii (assembly GCF_036971445.1). Taxonomy (NCBI): domain Eukaryota; kingdom Metazoa; phylum Chordata; class Chondrichthyes; order Torpediniformes; family Narcinidae; genus Narcine; species Narcine bancroftii. Next base: position 77,348,875 of record NC_091474.1, read on the forward strand.
TTGGTGAATTTTTAATTATTATTTCATGTCAATGTTAACCAATGAATGACATCAAGCCAGGTAATATGAAAACACAAGGCAAAAGAAATTAAAGCAGACAAGGCCATTTGGCCCCTCCATGCTTGGGCAGACAGCAAGTTGATGGCTGATCTTGTGCCTCAGCACCACTTTCTTCCATGTGCAGCATAACTCTTGATTCACAAGTCTTGGGATATAGTAATGGAACCATGTGTCAGAAGGATATTCAGATTTTTTCCAAAAACTGAATCTTACATCAGAAAAAGAAAGCTGTTTCTGGAATTTAAAAACAACCACAGGAAATGGTTGAACTATAAAATCAAGGAACACATTTGCAAGAAGAAACATTGGGACTGGAATTGGCATCAGAAATGAATCATTAGTGCAAACAATGCATTTCAATAAGTGATCACAAGCTGGCATTATTCACTCTGAGAAAAGATATTTGGCTCAATTTTGAGATTATCATTACTTACAAATTACACAAAGAGAGCAGGTTTCTGTTGGATGTGTCCCAGAGTTATTGTCGCCACACATGCTTGGTTTGGGTGTCGAAGACTAATCTTGTGAACCCAATGCACCTTGGGACTCAGAAACAAGTGGGTCAATGTTATTCAGAAACAATTAAAAGCTCTCAATAATTAAATAAATGAATCTTTCAATTTGTTTAGTTTTTAAATAACTTAGAAGTAATTAAAATATTAAATTAAAATAATTAGGAAAAAAAACCTGCCTTTCCTATTGCCTTCTAATCTATTAGTCTGAAAAGTTTGACTTTGTAAATCAGAAAGGTCATTCTGATGAAGTCACTTTCTCTTTCCGCAGCCTGCTGCCTGACTTGCTGAGTTTTTCCAGTATTTTCTTTTTTCGGTTTTAAGTTATTTCCCTAACCAGGGAAGCCCAGCAAAGAGCAATGTGACTGTTAGGACCAACTCCCCCTAAGTCTTGGATTTCTGCAATTTTCAATCCATTCATACCAGAAGTGATGTTACCTTCACTATGTTATTCTCGTGTTCCCATGGCACTCTTTAAGAACATGCTTAGTTTTATCTTTAAATCTTGGGATTATAATGTCCATATATGGCCTCTGATTCATATGGTTGTAAAAGTCAAAAATGTTGCAGCCACTTAAGACTCCCAAATGATCTGTTAGCCCTAGATCAGTACTTCATGGAAGTTCAGTCATTGTTTTCCATTATTTCTTCTGGACTGTTATCGTGAAGGAAGCAAGATAAAGAAGGCAATGTATTCATTATATTAAAAGTTACAGAGAAAGGCTACTGCCCAGTCTTGTTTAATTGTTTCTGTTGTTCCAGTGCTCCATTCTCATCCATTCCTGCCCCATCTTTCCTGCAGACCTTTAATTTTGTGAACATTCCCTTGTGTCCCCTTACCTCTGCCAACTTAATGGCCAGACAGTTTTGGGAAACATGCAAAACTGCAGATGTTGGAATCTGGGGAGATAAACGGAAATGCTGGAAGAGCTCAGCCAGTTAAGCAGCATCAATGGAAAGTGAAACCACTCCACATATTGGTTCAGCAGCCTTTTGTTAGAAGTGTGTGGGGGGGGGGGGGGGGGGGGGGAGGAGTGAATGGTTTACCATTTTCAATGCAGAGATGGGGAGAGGAATGATGTCGAAGAGAAACTCCTAAATGGAGCTACATTCAGGTAATAGGCACGTGTTCACCATTAACAAACCATTTTAAAGAAATGGGATGAACATAGGAAGTAGGAACAGGAGTAGGCCAAAAATGGCCCATCGAGCCTGCTCTGCCATTCAATACGATCATGGCTGATCTAATTTATGACCTAACTTCACCTACTTGCCTTCTCCCCATTCCTCTATCATGTAAAAATTTATCTAACCGAATTTTAAATATGTTTAATGAGGCAGCCTCAACCACTTCCCTGGTTAAAGAATTCCAAACATTCACTACTCTCTCGGAAAAACTATTTTTCCTCATCTCTGTCCTAAATCTACTCCCCCGAATCTTGAGGCTGTGTCCTCTCGTTTTAGTTTCCCCGGCCAGCTCAAAAAACCTGCCTACATCTATCCTATCCATACCCTTCATAATCCTATATGTTTCTATAAGACCTCCTCTCATTCTTCAGAATTTGAGCGAATACAATCCTAGATGATTTAATCTTTCATCATGTCAACTCCTTCATCCCAGGGATCAACCTAGTAAACCTCCTCTGGACCGTCTCCAAAGCCAGTATATCCTTCCTCAAATATGGAGACCAGAACTGGACACAGTACTCCAGGTGCAGTCTTACCAGTACCTTATACAGTTGCAACATTACCTCCCTACTCCTGAATTCAATTCCTCCAGTGATGAAGGCCAACATTCCATTTGCCTTCTTAATAACCTGCTGCACCTGCAACCTAACTTTTTGCGATTCATGCACAAGCACTCCCAATTTCCTCTGCACAACAGCATGCTGTAGTTTTTCACCCTTTAAATAATATTCAGCTCTTTTATTTTTCTTGCCAAAGTGGATAACCTCACACTTACTAACATTGTACCCCATCTGCCACACCTTTGCCCACTCATCCAGCTTAACTATATCTCTCTGCAGACTCTCCACATCCTCATTACAGTTTGCTCTTCCACTCAATTTGGTGTCATCCGCATACGCCACATTTTGTCCCCTCCTCCAAGTCAACAATGTAAATGATGAACAGCTGTGGGCCTAACCCCTGCAGCACCCCACTTACCACTCTCTGCCAACCTGAAAAACTCCCATTTATCCCGACTCTCTGCCTCCTGTCAGACAACCAATTTTCAATCCAGGCCAATATACTTCCCTGGACTCCACTTTCCTGTAACTTACTGAGAAGTCTCTTGTGCGGCACCTTATCAAACGCTTTCTGGAAATCCAAATATACAACATCAACCTGTTCCCCTCTATCCACTGCACCCATTATATCCTCAAAGAATCCTAACAAGTTTGTCAAACAAGATCTTCCCTTTCTAAAACCATGCTGCGTCTGCCTGATTGAACCCTTACATTCCAAAAGTTTCACTATTTCATCTTTAATGACGGCTTCAAGCATTTTTCCAACCACAGATGTCAAGCTAATTGGCCGATAATTTCCAGTCTTCTGCCTACATCCCTTCTTAAAAGTGGCATGACATTTGCTGTCTTCCAGTCTGCCGGGACCTGCCCAGAATCCAAGGAATTTTGGTATATGACCACCAATGCATCAACTATAACTTCTGCCATTTCCTTCAGAACCCTTGGATGCATATCATCAGGACCAGGTGATTTGTCTGGCTTTAGTCCCATTAGTTTCTCCATCACTACTTCCTTTGTAACAACTATTTTATCAAGGCCCTCCCCAACATTCGCATCCTTAACTCCACACTTGGGCATGCTGGACATGTCTTCCACCGTGAAGGCTGACACAAAATATTTGTTTAATGCCTCGGCCATTTCCTCATTTTTTGCTACCAGTTTTCCTTTCTCATCTTCCAAGGGTCCTATGTTAACTCTGGCCACCCTCTTCCGTTTTATATATTTATAAAAATTTTTGCTTTCTGTTTTTATATTTTGTGCCAATTTACTTTCATAATCCTTTTTCCCATTTCTTATTCTTTTTTCTTTGGCTTGGCTTCGCGGACGAAGATTTATGGAGGGGGTAAAAAGTCCACGTCAGCTGCAGGCTCGTTTGTGGCTGACCAGTCCGATGCGGGACAGGCAGACACGATTGCAGCGGTTGCAAGGGAAAATTGGTTGGTTGGGGTTGGGTGTTGGGTTTTTCCTCCTTTGCCTTTTGTCAGTGAGGTGGGCTCTGCGGTCTTCTTCAAAGGAGGCTGCTGCCCGCCAAACTGTGAGGCGCCAAGATGCACGGTTTGAGGCGTTATCAGCCCACTGGCGGTGGTCAATGTGGCAGGCACCAAGAGATTTCTTTAGGCAGTCCTTGTACCTTTTCTTTGGTGCACCTCTGTCACGGTGGCCAGTGGAGAGCTCGCCATATAATACGATCTTGGGAAGGCGATGGTCCTCCATTCTGGAGACGTGACCCATCCAGCGCAGCTGGATCTTCAGCAGCGTGGACTCGATGCTGTCGACCTCTGCCATCTCGAGTACCTCGACGTTAGGGGTGTGAGCGCTCCAATGGATGTTGAGGATGGAGCGGATTACGTGCTTTGTAACCCCTTGTTGTCTCTTAAAGTTATCCCAATCTTCCAGTTTCCCACTGCTCTTTGCAGCTTTGTACACCTGCGCCTTCAATTTTATACTCTCCTTTATTTCCTTTGTTAACCACGGTTGATTTTTCCCTCCCTTTTTCCTGACCAGAATATATTTTTGTTGAGCATTACAAAATATTTCTTTGAAAATCTTCCACTGTTCCTCAACTGTTTCATCAATGAGCCTGTACTCCCAGTCCACTCTGCCCAATTCCTCCCTCATCCTATGGTAGTCACCCTTGTTTAAGCATCTAACTATTTCCCCTTCCATCTGAATGAGAAATTCAATCATACTATGATTGCTATTTCCCAGATGGTCTCTGACTATTACATCATTTACTCGACCTATCTCATTGCACAACACTAGATCCAGGAGAGCATTTTCTCTTGTGAGAATGGGAAACAACGAGGAAGTAGGTAAATGCCGAAATCCTTCGCACAGAGATTGCTCGATCTTTCTGGGAAACTTCCTCTCACTTTATTGGTTTCAATTTTTAACATGGTTTGTATTTATCTCATATAATTTTGAATTATGTATGAAAATTGCAATCTACAATTAAAAGTTACTGGTAGTTTTTCAGGTTGTTAACCTGTCAAGGCTGTGTAATCCTTTCAAATTTCAATCACACATCAAGCAATAAACTCTTAGTTAATACTCCTGAACAGAGGAATTTGAATAACAATTATATGTTTTTCTGCTGGGTAGATGTTGTAAAAAATGTTAAGTGTACAAACCAAAACAATTCTGCATTTATTAGAATATTTATTTGCATGTACCTTGATAGTTATTTTAATAATTTTTATTTTAACTCTCCTAGAACCTACTGGTCTTGTAACCTTTCAAAGGCAGTGTCTACAGAACTTTCCTGAATGGGAACGGTAACAAAACTCCTTGTCTATATTAGCATTTTTATTTAGACAACTTTAACCTAGTTATCATAATCTGTTCTTACCCTGAGCCTGGTGTGACTTTGTTCCGTGCAAATCTGTTGAAGAGTATTCCTGCACTTGTGCCACTTTGATCAACTCTATGGGCAGAGACACATCTGTCGGGACAATTTGTGATGCTTTACAAGCTTTTATCTTAGAAAGCATTAAAATAATTGTTTGAACATGTGCAAAACATAGATGGGGAGTATTTGATGTTGCTTGTACTAATCACCATGCTTAATGGTTGTCATTTTCCAAGTTGGATGTTTGTCATTGAATAGATTTCTATTAGACATAAAGTCGCACACTTGTTTGATACCATTTTCTCACAAGAATCTAAAATGTAGTGTTGGCCACTGAATAAGCACATGCGAAATATGCGATTTTTGACTGACATCTCCTGTGCCTTGCCCGTCAAAATGATATTTAAAAAAAACCCAAGTTTTATGAAGCAGAATAGTGGCAAAAATTTATTTTTGTTTAGTCTCGTTGATTTGTACTGCCTTGTCATTGATAGTGATTGACAAATGAGCAGCCTCAAGGAGTTGGTTTTGGAGCTGACTAAAGAGTAATATGACTTGAAGACGTGAGAGCCAACATCCCAGTCTTGAAGCGCTATTAGGCAGTGCATTTAATTTACTGAAGTGCAAGAGAGACGTATTCCTTCAGGGTTCTGTTTCAAGCATGAATTATGAAACAAGCATTCACATCAGCTAAAAGGTCTCAGAATGATGTACAAAGAATGGAATTGCTAAATCGCAAGCAAAGAAACCCAGAAAAATTGCTGTCGTGCATTAGCATCAAAGTTCTATTATGAATGTTTAATTAATATTTACTCTTTGAGGAAAAGTTGATGTCGTGTGCATTTAACTGGAGGGTAGTTTGCTAATAATTTCAGTTTTGGAACACAGAAGTTTCCTCGTGTATTTTAATGTCCATGGAAGATGGTATGACAAAAACCTTTCAAAGTTAACTTTTCCTTACAAAATCTGCTGAGTTTTTAATTTTTGCAAAATAAATCTGTAATTACCATTCTACTTTAAGTCTTGGCTGTGAGAAAATTAATGCTTTAAGAAAACCTGGAGTTTCATATCTCAAAAGGATAGAATGAATGAGGATGTAAGTAGAGTTGATATCGTCAGTAAGCCAACTTTTGTTAATTCTTAAAGCTTTCAGCATCTGTAAGCCCTCAAGTATGTTCTACTATTTAAAATTTGGCTAATCTTCCTTGTTCAGTTTATTTTTAAAAAAAAATCTAAATATACAGCACAGTAACAGGCCCTTCTTGCCCACGAGCCCATGCCGGCGCCATATACCCCAATTAAGATACTACTCTGTACATTTTGAAGAGTGGGAGAAAACTAAAGCACTTGGAGGAATCCCACGTAGACATGGAGAAAATGTACAAACTCCTTAATAAACAGTGCCAGATTCAAGCCTGGGGCTGCCATATCAGGTTTCTTGTCCGATTTCCATATTTCCCTTTAGAATCACAAATCTTTTCAAGCTTGTTGCAGAATATTCTAAAAATCACCAACTTTTTTGGAAAGAATTCCAAAGATCTGCAGGCTGAAGTAAGATACTCCTTGTCTTTGTTCTTTAGCCTGAGACTCCACAAGATTCCATGTAATCGACAGAGACCTAATTCTATGTTAAAACTCAAAATTTACTAGCTAAAAAGAGGATCAGTTCACTTGCAAAATAGTAAAAGGGACTGAATAAAGTGGATGCCGATCCTTAGATGTTGTATAAAGTCTTACATTTTTGAAGAAATTTAACGATTTCAAATAAATTGTCATTTTTTTTGTGACCTAAGCTAAATATATTATTGAGATGACTCAATTTGGGTGCTTTGTTCAGAACTTGTTCTTTCCATTTCATGTGTATTGCTCCAGTGCAAAGTTTACTTGCTTCTCAGAATTACATGTTGCTTCTCTTGCATTTTTCAAATTTGCTTTTGTTAGTGGTGGCCAGCTAATCTTTGAAAATAAGTTCTTTAAAGGAATTGAACTGAATGCATTTTCACATATGATTAAAAATGCAATTTGTGTGCAGGACAACTTGCTTAATAAATGTCCAAGGATCAAGGTTCTTCAACACTCTTTTCATGCAGAGCTTTAGTTTTCTTTAAAAAAATTAGTTTATCCATGTGAAATTTCATGCATGAAATAGCTTTAGTTTGCTTAAAAATGCATATCGCCTGATAATCTCAGTACTTGGACATTGATTTGAAAGGATATAATTGGATATTTTTCCATATTTTGTTCTCAGAAAAGATTATCTGATTACCAGCACTATAATCATGCCTTAATTTGTGCAAATTGTTTTAATAGCGTGCTTAAATTCTGAACCAAGCTACTTTGTTTATAATTGGCTTCTTCCCATTTTTCAAGTTAGTCATTTAAAAGTTTCTTTTAATTGTTCTGTGTTTTTAAAAATGGGTTATTTCTGTCCAACTTGTTTATGGATTTTTAAAGATACAAATTAAGATAACTAAAAAAAAAGTTGCATTTATGAATTGGCAAAAAATGGTTGACTTGGAGATCCACGGTAAGCTAATTCGTTTTGATGAATTTTCAGTATCAATAAAACATCAGGAAGGGACAAATGGCAGATTAAGGCAGAATGCAGACAATTGGATTAGTAGAATATTCCAGTAAAATGCTGAACTATCCAGAGAAGTCAGAGATCTGTTTCCTGAAATGTAAAGTGCATGTTGGCTGCCATGTGACCTGATTGAGTAAATCAAATTTTTTTCTGTCAGGTCTACAAAGAAGTTGACGAGGCTGCACATCACGTGTGAAGGGACAATTGAAGACAATGGACGTGGCATGTTACAGGTAGTGCAATAATTCACAAAAGCCTTGACAATTATCTGATGAACAAAATTGCATTATCTTTATCTGTCTTCTAACTAGTAATAATGGTCTACATGCAAAATCAAATATTAAACTAACATTTGCCTTCTAGTCAAGATTATGGCATATCTAATAAAGCACTATACAAAATATTGGGATAAACTTACAAACTTTTAAACGGAATTATCTTGGGAAAAATCATCCCAATTTAAGCCACCATTTCAGATGTTAAGTGTATTGATGTGCATCAATGAGGAGCAGAAGCAAGCTGTGTGGCCCCTTGATGCTTCCCTTCACAGCTGATGCAATTTGAACCTCAGCTCTACATATCCACTGAGTTTTTTCATCCTTTTATCGAGATTCAATCTACCCTGTCTTAAAAATTGATTGATGCATTTTGAATGCTGGGCAAAGTAATAAAAGTGCTGGATTTTCCTGAGTAATCTGGATTCAGTGGCCAGAGCATTAAACCAATACTGAAGAAGTGCTGCACTGTTAAAGATAGCAAACGTCAGATAAGCCATGAAATTAAGATCCAGTCTGTGCATTCGGATATTACAAAACAATTATTATTTTGAAGAAGAACTGGGGAGTTG